>NC_065592.1:24692045-24997272 GCF_024542745.1 Macaca thibetana thibetana | reverse complement strand
TAAGGCAAGTTCTTTACTCAATTCACTTTGTTATTACTTCAAAGAGAAGAGGGAGTTTCTTCATATTCAAATCCTTGTGGAGTGTCTGATTATGTGCTATCTTAACAATTTTTTTTCAATCATCAGTATAATGATGGAGGAAGACAACTAACCTGAAATGATCTCAAGCAACACTAGTTTTAGATGATTACAGAAATAACATGGTATAGTCAGAATGCAGCAAAGGTCTCTAACCCAGATTCAATCTTTTTCTTGGGGTAGGCACAGTTTCCCAAATATAAGTGGTAGGTAGGAGTGTAAATAAGTTTTTAACAGATGGCTTTATAAAATGATAAATTTAAGTGGTTACTCTTTGAAGATCACAAGTATGCACCAGAAGACAAATGAAAACAAAATCTTTGCATGTTATAAAAATGGGCACCTGTTGCTTGAGATTACATGTGCAGTATGAGTACAATTCATGGGTTAACTTACACAGAAGTATAGATGATACACTCTGGAAAACTGATTTAATGATTATAAAGATGTTGAAGATACACAATAAAGATTTTGAATAAACATTGTAATATACATGAGAATGGGAAAAAGCAGTATTTCTGCATAATATAGTTTTTTATTAGGTTATTTTAGATGTGTTTGTATAACTTAATGGCCATATTAAATACTATGAATAAAAATATGACTAGTTTATGTGTACTCCTAAAAGCTTTAATATTTGGCTTGGCCAAGAATTTTTCTTAAAATTGGTATTCTGATAGGAAAAATGGGACTTATTCCTACATATAGAGTTGGCTTACATTTGGGCATACATATCATTCATTGGACTTTCTAGGAGATGTTGTTTGGTTATGGACACAAGCTTAAAGGTGTATGATGAATGCTTCTTTCAGTCCTGACATCACAAGTCTGTGATGTATAACCATAATTAGAATTAAGGTAGAAACGTTTAAATGTTGAGTCTTCCATGGACATGAGGCCCCTTTGTTGGGACCTTGATGTGGTTTCCTGAGAAAAGAGAAACCATAGGAGAAGGCCACATAAGGAGATCAAAAGAGTCTTCTAATATTTAAAGTTCTGGGTCATTCTTTTCCTCCCAGGCCTGAAATAGCCAAGAAACCCTCCTTCTCATATCATATTTCTAGGAACCCCGACTCCATGTCCTTAGACCTGCCTCAATCTATTCCAGTCTTTCTCAGCTGGGAGCCTCATTTGAGCCACGGACACAGAAAATAATTTGAGTGATTATTTTGTCATTTCCCCCACGGGTGGTTCATAACTAGGACTATTGTGGATGCAGAGGAGAGAAGTTAATGAATAATGTTTAATGGATACCTTAGGGCTCCTCTAGTCTATCTCTTGGGTTTTCATTCTTGTAGGGTTTTTATAGTTTTGGGTTTTACATTTAAGTCTTTAAACCATCTTGTGTTAATTTTTGTATATGATGAAAGGAAGGGGTCCAGTTTCAATTTTCTGCATATGGCTAGCCATTTCTCTCAGCACTATTAATTAAATAGGGAATCCTTTTCCCATTGCTTATATTGTTAGGTTTGTCAAAGATCAGATGGTTGTAAGTGTGCAGCCTTAGTTCTGAGTTCTTTATTTTGTTCCATTTGTCTATGTGTCTGTTTGTGTACCGGTACCATGCTGTTTTGGTTACTGTAGCCTTGTAGTATAGTTCGAAGTCAGGTAGCGTGATGCCTCCAGTTGTGTTGATTTTGCTTGGGATTGTCTTGTAATTTGGGCTCTTTTTTGGTTCCATATGAATGTTAAAACACTCTCTTTTAATTCAGTGAAGAACATCAATGGTAGTTTAATGGGAATAGCATTGAATCTATAAATTACTTTGGGGAGTATGGCCATTGTCACAATACTGATTCTTCCTATCCATGAGCATGAATTTTTTTTCCTTTTGTTTGTGTCCTCTCTGATTTTTTGAATAGTGGTTTGTAGTTCTCCTTAAAGATGTCCTTTACTTCCCATGTTAGCTATATTCCTATGTATTTTGTTCTCTTTGTAGCAATTGTGAATGGGAGTTCATTCATTATTTGGCTCTCTGCTTGCCTGTTGCTTGGTGTATAGGAATGCTAGAAATTTTTGCACATTGACTTTGCTGAAGTTGCATATCAGCTTAAGAAGTTTTTGGGCTGGGATGATGGGTTTTTCTAGATATAAGATCATGTCATCTGCAAACAAAGATAATTTGACTTCCTTTCTTCCTATTTGAATATGCTTTATTTCTTTCTCTTGCCTGATTGCTCTGGCCAGAACTTTCAATACTATGTTGAAAAGGAGTGATGAGAGAGGGCATCCTTGTCTTGTGCTGGCTTTCAAGGGGAATGCTTCAAGCTTTTGCCCATTCAGTATGATATTGGCTGTGGGTTTGTCATATATGACCCTTATTATTTTGAGGTATGTTCCTTCAATACCTACTGGGAATTTTTAACAGGAAAGGATGTTGAATTTACTGAAGGCCTTTTCTGTATCTTTTGACATAATCATGTGGTTTTTGTCTTTAGTTCTGCTTATGTGATGAATCACATTTACTGATTTGCATATGTTGAACTAACCTTGCATCCTGGGGATGAAGCCAACTTGATTGTGGTGAATAAGCTTTTTGAGGTGCTGCTGGATTTGGTTTGCCAATATTTTACTGAGGATTTTTGCGTCAATGTTCATCAGGAATATTGGCCTGAAGTTTTCTTTTTTGTTGTATCTCTATCAGGATTGGGTATCAGGATGATATTGGTCTCATAGAATGACGGAGGAGTCCCTTCTCTTTAATGTTTTAGAATAGTTTCAGTAGAAATAGTACCAGTTCTTCTTTATGTCTGGTAGAATTCAGCTGTGAATCTATCTCATCCTGGACTTGTGTTTGTTTGTTTGTTTTTTGGTTGGTATGCTATTTATTACTGCCTCAATTTCAGAACTTGTTATTGGTCTATTCAAGGATTCACTTTTCTTCCTGGTTCAGTCTTGGGAGGGCAAAGGTGTCCAGGAATTTATTCAGTTCTTCTAGATTTTCTAGTTTATGTGCGTAGAGGTATTGATAGAATTCGCCAACAGTTGTTTGTATTTCTGGGGGGTCAATGGTAGTATCCCCGTTATCATTTTTTATTGTGTTTATTTGGTTCTCCTCTCTTTTCATCTTTATTAGTCTAGCTAGCAGTCCATCTATTTTGTTAATTACAAAAAATACCAGCTCCTGGGTTCATTAATTTTTTTAAGGATTTTTTGTATCTCTGTCTCCTTTAGTTCCCCTCTGACCTTGGTTATTTCTTGTCTTCTGCTAGCTTTGGGATTTATTTGCTCTTGGTTCTCTTGTTCTTTTAGTTGTGATGTTAGGTTGTTAACCTGAGATCCTTATAGCTTTTTGATGTGGGCATTTAGTGCTATAAATTTCCCTCTTAACACTGCTTTAACTGCACCCCAGAGATTCTGACACATTACCTTTTTGTTCTTATTAGTTTCAAAGAACTTCTTGATTCTGCCTTAATTTCACTATTTACCCAAGAGTCAGTCAAGAGCAGATTGTTCAATTTCCATGTAATTGTGTGGTTTTGAGTGAATTTCTTGAGATCTAATTTGATTGCACTGTGGTCTGAGAGACTGTTATGATTTCAGTTCTTTTGTATTTGCTAAGGAGTGTTTTACCTCCAATTATGTGATCAATTTTAGAGTCAGCGCCATGTGGCAATGAGAAGAATGTATATTCTGTTGTTTTGGGGTGGGGAGTTCTGTAGATATCTATCAGGCCTGCTTGATCCAGAGCTGAGTTCAGGTCCTGAATATCTTTGTTAATTTTCTGTCCTTGATGATCTGTCTAATAATGTCAGTGGGATGTTAAAGTCTCTCACTATTTTTCTGTGGAAATCTAAGTCTCTTTGTAGATCGATCTCTCAGAAGTTGCTTTATAAATCTGGGTGTTCCTGTATTCGGTGCATATATACTTAGGACATTTAGCTCTTCTTGTTGAATTGGACTATTTACCATTATGTAATGCCCTACTTTGTCTTTCTTTAATCTTTGTTGGTTTAAAGTCTGTTTTGTCAGAGACTAGGATTGCTACCCTTGATTTTTTCTGTCTTCCATTTCCTTGGTAAATTTTCCTCCTTCTCTTTATTTTGAGCCTACATGTGTCTTTGCATGTGAATTGGGTCTCTTGAAGATGACGTACTAATGGGTCTTGGTTCTCTATCCAGCTTGCCATTCTGTGTCTTTTAATTGGGACATTTAGCCCATTTACATTTAGGGTTAGTATTGTTATGTGTGAATTTGATCCTGTCATCATGATACCGGCTGGCTATTTTGCAGATATGTTTATGTGATTGCTTTATAGTGTCACTTGCCTGTGTACTTCAGTGTGTTTTTGTCATGGTTGGTAATAGTTTTTCTTTTCCATATTTAGTGTTTCCTTCAAAAGCTCTTGCAAAACAGGCTGAGTGGTTACAAATTCTTTCAGCATTTGCTTGTCTGAAAGGGATCTTATTTCTCCTTCATTTATGAAGCTTAGTTTGGCCAGATAAAAAATTCTGGGTTGAAAATTCCTTTCTTCAATAATGTTGAATATTTGCCCCCAATCTCTTCTGGATTAAATGCTTTCTGCTGAGAGGTCTGCTGTTAATCTGATGGGCTTCCCTTTGTAGATGACCTGGCCTTTCTCTCTGGCTGCCCTTAACATTTTTTCTTTCATTTTAGTCTTGGAGAATCTGAAGATTACATGTCTTGAGGTTGAGCTTCTTGTGCAGTATTTTACTGGGATTCTTTGCATTTCCTGAATTTGAATGTTGGCCTGTCTTGCTAGGTTGGGGAAGTTCTCCAGGATGATATTCTGAAGTATGTTTTCCAATTTGATTCCATTCTCCCCATCTCTTTCAGGTATGCCAATTGGTTGTAGGTTGTGAAATTCTCTTTTTGTGTTTTTCAGCTCCATCAGGTCAGTTATGTTCCTCTCTAAACTGGCTATTCCAGCTATCAGCTCCTGTATTATTTTATCATGATTCCTAGCTTCTTTGCACAGGGTTACAACATGTTTCTTTAGCTAATTGAAGTTCATTATTACCCACCTTCTGAAGCCTACTTCTCTCAATTCAGCCATCTCAGCCTCTATCTAGTTCTGTGCTCTTGCTGGAGAGGTGTTGTGGTCATGTGGCAGAGAAGAGGTACTCTGGCTTTTTGAGTTTTCAGCATTTTTGTGTTGAATCTTCCACATGTTTGTGGGCTTATCTACCTTAGGTTTTTGAGGTTGCTGACCTTTGAATGGGGTTTTTGTGGGGTCATTTTTGTTGATGTTGTTGTTTTCGTTTTTTTTTTTTTTTTTCAGTCAGGCCACTCTTCTATAGGGTGGCTGTGGTTTGCTGGGGATCCGCTCCAGACCCTAGTTGCCTCAGTGTTTTTTGTACCTGGAGGTATCATCAGTGAAGGCTGTGAAACAGCAATGATGGCAACCTGCTCCTTCCTCTGAAAGCTCTGTCCCAGGGTGGAATTGACCTGTTGCCAGCCTGAATGTACCTGTAGGAGGTGGCTGGAGAATCCTGTTGGGAGGTCTCATCCAGTCAGGAGGAACAGGATCAGTGATCCATTTAAAGAAGCAGTCTGGCTGCTTTTTGGTAGAGCAGATGTGCTGCACTGAGGCGGACCTTTCCTTGTCTGGACGATTTGGACTCTCAAAAGCTGGCAGACTGAAATGGCTGAGTTGCCTGAACGACAGAGACGGTGGCTGCCCCTCCCCTGGGAGCTCCATCCCAGGGAGAGATCAGAGCTGTGTCTGCATAACCCTGGTTGGAGTGGCTGAAACCCCCACAAGGAGGTCCCACCCAGTGAGGAGGAATGGATTGGGGCCCTGTTTAAAGAAGTAGTCTAGCCACGATCTGGCAAAACAGTTGTGCTGTGTCATAGGGGGACCCTTCCTTGTCTAGACCGTTTGGATTCTCCACAGCCAGGAGGCGGGAATGGCTGAGGTGACTGAACCACAGAGATGGGCTGCCCCTCCCCTCAGGAACTTGGTCCTGTCTCAGGCAGACTCCAACCTGTTGCTGTTGGCTGGCTGGAATTCCAAGCCAGTATGAGGTGCCATGGAAGAGGGACCTGCAGAATGATGCTGCTTGGCTCCCTGGATTCAGCCCCCTTCCTAGGGGTATGAACAGGTATCCTGCCTTGCTCAGGATCCTAGGGCTGGAGTATGTAACACTCCTAGGTCTCTGTGCATGCCTGAGCAGCTGCTTTGCTAAGACTCCACACAGCGTTGTGTGTCAGACCTAAGGCCCTGGTGGCATGGGCTCACGAGGGGATCTGCTGATTCACAAGTTGCAAAGTTCTGTGTGAGAATTGTGGTTTCTCAGGCAGGGTCACACAATTACTCACTGCTTCTCTTGGTTGGGGGTGGGGGTTCCTTTCGCTCCATGCAGCTTCTGGCTGGGCCATTGCCCCACCCTGGTTTTCTTCATTATCTGTGGGTTGAGTTGTTTGCTTAGTCAGTCCCAGTACAAGAAACTGGATATCTCAGTTGGTGGTGCTGAATTCACTTGCTACTTTTATTCCTCTTCGTTAGTGCCATGTACTGCAGCTGCTTCTAATTGGCCATCTTGGTCCGTTGATCACATTTTATTTAGCTGTTCATTTTTTATCTTGTCTAGATCTTAAGGGGCATATGCTTGTGGCATGAAGCTCACATTTGGGTTACAAAGATAACAACAAGGTATAGAATGTATCCTCAAGAAACTTAAAGTCTAGAGGAAAAGGCAAATACATAGAAAGAAAATTTCAAAATTATGTCCCAAGCTACAGGGAAAGGGAAAAGTACTGGGTTCTATGCAAATCCAAAGGAAAGATATAAAGGAAAGTCTCCTTGGGGGAGATAACAAGAGTTTTAATGAGGATTAGAAATTATTCAGGTAAAGAAGTGTGGAAAGGACATTCTGGGTAGACAGATTCACTTGAGGATACCACTACTACTTTATTACTACTGCTAGTATCACTACTGCTAGATAACATTAATGAGTATGTACTATATGTACCAGACACTGTTGTAATAAATTTATACTTACAACTCTTTTGAACTTTACAGTTCTGTACACAGGAGATATGTACTATTGTTATCACCATTTTACATATAAAGGAGTTATTCAGGTCACTTGCTCAAGGTCACAGAACCAAGTAGTTGATGGTGAGTTGAACCCAAGTAGTCTTACGCAAGAGCTCAACATGCTTAATCACTATACTAGAGTTTAGTGAGTATACTAGATTTTTGGAGTACATAAACCTCCATATCTCCTGGAATTTTCCCCCTCTTTCTTCTTCACCAAAATATCTTTTTCCTGTTAGGATGTACCAATAATCGTGTTCCAGTTGGGCAATCCACTGTAGATTGCCACAAAAATACTGTGTAAGAAACAACCACAAAATATTTATTTAACTTAGGATTCAGTGGGATTCAGATGATCTGGACTAGACTTGGTCTTGGCTGGGCTCGCTGATGTGTTTGTGGACAGCTATGAGTCAGTTATGTAGCTATGTTTATCTTGGATGAACTTTATCACATGTCTAGGAGTAGGCTGACTATTGGTTGAACTAAGCTGGTTCAACTAGGATTGTGGGGAAGATCTAAATTACATTCAGATTTCCATAGTTTTAACCTAATATCCTTTTTCTGTTCCAAGATCCCATCCAGGATATCATATTACATTTAGTTGTCATGTCCCATAGGCTCCTCTTGGTTGTGACTGTTTCTCAGACGTTTTTTTTTCCCCCCCAATGACTTTGGCAATTTTGAGGCATACTGTTCAGGTAATTTGTAAAATTCCCTAAATTGGAGTTTGATGTTTTTCTCATTATTAGACTGGAGTTATGCGTTTGGGGGGCGAAGACCACAGAGGTTCGTTTTTAGTATATTATATCAAGGGTACATGCTATTAACATGACTTATCATTGTTGATTTTCACTTGCATTGGATTTTAAAATGAATCTTATATAAAACTCTATTTTTAATTGTATAAACTATATAATGGGGGATAAACTTACAAATATATTCTCCTAATCCCAAGGGACCTTGTACCATTTCAGTTGTTACTTGGATTAAATGCATGAAGATGTATGAGATTTTAAGTCAATGGGTTAACTATTATAAGCATGATAAATAAGTTTAATTTCTCATAACAAATATAAGGCGAGTTCTTAGTCTGTTTTGTGCTGCTATTCTGTGTCAAATACTCAAAACTGAGTAATTTTTCAGGGAAAGAAATTTATTTCCTCACATTTCTTGAGGGTGGAAAGTCTAAGATCAAGGTGCTGGCATCTGGTAAGGGCCTTCTTGTAGCATCATGTGATGGACGATAAGAGAGAGAGGGAAGGGGGCTGAAAACATCTTTTTATAAGAAATCACTCCCATGATAACAGCCCTAATCCATTAATGAGGCAGAGCCCTCATGACCTACTCACCTCTTAAAGGTCCTGCCTCTTAACACGGTTGGTTTAGGAATAAAGTTTCCCACACATGAACTTTGGAGAGCTCATTGAAACCACAACAGGCAGTAAATACAATTTCCCAATGCAAACAAAAAAGGAAACATCTTCGTTTCAAGGTAAAGATTATATCAAATATGAACCATTAGCGTTGAAAGAGTATTTCAGGGAGAAGAGCCAAGATGGCCAACTAGACACAGCCAGGAAGAGCTTCTCCCACCAAGAGCAACCAGAACATCAAGCAGACTGGCATACTCCAAACAGATCTTTGAAAAGAAGGAATTGAGAGTGGATACAGGGAAGATGCAAGCCCTGGGGCTGAAAGGGGAGGAAGGTGGGAAACCTGCACAGGGTTGCTGACCACTGGAACTGTTCTTGGCCCTGAGGGGCTCCTAGGGGAAGGGTGAATGAAATAGGCATGAAGAGGCCCACTCTTGCCACAGACCTTGGGATCTTAGCTACAAGACACCCACAACCCTTACAGACATTTGAGTTGGCAGGGAGAACTGTCCAGAGAATTAGCAGAGACAGAACTCCTGTCTGTGTGGAGCCCAGAGGGTTGGCATGGGAAAGGCTGCAGTGGAGCACACAGCCATGAGCACCCATCCCAAGCCATGGTCACCCATCCCATGAGCACCCATATTCCTCTAGGTGACTTTAGCCTTTGTTAGTTGCTGGATCTGGAGACAGCAGGGCTATCTTTCCTGTGGGATGGGGCCAGTCTCAAATGAACGTCCCATCTGCCAGCCTCTCCTAGGGTCCCTGCCTGGCTACACCCACTTGCAGCACAACCTTAGCTGCTCCACTGAAATGCTTGCCAGCAGCCACCATCAAATCTCTTTCACTGGCAGCCCCCTCCTTCCCAATGGAATACTTTTGCAGAGATTCCCACTAGTACATACCAACCTGTAGACTCTTCCCAGCCATGTTGCCACAGCCCCACTGCTGCCCAGCCAGCATGCACACATATGTAGTCCCCCTGCTCACCCATGGCCTCCTGCTGCCCTGTTGGTGTGCACTTGCTGGCAGCTCCCTGCTGCCCTGCTGCCCATGGCTCCCCTGTCATCCATGGCTCCCCTGTCACAGTGTACTCTCTTGTGTACCCACCACCATCCTGTCACAGCACTTTTGTTGGCAGCCCCCATCTGAATGTTGTTGCTAGCACACTGGGAACACCTCAGCTTCTCCAATGCAACAGGTGCTTGACCTAGAGGGGCCAGAGAGCAAAGCTGTAGGCTTGTTGCCAGCTCCTCAGGATGAGAGCATGAAGCTCAGGAGTGTTGAGCAGAGCCTTGGCCTCCTGAAAGCATCCAGAAATGAAGCCAATTGATTAGACCCAACTTATGCCACAATAAAACCCTTAAGGACATCAAAGAATATACAAGCAAAAAGACCCATTCAAAGGACAACAACTTCAAAGATTAAAGGAACATCAGCCCATACAGATGAGAAAGAACTAGTGCAAGAATTATGGCAATTCTAAAAGCCAGTGTCTTCTTACCTCCAGATGACTGCACTGGCTCCCCAGCAATGGTTCTTAACCAGAGTGGAATGGCTAAATGACAGACATATAATTCAGAATCCGGATAACAAGGAAGCTCAATGAGATAGAAGAGAAAGTTGAAACTGAATCCAAGTAAAACAGTCCAACAGTTGAAACGTGACGTAGCCACTTGAAGAAAGAACCAAACTGAATTTCAGAAAATTAAAAATTCATTACAGTAATTTCATAATGCAATTGGAAGCATTAATGACAGAGCAAGCTGAGGGAATAATCTCAGAGCTCAAAGACTGTTCCTTTGAATCAATGCAGGCAGACAAAAATAAAGAAAAATGAATGGGTAAATTCCTGAAAACATGCAACCTCCCGAGATAGAACCAGGAGGAAATTGAAATCCTGAACAGACCAATAATAAGTTCTGAAATGGAATAAGTAATTAAAAAAAAATCCTACCAGCCAGAAAAAGCCTTGGACTAGATGGATTCACAGCCAAATACTACTAGATGTACAAAGAAGAACTGGTATGAACCCTACTGAAATTATTCCAAAAAAGTTGAAGTAAAGGGACTCCTCCATAACTCATTCTCTGAGACCAGCATCATTCTGATACCAAAACCTGGCAGAGACAAGATAAAAAAAGAAAACTTAAGGCCAGTATTCCTGATGATCATAGATGCAGCAATCCTCAACAAAATACTAGCAAACCAAATCTAGAAGCACATCAAACAGCTAATTGGCCACAAACAAGTAGGCTTTATTCCTGGGATGCAAGTTGGGTTTAACATATGCAAATCACTAAATGTGATTCATTATATAAACAAGGCTAAAAACAACAAGGCTTTTGATAAAATTCAACATCTCTTCATACTAAAATTCCTCGACAAACTAAAAATGGAAGAAACATATCTCAAAAGAAAAAAAGCCATCTATGACAAACCCACAGCCAACATCCTACTGAATGGGCAATAACTGGAAGCATTCTCCTTGAGAACTAGAACAAGACAAGGATGCCCACTTTCACCATTCCTATTTACATAGTACTAGAAGTCCCAGCCAGAGAAATCAGGCAAGAGAACGAAATAAAAGTCATCCAAATAGGAAGAGAGGAAGTCAAACTATTTCTCTTCACAGATGCTATTATACCTATAAAACCCTATAGCCTCTGCCCAAAGGCTCCTGGAATGGATAAACAACTTCACTGAAGTTTCAGGATACAAAATCAATGCACAAAAATCAGTAGCATTTCTATACACAAATAATGTCCAACCTGAGAGTCAAATAAAAAATGCAATCCCATTCACAATAGCCACAAAAGAATAATACCTGGGAATACAGCTAAAAGAAGGAGGTGAAATATCCTACAAGAATTACATAACACCACTGAAAGAAATCAGAGATGACACAAACAAATGAAGAAATGGTTCGTGCTCATAGATAGGAAGAATCAATGTTAAAATGGCCGGCTGGGCAGGGTGGCACATGCCTGTAATCCCAGCACTTTGGGAGGCCGAGGCGGGTGGATCACGAGATCAGGAAATTGAAACCATCCTGGCTAACATGGTGAAACCCCCTCTCTACTAAAAATACAAAAAATTAGCTGGGGGTGGTGGCACACACCTGTAATCCCAACTCCTTGAGAGGCTGAGACAGGAGAACCTCTTGAACTCAGGAGGTGGAGGTTGCAGTGAGCCGAGGTTGTGTCTCTGCACTCCAGCCTGGTGATAGAGCAAGACTATGTCTCAAAAAACAAAAAACAAAAACCAAAAAACCATAGCCATACATCCTAAAGCAATATACAGATTCAATGCTATTTGTATCAAACTACCAAATCATTTTTCACAGAATTAGAAAAAACAATTCTAAGATTTATATGGAATAATAAAAGCCTGAATAGTCAAAGCAATCGTAAGTAAAAAAACAAAGCTGGAGGCATCACACTACCCGACTTTATACTACAAGGTTACAGTAAGCAAAACAGCATAGAACTGTTATAAAAACAGACACATAGACGAATAAAACAGGTTAGAGAACCCAGAAATAAAGCTACACATCTACAACCATCTGATCTTTGGGAAAGCCGACAACAACAAGCAATGGGAAAGGACTCTCTATTGATTAAATGGTGCTGTGATAACTGGCTAGCCATATGCAGAAGATTGAAACCAAGCTCCTTCCTTTTACCACATACATAAATATCAACTTGAAATAGATTAGAGACTTAAATATAAGACCTAAAATTATAAAGACCGTAAAAGAAAACCTAAAAATTACTATTCTGGACATAGGCCTTGACAAAGATTTCATGATGAAGTCTCCAAAGGCAGCTCCAACAAAAGCAAATACAGACAAGTGAGGTCAAATTAAACTAAAGAGCTTCTGCACAGCAAAATAAACTATCAACAGAATAAACAGTCAACCTACAAAATGGGAGAAAACATTCGCAAAGTATGCATCTGACAAAGTCTAATATTCAGAGTCTATAAGGAACTTAAATCAACAAGTGAAGAACAAGCAACCTCTTTAAAAAATGGGCAAAGGACATGAACAGACACTTCTCAAAAGAAGACATACATGTGGCAACAAGTATATGAACAAATGCTCAACAACATTGATCATTAGAGAAATGCAAATCAAAACCACAATGAGATACCATCTCACACCAGTCAGAATGACGAGTATTAAAAAGTCAAGAAACAACAATGTTAGCAAGGTTGAGGAGAAAAGGGAACAATTATACCCTGCTGGTGGGAATGCAAATTAATTCAGTCACTGTGGAAAGCAGTTTCGAGATTTCTCAAAGAACTAAGAACTACCATTTGACCCAACAATCCTATTACTGGGTATATACCCAAAGGAAAATAAATCATTCTACCAAAAAGACACATGCACCCGTATATTTATTGCAATACTATTCACAATAGCAAAGACATGGACTCAACCTAGATTGGATAAAGAAAATGTAGTGCATATACACCATGGAATACTATGAAGCCATAAAAAACAAAATCATGGTCTTTGCAGCAACATGGATGCAGCTGGAAGCTATGATCCTAAGTGAATTAATGCAGAACAGAAAACCAAATACTGCCTGTTCTCATTCAAAAGTGGGAGCTAAACATTGAGTACACATGAACACTAAAAAGGGAACAAGAGGCACATGTGCAGCAGCTCTTTTCCTTCTTCCATTTCCACTGCCTTTCACGGTCCAGGAAGCCACCATCACAGTGGCGGCAGAGTCAGGAAGTTCAAGATGGCCCCGGCGGAGACCCAGACGCTGCGGGAACAGCCGGAGATGGAAGATGCTGATAATTCTGAAAAGAGTATACATGAAGAAAATGGAGAAGTATCAGAAGACCAATCTCAAAATAAGAACAAAATAAGTAAAAAAAGTATAAACACAGAAGTAAACATAAGAAACATAAACATTCCTCAGAAGACAAGGATAAAAAACATAAGCATAAGCATAAATGCAAGAAACACAAAAGAAAAGAGGTTACGGATGCTTCTGATAAAGAGGGTATGTCTCCAGCAAAAAGAACTAAACTTGATGATTTAGCTTTGCTAGAAGACTTGGAAAAACAGAGAGCCTTGATTAAGGCTGAACTTGATAGTGAGTTAATGGAAGGAAAGGTCCAATCTGGTATGGGGTTCATTTTACAAGATTGTGAGTCTGGCTCTGAAGAAGAGGGGGAGATTCATGAAAGGCAAGAAATGGAAATAGATCTAGTACTAGATCTTCAAGTACAAAGGGGAAACTTGAACTGTGGACAATAAAAGTACTACAAAAAACGAAGTAAAAGCAGATCCAAAGAACGGAGTAGATGTAGGTCTGATAAGAAGAAAAGTAAGGGGGGTATTGAAATAGTTAAACAGAAAACAACTAGGAGCAAGTCAAAGGAGAGGAAAAAGTCTAAAAGCCAATCAAAAGAAGTAAGTCTCAAAATCAAGCAAGAGAATTAAAATCCCCTACCCTTAGAAGGTGATCTTAAGAGAAAATTGGTAAGGCCAGATCTCCTGCTGATGATAAGGTTAAAACTGAAGATAAGAGTAAATAAAAAAACAAGACAAATCCCCAATTGTAAATGAAAGTAGAAGTCACGATCAAGGTAAAAAATCGAGATCCCCAGTTGATTTAAGAGGTAAATCCAAAGACAGAAGGTCACAGTCCAGAAAGAGAAAATGGAAACAGTCTGAAGCTGGTAAAGAAAAGAACCCAATTAAAAAAAGATACTTCATCTGAGAAAGAAAATAGGTCACCCAGTAGAAGACCTAGTTGTAGTCCTAAAAGAAGTTTGTCTCCAAAACCACGTGATAAATCAAGAAGAAGTAGGTCTCCACTTTTAAATGATAGAAGATCTAAGCAGAGCAAATCTCCCTCTTGAACACTGTCTCCTGGTGGAACAGCTGAGCCGATCCTTAGAAGGAAAATGAAGAGAACCAGAGAGAGGACAACTTTCTTCTTCAAGAACATGACCTTGAGATGATATCCTCAATAGATATGAAAGATCAAAAGATGCCAGCCCCATTAATAGGTGGTCTCCAATTCGAAGAAGAAGTAGATCTCCCATTAAAAGGAAGTCTCATTCCCCACTCAGACGTAGCACAAAAAGTTGGGTCTCCAAGAAGAAGATGCAGGTCTCCTTGGGAAAGGGACAGAGGTTGGAGGAGCAGATCATGCTTGAAAAGGTGGTCTCAGTCATGGGGTGGTCATAGATGAAGGAGCAGAAGCAAAGTAAAGGAAGATAAATTTAAAGGAAGTGTTTCTGAAGAAATGAAAGTTGAACAGAAATATTTGTCTGATGATAACCTTGAAGATTTTGATGTGGAGGAAGAAGATGAAGAAGCCCTAATAGAACAGAGAAGAATCCAAAGGCAGGCAATTGTTCAGAAATATAAATATCTTGCTGAAGATAGCAATATGTCCGTGTCATCTGAACCAAGCATCCCCCAGAGCAGTACGAAAACATGATCACCTATCCTTCTGGAGCGAGTAGCTGCTGTTGTTAAAGAGTATGAATGGGAAAATGTTGATACATTTGAGGCCTCAGTGAAAGCCAAGCATAATCTAATGACAGTTGAACAGAATAATGGTTCATCTCAGAAGAAGTTGTTAGTACTTGATATGTTTTACAGAATCTGATGATATGTTTGCTGATGATTTTGATAGTGCTTGTCTCTGGGCTGCTGGCAATGGATAAGATTCAAAAAGAATCCCAACCTCAGAGATAACTGGACTGATTCAGAAGGCTATTATCATGTGAACATAGGTGAAGTCCTAGATAAATGTTACAATGTGTATGGCTACACTGGGCAAGGTATATACAGTAATGTTTTATGAGCCAGAGATAATGCAAGAGCCAGCCAAGAAGTGGCTGTCAAGGTCATCAGAAACAATGAGCTCATGCAAAAGACTGGTTTAAAAGAACTAGAGTTCTTGAAAGAATTTGATGCCGATCCTGATGACAAACTTCATTGTCTGCGACTCTTCAGGTGCTTCTATCACAAATATCTCTGTCTCATATTCGAGCCTCTCAGTATAAACTTACAAGAGGTGTTAAAAAATATGATAAAGATACTGGTTTTCATATTAAAGCTGTAAGATCCCATAGTCAGCAGTTTTTCCTGGCATTGAAATTCCTCAAAATATGCGATATCCTACATGTAGACAACAAGCCAGACAATATCCTGGTTAATCATCAGAAACTATTTTAAAGTTTGTGCTCTGGGGTTGGCTTCACATGTTGCGGATAATGACGTTATACCTTATCTTGTCAGTAGATTTTATCGTGCTGTTGAAATCATTATAGGTAAAAGCTGTGACTATGGTATACATATGTGGTCAGTAGGTTGCACCTTAAATGGACTCTATACTGGAAAAATTTTATTTCCTGGCAAAACTAATAACTGTATATTGAAGCTTGTGATGAATCTCAAAGGAAAGATGCCAAATACGATGATTCAAAAGGTGCATTCAAAGATCAGCATTTTGATCAAAATCTCAACTTCATGTACATAGAAGTTGATAAAGTAACAGACAGGGAGAAAGTTATTGTTATGAGCACCATTAATCCAACTAAGGACCTATTGGCTGACTTGATTGGGTGCCAGACACTTCCTGAAGACTGATGTAAAAAAGTATACCAGCTAAAGGACTTGTTGGACCAGATTCTAATGTTGGGCCTAGCTAAATGAATTAGCATCAACCAGGCCCTACAGCATGCCTTCATCCAGGACAAAATTTAAGCAAGATGAAGAAACTCCAAGGGTTTGAGTAAATACAGGGACTGAAGAAATTTCACAGCACTTTATTAATGAATACAAACTTATAAATATTTCTCCAGCAGATTTGAGGAAGCATGATATATTTGAATTTCTTTTAGAAATGTTAGTTAATCTGTTTTGTGTCTTATGTGAAATTTCACCACAGAACTGTTTTAAATTGCCAAGACTGAAGAAAATTACAGTGCTAATGATTATGGTTGCAGTTCACATGAAAGACAAAAGCATCTGTTATAAAACGAGTAGTAATATTGGGTGGTTGATTTGTTTTTAGCAGACTTGGCTTCATTTTGGTCTTCAGATAAAATGGCCAGCATAAATGCTGTTTATATTCATGTTTTCCTAGGTGCAGCATGCCGTTGATGTATTCAGTGCCGAAAGGGGTCTGTTCCTTCTTGAGCCTGCCTGCAGGGATGGTCTCCTTAAAGAAAATGTGGCACATATATACCACAGAATACTATGCAGCCATAAAAAAGAATGAGTTCTTGTCCTTTGCAGGGACATGGATGAAGCTGGAAGCCATCATTCTCAGCAAAATAACACAGGAACAGAAAACCAAACACCGCATGTTCTCACTCATAAGTGGGAGTTAAACAATGAGAACACATGGACACAGGGAGGGGAACATCACACACCGGGGCTGTTGGGGTAGGGGACAAAGGGAGGGAGAGCATTAGGACAAACACCTAATGCATGCAGGGCTTAAAACCTAGATGATAGGTTGATAGGTGCAGCAAACTACCATGGCACATGTATACCTATGTAACAAACCTGCACGTTCTGCACATATATCCCAGACTTCAAGTAAAGTAAAACTAAGAAAAAAAAAAAAAAGAAAAAGCAGGTTGTGTACCGCATTCAGTACACTGAAGGTAAGCTACACCATTGACAGCTCTGGTGTTTTAAGATGTCATTTTATTGGAACAACTGACAAATGGGGAATGTTAGCTTTGTGGCAGAATTACTTGCGTGTGTGATAATTGATCTTTTTTTTTTTTTGGCATTGCAACTGTGGCATAGTTACAATTTTTGTTCTGTTCATCACATTTAAAATTGGAAGAGAACGCGCTTAATGGATAGAGCGCCTTCAGTGTACTGTTTCTTATTAACTTTGCTTTTTAAAAATCAACTTGCTATAGACTTTATATACATTTTGTAAAATACAGTTCCTAGTGACATAGAAACGCTGCATAGTTTTCATTTACTAATTACAAATGTTGAGGCCTAATTCTGAAAGTCCTCATATTTAAAGGTTAGATAGACAGCGTAATGAAATTTTTAACTATGTGTATCTCATTTTGAAAGTGTACTGCTTTATGGTAAAAGCGTTTTCATGTGTTCATTGTTTTCATTATCTGTGATCATGTTGTCTTTCAATACAAGCATAAACCTTCCACTCTTGAACAAAGCAGCTACTTTTTAAAAGCAGTAATTGCTGCTTTACTTTTTATTTCTTTTGTAAATGAAGCTTTTCTTTAAGAATGTGACTTTAAAGTGTTGTCTATTGCATAAAACAGTTGACACTCACTTCTTGTAAAGTGAAGATTGTTCTACTGCATGTGAAGTGGGCCATGCAGATTTCTGTATGTTCTCAGTATGCACCACTAGATAATAAAGTATTTTGTGAACAAGGAAAAAAAGAAGGGAACAATAGACACAGGGACCTACTTGATGAGGGATACCACCTATTGGATACCATGCGCACTACGTGGGTGATGAAATCATTTGTATATCAAACCCCGGCGACACACAGTTTACCCACAGCACATCTGGACATGTACCCCCTGAACCTAAAATAAAAGTTGAGAAAAGAAAAAAAAAAAAGAGTTTGGGTGGGAACCAACAAATAAATTTATGCTTATATTTACATTAAAGAAACACTGGACAGATACTAAAGGAAGTTATGTAAGTTTTTACCAAAATGAGGCTTCGGGAATGGAATGGAGTAGATAAGAATAGAGGTAGGAATGACCTATCTGAATATAGACCTCTTAAATTAAATAAATGTCACTTTAAACAAAAGAAAGTATATCTTGTGAGAGTTCCTTACAAATAATTGACTCATTTTCATAATGTTTGGATGTAGGATGAGAGCCTTGATTTTCAGTAAAGTCTTTCCTCCTCTTAACTAATGGCTTCCCCTCCCCAACTCCAAGTTACTTCTTACCTTTGGAAAAATGATATTACATACCCCAATGTGGTTTGTTCTCAAAAACACGTATAGCAAGGATTTGTTTTTATTCTTCCAGGATTCTTCATTTCTTGTCATAGAAGCATGGGATCTCTGGTTACAATGAAAATATCAACCAAAGCCAAGTCAAGACATTGGGGCACGTAATTATTTCCACATTTGAGTGGCACAGACAAGAAGGAAGTAGGCAGGGTAAGCATTCATTTATTAAAAAAATAGTTATTGAGTACTTATTATGTGCTTGGCTCTGAGGCAAGAGGCATTTGCTCCCCTAAAGTTTAATTGTGCCATGGAAACAATGACAAAACGGTGTGAAGAGTATGATTCACAGCAAGCATTGTGTCCTGCAGGACTGAGGAGCAGAGGCACCTCCGTCTTGAGGGGGTGGGCTGTGGGAATGGTTCAGACCAGGATTCTCAGAGTTGTTGACTTTTATGCTACCTGAAGGATGAGTGGGATTAGAGGAAAGAGGTGTTTATGTGCATACATGTGAACAAGTGTGTATATATGTGTGTGCATGTGTGTACATGTGAATGAAGATCATTTTAAGTGGAAGGGAAACCATGTCCAAAAAGCCTAGAGATAAGCATGGTTGTTTTACTTTCAGAGAAGGACAAGGGGATCCCTGTGCTGAATGTAATGTAATCTGAAGCCTTTGAGGTCTAGGAGGGTTTCCTGGAGGAAGTTACAGTTGAGCTGATGGGTAAGAGATAGGGGTGACTGCCAGCTAATCAGGGGGAAGAGGGGCAGGGCTCTCTGAGTGAGAACCATATCCTGAACAAAGGTTCAGAGGAAGTGGATGCCTGGTCCCTTCAGGAAAATACAAATTGCTCAGTCAGACCAGAAAACAGATTGGAATGGAGGAGGGGGGGTAGCAGAGGTGGGGAGGTGATAACTATCCTAGATCTGCCACTCACTAGCCTTGAATAAACTGGGATTAATGTTTCCCAGCTTCAGATTTTCTTAAATCTTAAAGTAGGGACAATAATAATAGACCCTGATGCATGCATTGTTGTGAGGATTAAATGAGATAAACTTGTAGACCATCCAGCACCATGCTTGGTATATAGTAAGAGCTGAGTAAAGGGTAGATTTGATTATCATGCATCACTTTTGAATCGTTAATGTGCTGGTTAGTAACCTAACCACTGTTTGCAGCTGGAGGCTTTGGAAATTCTTCTCTGAATTTTCCCAGAGTCCTTACTGGAGAGATCCTTGGCTGGACACAGTGCCTGGCACATAATTGACAGTCAAAGGATAGATGCAGAAGGGCAAGGGAGGTTATTCTTTGGGTTCTGACCACAGGGATGAACCTCAAGAGAAACAGACAGGAAGAATCTGCAGATGTTTGGTCCTTATTGGGAGATGCTTCTCCCTCTTGATTGAGAAATTTCAGACATTTCTTCTTGCAGCCCACTTTCATTTCTTGTTCCAATTTTAATCTCCCCACTCCCCCCGACCTTCTCGCCCGTCAAAGTAAAAATGTGTATTTGTGTAAGGAGGGAGGGTAAGGAAGGAGTGTTGTGCAACAGTTCTTCATTCAATGCAATACTGCTCTGCCAAAAATTCTACTTGTGGTTTTTTTCTTTTCAGCTGAGTGGCTGACACTGGGGTGTGTACAATGTTTAACAAGAGAGAAAGTTTTATGCCTTTAACCTTTACAAGAAAGAAGGAACCCCTGGGGACAACTGGCCCATCCAGTTCCTACTGAAATTCAGACCTCTTAGGCTTCCTGGCTCTTTTGTGGAAGTCATTGTGGCCATCAGCTCAGGGCAGAGGGGCCAGTCTACTATATTTAGAACGATCAGGGTCACCCTATCATCAAATATGAATGGGGTGGCAAGAACTCTGCATGGCTTCCTTACTTCTTTTTTTGCAAATTAAGAAAAATGCCAAACCAGATCTTGACCAAACCAGCTTTCTTTAGCTATTCCCTTAAAGTCACCCCATGTCCTGGCCATGTCAATTAACATGTGCCTGTACTTTCAAGTCGTCTTGCTTTTGTCCAAGCTGGGCCCTCTGCCTGGACTGCCCTCTGCTACCTGCTCTTCTCCACCAGTCTGGCTCCTACACTGGCTGTTCCTTGTAATAGGCTCAGGCTGGGCTGTTCTCTGTGGTCTTCCCCATATGTTCACCTTTTTCCTCCCAGCAGTTGACTTTCTTTGATTCTGCCTGCCTCTATTGTCCTGAGTTCTCAGATTTGCACTAACCTGGGAGCTCACTGGGACAGAAATCCCACTGGAATTGTGTCTATAATCCAGTCACTATGGTTGTGTAGAGATTGGAAGAATAAATAAATGAATTAGTGAATAAAATAACTGAGAGTAGGCTGAGAAGGCCCACTAGAATAATTTTTTTTAGTTTCTTAGACTACTTTAGAGAAAATTTTCTTGATAGATTTTCAGTCTTCATAATAGGGTAATAAAATTGCATTAAAAAGTTTATTGTTTAAACAATCACGTCAAAAGTAATGCATGTTTATTGTAGATACTTTAGAATTTACAGATAAGTGAGGAGCAAAGTACAACCTCCTGTAAATTTGCACCTAGAGACAACCTACACTGAATATTTTGACATATTTGCTTACATTTCATCAAACAAATATGAATATATGCAATTTCAAATACTGTACAAACTATTTTATAACCTCCCTTAATCACCTATTATATCATGAAAATCTTTCCTGTCATTAAATATTTTTGTTTTCATAGCTGCATGATATTCTACTAAAGATAAAACATATTCTATTTAATGATTTCCCTGGATATAGGGTTTTTAGATGGCTTCCAATTTTTTTCCTTTTGTTGGTATGAGTAATGCCATAAGGAGCATCTTTGCAGCTAATATTTGTGCAAATTTATGTTTTTCTTCTGCTTTTTAGGATGTATTCCTAGAAATAAAATAGTGAGGTCAAAGGACATACATATAGTTTTCATGACTTTTGATACAAATGGCCTCTTTGCCATTAAGGAAGTATGCCATTTACGCTCCTATTGAAGTGACTCCTTGTTGGCACCTGGCATTGCCATTATTTTTAATATTTGGCAATTATTAGATGAGTAGAAAATGGTATCTAACTTTAAGATGCAGTTCTTTAATGATTGATGACATTGAACATCCTAGCTGCTGTTTGATCATTTGCTTTTCTTCTATTGTGAATTACCTATTAATTATCTTTGTTCGTGTTCCAATTGGTGGTTTTTTTTTTTTTCTAGTAGCAATGATAATACTAATACTGGGGCCCATTGTTTGCTAAATTCTGTTATCTTATCCTTATAGTAACTGTGTGAAAAAGTAGGAGGGGTCTTACTTCCTCCTGACACTGTGTATGTGGTGTCTTTTCCAACACCACTTCTACTCTCTGACACCACCTGGGAGTCCTATGATCCTATTCAATTCTGACACTAACTCCCGGAAGTTAGTGTCAGACTCTAAGGTTTAAGAGCTCAGTCCCATAAGACTGCCTCCATTTTAGATGGCAGTTGCAAGTACTGGGCCATCTGTACTTCTGACCAATGGCTATAAACTGGCGTTCCCATGACCCCTCTCCTCAGGTTTGGTTATCTGCTAGAATGACTCACAGAACTCAGGAAAGCACTTTATTATTTTAAAACTTTTTTTTTCTCTCCTATACTTTTGTAACAGTATATTGTAGTTTTTTTTCCTTCTATATTTCCCCTAAGAAAACACATTATTTACTGTTACTGGTTTATTTAATTTTAATTTTTTTGAGACAGAGTCTCACTTTGTCACCCAGGCTGGAGTGCAGTGACAGGATCATGGCTCACTGTAGCCTCAGCTTCCTGGGCTCAAGGAGGATCAAGCGATCCTCCCATTTCAGTTCCCCAGGTAGCTGGGACTATAGGTGTACACCACCATGCACAGCTAATTTTTTGTGGAGGGCTTTGCCATGTTGCCCAGGCTGGTCTCCAACTCCTGAGCTCAAGCGATCCACATGCCTTGGCCTCCCAAAGTGCTAGGATTACAGGCATGAGCCACCATGCCTGGCCTGTTACTCATTTATTTTAAGGACACAATTCAGCAGCCAAACCTTCATAGAATGAGGTTTGGAAGGGTCCAGATGGCAGGAGCCTCTGTCCACGTGAGTTGTGGGGTGCCACTTCCCTGAAATGTGGATGTGTTCACCAACTTGGAAGCTCTCAGAACGCCACTGTTTATGAGTTTTTACGGAGGTTTTTATTATGTACTCATGATTGATTAAATCATTATGTATTGGCCATTGATTCAATCCCCGGCTCCTCTCCCCTCGCTGGAGGCTGGGTTGAAAATTCCAATCTTTTAATCAAGGGTGAGTCTCCCTGGTGAACATCCCCCATCCCAAAGCTATCTAGGAGCCCACCAAGGGTCATCTTATAGAACAGAAACTGCTCCAACCACCTTCATCACTAAAGAAATTCCCAGGATTCTAAGGATCTCTGTGCCAGCAACTGGGACAAAGACCAGTTATTTTTCTTATTATACCATGGAGGACATTTCCCTCATTTTGCAGAGAAGGAAGGAGGCAAGGAAAGAACATGGCCCAAGTCATACAGTTGGCAAGAAGGAGCACTGGGGCTGACTTGATTTGTCTGTCTGCCAAGACCATTTCTGAACACAAGGTTACATGGCATTGTTAATATTTATTAGCTCCTCACATATTAAATGTAGTAACCTATGTCTATGATAGATGTTGCATTTTCCTTTTTACTCTATTATTTGTCTTTTATTGTTTTGACTATGGAAGTTTACATTTTTCACATGATTATTTCATTTGAAAATAATTTCAAATTTAAAAAATTGTGGATTTGAAATCCATAGTCACAAAAGCAGTACGAAAAGGTGCATAATGACAAGTTGATCACCTCCTCACTTCTGACCCCCAGTCTTCAGTTTTTCACTCCAGAAGTTTAATTTTTTTTTATAGCTGAATCCATTCATTTTTTTTTTTTCCTGTATGGCTTCTACCTTTAGTGCCATATTTAGAAGTTACAACACTACTATAAGGTGTTATGAATACTCATTTATACTTTTCTTACTGCTTTTGTGGCTTATTTTTTAACCCTAAATTTTTAATCTCATAGGATTTATATTGACTTATGACACAAGGTAAGATCCTTTTTTTTTTTTCTCAGTAGTTAGCTAACACATGAATTTTAAATATGGCAGTAAGAAAGAGAATATTTCATGTCAAGTTGCAGAATCCAAGAGGAGTAATTACGCAGTAATGACAACAGAAAAGATGCTTCATCTGGCGAGAATGCTGAGGATGACACAAGAAAAAGTTTCTTCTGGGAGGAGAAAATGAATGTGCTCATGATCTCACCAGTGGAATCCACAGCTTTTAACAAATTGGTGTGAACAAATAACTTATACAATGAAAGAAGAAACCCTCAGGGCCGGACACTCCCAGCTGGATTTCTGTCACCTCGTTCTGCTGCAACAATCAGGGAAGAACAAAGCAGGAGATTCTCTTGAGGACCTGCTCAATTTTCTTGGGTGGAGGTCCGTTTTCTCTTCAGTGTCTTTGAGGCAAGTCGCCAATCTTGGGACCCATGGGGAAATATCATGACTGCAAATTTTTGTAGCTCAGCTGGTGCCAAATGGAAACTAGGACCTCTGGAGCAACTAACTTGGAGGAAAGTAGGGTGGGGAGTTTGTGGAGACCAGTCTGGGGAAGTCCAAAATCTGCTCAAGTTTCCATTTTTTCATTGTTTCCTTTTGTAAACTTGAATATACTCCAACTCTATACTATCCCCCAGATTCTTTCCAACCCAAAGTCTATAATCCTTCTAGGCATTGTCATCCTCTTAGGCCTCAGCCATTCATTCTTTAATTGATTCATTAATTCAACAAATACTTATTAAGTAGTCCTGCGTAGGTAGAAATTTTTCTCACAACTAGTCCACATGCTCCGCATCACTAATCACTAGAGAAATGCAAACCAAAACCACAATGAGATACCACTTGAAACCAGTCAGAATGGCTATTATTAAAAAGTCAAAAAATAGCAGATGCTGGCAAGGTTGCAGAGAAAAGGAAACACTTATACATTGCTGGTAGGAAGGTAAATTAGTTCAGGGAAGCAGTTTGGAGATCTCTCAAAGAACTTAAAACAAAACTACCATTTGATACAGCAAACCCATTACTGAGTATATACCCAAAGGAATATAAATAGTTCTACTAAAAAGACATGTGCACCCATATGTTCATTGCAGCACTTTTCACAATAACAAAGACATGGACTCACTCTAGATGCCTATCAGTGGCAGACTGGACAAAGAAAACGTAGTACATATATATCATGAAATACTATACAGCCATAAAAAAACAAAATCATGATTTTTGCAACAACATGGATGCAGCTGGAGGCTATTATCCATTAACACAGAACCAGTAAACGAAATACTGCATGTTGCCATTTATAAGTGGGAGCTAAGCATTGAATATACGTGGACACAAAGAAGGTAACAATAGACACTGGGGCCTACTTGAGGGGAGATACTACCTGTCAGGTACTATGCTCACCATCTGGGTGATGAAATCATTTGTACACGAAACCCCATCAACATGCAATTTACCCATGTAACAAACCTATATGTGTATTCCCTGATCCTAAAATAATAAGAAAAGAAACTAAGAATCCAAATTTAAAAGTAGCTTAAATAATAAGACTTAAAAAAATCCTTATATAACAAGGTATCCCAAGACAGGGAGATTCCAGAATAGGTTAATTCAACTAGTGAATCATATAAAATACCAGATTCTTTCTACTTTTCTTTTCTGTAGTTTTCAGCAGTTGGGTATCCTCATGTTCTCAATAGAGCTGCAGCAGCTCCAGGCCTTGCACCCTCATGCATCAATATCTAGGGTCAAATAAAGTGGGTATTGCAATACCTAGAGTTCTTCTTATAAAACCTAAGAACTGTTCCTCAAGCCTTCTTTATCTTTCTCCAGGGAGGCTTTCTCTTACATATCTTAGCCAGAATTGGAACATATCCCCTTTCCCAAGTCAATCACTGATAAGAAGAATGGAATCACCAATTTTGGTTCAGACTAATCAAGATTCTTCCCTACTGGGCTGGGGCTAGGCTGGCGCCTAGAAAAACAAAGCAAACTGAAAAAGCCTGGATAACCAAATTTAGGGCTTTGTTGGCAAGGAAGGATACTGATGGATAGGCAACTGACATTGTCTGCCTCACCAATCTTTATATATTTTTTGCCAATCTTACAGGCAAAAGTGAGATCTTATATTTTTAATTTTTTGCTTTATAATTCAGCTGGGCATTTTTTTCCCACGTTGCTTGGCCATTTCTAGTTCTTCTTTTGTGAGTTGGCAGCTCGTGTCCATGGCTGATTTGTCAATTGATATGCTTATTTTTCTTGTTGGTTTGCAAGAGCCCTTATTATTTTTCTAGTGGGATTGTTTTTTCTTTCTTCATTCCTTTACTCTGAATAAGGTAATCCTGGGTTCTTTATTTTTCTCACACCTACTTTCCGAATTTACCTTCTTGGACATGTCTCAAAAACTTTCTCTAAAAACACACACAGCCTTGGTCCAACACAGAATAGTTACTCACTGACTAACTAGTCATCCTCCAATCTTCTGGATTATTCTTTTAAAATAAATGTCTCATTCTTTTTTCCTATCTCCATTGCAAATGCCCCCATCACTTCGCCCTTTGGACTGTTGCCACGGCCTCCTCCTCATTGGTTTTCTCACCTTAGTGCCTTCCTTTTCATTCTTCCTGCAGACCCTAGGTGACGTTAATGTTACCAAAACACCAAACTGTGGATGACACAGTTTTGTACCCATTGTTGCTCAGGCTGCCCTCTTGCTTGCTAAATCAAATCTGAACTTCTTATCCTATCATGTAAGCCCATTTCATTCATTTCCAAACAACTCTTTTCACTGTTGCCTTTTGTTCTCATTATATCAAATGACCATGCCCAATCCTGCTTTCTGCTAGTTCTATTTTCCTTCCTCCCAAGTCCCCTTGGTGAAATCCCACCCATTTTTCAATGGTCAGTTCAAAAACTACCATGTTGGCAAAGTCTTCCTAGATGCCTCAAGTCAGAATCACCTTCTTTTTTCCCTCTGTCAATCTTTTTTCCTGTTTGTGTTTGTGTATTTGAGACATCTTGCCTGTATCACTATTCCATATATGTGGAGCTCTCTGTCATGCCCTGAGGACAGGACTTTTGTTTATGCTTGCGTCCTCCTCCCTCCTGGGGTTCATATGTAGTGAATGTTCAGTGTGTGCTTGTTGAATCTATTAGTGCTCAGTAAATGTTTAACATTAACAATTCCTCCTGGTGTACAATTAACCCAGGGGGCAACTTAAATTTAATTGCCATTTAGCAGTTTCTAGAGCAAGCCTGATTGCCACTATATGCACAAAAGCTTTGGGGGAAAGAAGTGTTCTCCGTCGTCTGTTTGCAGTATGGATTTTCAAGCCTTAGTTTTGATTTGTCAGAAGACAACTCTGTAATGATACCTCAATTAATCGGTCCTTTTGTGGGAGGACTATTTTAAATGAATTCAGCCTTAAAATTACTACTACAAACAAGTCTGTATAAATCATACTAAATTATGGGGAATGAAGTCAAACATAGAAATTTACTTTTTTAGTTGCTTTTAAGAAACTTTAAAAGACATATAATATAATAACCAAGACAATTTGCTCTGTGTCAGGTACTATTCTAAACACTTTATATGCATTTATTTCATCCTCATAACACCTCTAAGAGATAGGAACAATGATCATTTTCTACCATCATGTGTCACTAGTAGTCTCTTTGCTAGAATACCTGCTGATCTGAAAGGCACAGCCAAAGATCCAGAAAAATGATAAGATACAAATTAGAAGGAGCATTACAGAGTCTAAGGTTTTGTGCTGCTACTATAAATATTCTGTTTCATGAAGATAAATGATTTGTGAATTTTAGCATCCATGATGTCATTTCATGAGGATATACATTCTAATTTCTCTGCCGTAACATTCTAACATCCAAGGATTTATCCTAGTCTGATAAACCCTTATATATCTCTTTCAAAGCAGAAAACCAAAGACTTTGATTAATTTTACCTACCCCATCTAGAACTTGTATTCTGAAATGTGTAGAACAACAGTTCTCAAAGTGTGTCTGTGCATCCCTGGGGATCCCTAAGACCCATTTAGGGAGTCCATGTGGCCAAGACTACTTTCATAATAACCCAAAGATTTTGTCTGGCTTTTTCACTCTCATTCTTTCACAAGTATACAGTGGAGTTTCCCAGAGGCCACCTAAGGTATAATACAGTTAACATGTTAAATGCTGCAGCAGATCTGAGAATCCAGCTGACTTCTATGAAGCCAAACATTAAAGAGGTTTGCAAAAATGTAAAATAGTGCCAGTTTTCTTACTAAATTATTTTGTTTTGGAAAGAGAGTTATTCTTCGTAAAAGTACATTGTTTGCATTACCCATTAACATATGATGAGTTTACTATAGTTATTTAAAATTGGAATTTTCAATTCTTAATATAGTCAATATTGATAGACATAACCCTCATAAACAAAGTTCTTTAAGATACTCAATAATTTGCAAGAATGTGAAGGAGCCAAAAAGTTTGAGAACTGCACGTCAGAGAAACTAGGACAAATCCAAGTCATGAGTTGTATCTAGATCAGTTTCTGAAATCATAATTTCAATTCTGTATATGTGCTGAAATATTTATAGCTTGAAATGTAGTTTACCTAGTTAGTTCATATAGCTTGACATTTTATTCATGTACTTGATGGATATTTGTTGAGCACTTGTGCACCAGATGCTGGACTAAGCATTGGAATTACCATGGGAAGAAAGTCCGCTCTCATGGAGCTTGGCTGTGACATTCACTCCTGCAGCTCTCCCTTCAGTGGTTGTATTGCCCCAAGGAGTTCTGAATCTAGGGAGGCAAGACACTGGTGTGGAATCTTTAAACAAATCAGAAGAATGAATATAGCTTAGATATTACTGTGCACAGCTCTCAGGATGAAGGAGTTCAGAGGATGGAGAAATCAGCATAGGCCAGTATGAGAAGGGTTTCTGGGACTGGAATTAAACTCAGAAGGACAGACAAGTTTAAGAGAGTTAAGTTGAGTAGAAGAGGCCAGGCTAGGTGTGGGAAGAGATGAGAAAGCTGGTAGAAATGAGATCTTTGCTCACTGTGTAGGGATCTAGGGGCCTGCCTGTATGGAGAAGGAGGATTCTGGTGAGGAACTTGTAGTCTAAGGCTGAGTTTTCTTCTGTAACTGATGAAACATTCATTACGTCTTCTAAGCTACCGGAAAGCAGCTCTCTTGGGTGTGCTTGGAAGTCTATGCTATCACCCAGTGTTTTCCGAACTTGCCAGATCCTCAACTTTCCCAAATAACAAGAATTATCTGGAAGTACTTCTTAGAGACACAGATTCCAGGGCCCCAGATTCCAGAAACAGTGATCAGGGGAGAGGCCTGGGTTTCTGTATATTTATCAAGCACTCTAGGTAATTTTCTTTTTTAAAAATTACAGGCAAGTTGGGAAATACTATTGCAACCCATTACCCGCCCTGAGGCTGCACTCTGGGAAACTTTAAAAAATACCATTGCTTAGGCTCTACCCACAGTGACCTAATTTAACAACAACAGAATGATAGAAATGAAGATAAACTCTCAATAATCAAAATTAAATTATAAAAGTTTTTGATCTATAATTGTTCCTTTAGTGGCCCTATGTTCTCCATACCCCCAGAATCATTACTTAGCTAGGAAAATCACATCTGGCCTTATTAATGGTGTTTTTCTAGTTTTTAGATGCCAAGAATACAACACTGTGAACTAGGGCTGTGATTACTAGCGGTGGGGGAAGCAGCAGAGTGACTACTTGCTTTGGAAATAAAACAGGAAACATTCATAGTTGCTTTGGGCTGTAAACGTGTGTCCAGGTCACAGCAAAGGCTAAGAATAGCCCACAAAGGACACGTGGGAAATAGCCCTCATGGATCCACTGAACTGGAAACTTGGAGAGGAAGCAGAGAAACAAAATCACACCAGGGCTTTCATTGTTCCAGATAACTTTCTGAGTAAATGCAAAGTATGTACTGTTTGATCCCACAGGAAAACCAACTAAATTCTTTTCTTTTTTGATATGGAGTTTCACTCTCGTTGCCCAGGCTGGGGTGCAATGGCACAATCTCGGCTCACCACAACCTCCACCTCCCTGGTTCAAGTGATTCTCTTGCCTCAGCCTCTCCAGTAGCTGGGATTACAGGCATGCGCCACCACGCCCGGCTAATTTTGTACTTTTAATAGAGATGAAGTTTCTCCCTGTTGGTCAGGCTGGTCTCAAACTCCCGACCTCAGGTGATCCTCCTGCCTTGGCCTCCCAAAGTGTTGGGATTACAGGCGTGAGCCACTGCGCCCGGCCATCAACTAAATTTTCACTGAAGAAAGTGTTTGTATTTTTCAATTTATGAAATCTTGGACTCCAACTTTGGGGGAGGTGACAGAGCCAGAAGACAATTGAGAGGTCACTTGGCTCTACTGCCTGCTTTCTCTGTCTCTATCTCTTTATTCTTCCTGATGCAATCTGGACAAGACACTAGGAGACATGAAATTTGGGCTGCCTCTGTCACTGGCTGGCTCTGTGCCATGCACAAGTCACCTGCTCTCTCTGGGACTCAGCTTCCCTATCTGCTTAAAGAAAGGCATGCTTTAGTCTGTTGAGCCCTTTCCACCTAGATCATTGCAAAAATACAAGACTCTGTCATAACATTGTTCTGGCATCTTCCTAAACAGAGGACACCTAGCGTATAAGGGTGAATGGTTGAACTCCAGCTTAAAAAACAAAAAAAAGAACAAACTATACTTACTATGTGGCCAAACTGAACAGGATCTGCTTAGGGACTTAGAAAACAGCCCTTAGCATTCAGGAAACCATAACTGATATACTGAAAAAGAGGAAGGGTCTGAAGCTTGACCATTGTTTATTTATTTGCCTGTTTAAGTGTTTACTTTTTAAAATTTAAAATATTTTTTCCCAACTTTATTGAGGTACGATTGACAAATGTTTTTTATATGATCTTTCTTTTCTTTTCTTTTCTCTTTTCTTTTCTTTTCTTTTCCTTTTCTTTTCTTTTCTTTTCTTTGGAGATGGAGTCTCCCTCTGTCACCCAGTCTGTAGGACATTGGCTTGATCTCGGCTCACTGCAACCTTTGCCTCCTGGGTTCAAGCAATTTTCCTGCCTCAGCCTCCTAAGTAGCTGGGATTACAGGCATCTGCCACAGTGCCTGGCTACTTTTTTTGTGTTTTTAGTAGAGATGGGTTTTCGCCATGTTGGCCAGGCTGGTCTTGAACTCCTGGTCTCAGGTGATCCACCTGGCTCAGCCTCCCAAAGTGCTGGGATTACATGCATAAGCCACCACACCCGGCTGATGTTTTTTTTTTTTTTTTTTTAAATTTATTTATTATTATTGTACTTTAACGGCTGATGTTTTGATATATGAATACATTGTGAAATGATTACCATAATCAAGCCAATTAACATACATCACCTCACATGGTTACCATTTTATTTTTGGTATGGTGAGAACACTTAAGATCTGATCTCTTAGCAAATTTCAAGTATACAATACAGTATTATTAACTATAGTTGCTGTGCTGTACATTAGGTCTCCAGAACTTATTCATCTTAAAACTGAAAGTTTGTATACTTTGACCAGTATTTCCCTTTTTCTCCCATCTCCCAGGTCCTGGCAATCACCCTTTTACTCTTTGTTACTATGAGTTTGCTGTTTTTTTTTTTTTAGATTTCACATATAGGTAAGGTCATGAAGCATTTGTCTTTCTGTGTCTGGCTTACTTCACTTTTGATATCCTCAAGGTACATCCATGTTGTGGCAAATGGCAGGATTTCTTTCTTTTTAGGTTAAAAATATTCCGTTATGTGAATATATATTCCTTCATTGATGGACGCTTACTTTTTGTTTTTGTTTTTTTTGAGACGAGTTTCACTATTGTTGCCCAGGTTGGAGTGCAATGGCGTGATCTCAGCTCACTGCAGCCTCCACCTCTTGGGTTCCAGTGATTCTCCCACCTCAGCCTCCCGAGTAGCTGGGATTACAGGCATGTGCCACCATGCCCACCTACTTTTTGTATTTTTAGTAGTGATGAGGTTTCTCTGTGTTGGTCAGGCTGGTCTCGGACTCCTGATCTCAGGTGATCCACCCGCCTCGGCCTCCCAGAGTGCTGGGATTACAGGCGTGAGCCACCGTGCCCAGCCAGTTGTTTTTGTATCTTGACTATTGTGAGTAATGCTGCAGTGAACGTGGGAATGCCTGATTCAGCTCCTTGCTGGGTGGTATGGTCTTGGGTTCATGAAATATTCCCTAAGATCATTTTCTTTATCTAGGTCTCTGGATGAGGGATTACACTCCCCCACCCCCCAGTGCTATGCTTTATGATCTACATTTCCTGAACAAGAACATTTTGTGCAAACCCTTGGCCTCAATCATTCAGGTTCAAGAACATTTGGGCTCTCTCTGAGGCAAGTTTCCCAGAGAAGACAACAGCTGGGCCTTTTCTTCCCTCTTCCTCCATCTTCCCAGTCCCAGTCCCTTGGAATTGAGCAGTGACAGTGAGGAGTCCAGAGCTGCCACATAGCTACCATATGTCAGGCCTGGGAGTCAGGGCTTGGGGTCTGGTGCTTGTTCTTCAGCCTCTTATTCTCCCTAGGTCCTTGAGCGGGTCACTTGCCTCATCAAACCCAGACCTTTGAGTCAACAGGTTAGAATGGATGTGTAGTTCCATACATTAGGACTTCTTAAGGGTATTTTATTAAAAATATACAGGTCCAGACCTCACTGTCAGAGATTCTAGGTCAGATAAATCCAAAATGAGTTGTGAATCACTGTTCTTGACCTGAGGCAACTGCGCAGATAATTCTAGATGTCTTCCATGTGTGCTGTGTGGCACCATTCACCCACCTATTGGAGCGTGAGAGGATTTAAGCAAGTTTCTTCTTGCACAGAATTGTTGTCCAGGCCCACGGTTCTGCCTATAGGTCTCCAGTGGGCCATGAAGATCTGCCTGAAGGCTTCAGATGGAACCAAAAGTGAGCTCTTTCTGCACTGTTAGGAGGTTAATGACATCCATTTCCATCAATTGGTATATTTGCATGTGATTAAGAGCTGCTTGCTAATATCTACTATCTGAATTTAGGGTCCCCTGGAAACAAAGCCTAAGGCAAGACTTAGATGAGATGTTTCCTTAAGAGGTAACCCAGGGAGTAGAAGAGGGGGAAGGGAAAAAGCCAATAAAGGATGTCTTACTCCGTTTTGCATTGCTATAAAGGAATACCTTAGGCTGGGAAACTTATAAAGAAAAGAAGTTTATTTGGCTCATGGTTCTGCAGGCTGTACAAGAAGCATGGCTCCAGCATCCCCTTCTGGTGAGGACCTCAGGAAGCTGCCATTCGTGGCAGAAGGGAAAGTACAGCCAGCATTATATAGCCAGAGAGGAAGGGAAGGGAAGAGAGGGAAGGGAGGGGTGGGGAGGAGAGGGTGAGGGGAGGGGAGGGAAGGGAAGGGAAGGGAGGGGAGGGAAGGGAAGGGAAGGGAAGGGAAAGGACTTTTTAATGATCGACCTCATGGGAATGCATCATGAGAACTCCCTCATTTCTGTGGAAATGGCACCAGGCACCATACTGTTCATGAAGAATCTGCCCCCATGACTCAAACAAACACCACTCACCAGGCCCTACCTCCAATAGTAAGAGTGTGTCACTGAATTGATCACTATTATGAGAAGCTGGAGCTCAATCCCTTTGGGGACCCTCTGTCAATCTGTATTGTTCAGTGGCTCTTAAGTGGGAGTGGTTTTTCTTTCCTGATGGCATTGACAATGCGTGGGGGGCATTTTGGGTTGTCATAACTGGGAGATGCTACAGCATCCAGGGATACTGCTAAACATCCTATGATGCACAGGACAGCCCCCACCCCTACAACAACAACAAAAATCCAGCTCCAAATATCAGTGTTGCCAAGGTTGAGAAAACTGTAGCCCATGCCTCAGAATTGTCTCTCTGAAGAACGATGAGCCTGGAGCATTTATCCATCAACTGCCATCCATCTCTGGGTCAGGTTTGACTCTGGAAATGTCACTATTTTCAAACTTCCAGGCTACACTTGCATTAGGGCTGAGCAGACTTCCATGGTTTTGGAGAAATCCTTGAGGCAGAAAAGCAGAGGCACCATGACACACATAAGTAAGAACCTGTCCACATGTGTGAAATAGCCTAATGTGTGCTGAAATCAGGGCAATGCCCAGGGGCTGTGGCAAGGTATAATTTTCCCAGGTGAGTAATGATTCTAGGGCTGTAGAGAATATGGTGTAACTGCAAAAAAATATGGACACAAAGAGTCATAATTCAGTTCTAGACAGAGACAAAGGCTGGAAATCCAGTATGGTACAAAGTGGCTCTATGGTGAAATTGTTAAAAACATGATCTCTGGTACAAACCAAAAACCAACATTTGTTGTATTTGTGACTTTGGGCAAGTTAACTAACTTTTCTGTCTCTCAGCTTCCTCACCTAGACAATAAATTGGGGTTGATAATGGTTCCCACTTCATAAAGTTGTTGTGAGGACTAAATTGTGTGTGTGTGTGTGTGTGTGTGTGTGTGTGTGTGTGTGCATGTGATTATATACATTTGATGTCACACTAACAGTGTCTGACATTTGGTGAATACTGGTTGACGGTTTACATCATCCCAGGGCTGAGATTCTGGGCTTGGGAGTTACAACATCAGCCTATCTTGGCCTTTTGCCATTGGTAGTACACATAGGAGCTTAGTTAAATGGAAAAATTCATTGAGCTCCTATTGGAAGCCAGCCACTGTGCTAGGCTCTTGGCCAAGCCCTCAGTAATAAGAATAGGACTCTCTCTTTTTCCTCTTCTGCTCTTTACCTATGAACTGCTTTCCTTCCTTTGATTTTATGAAGTGGAGGTGAAGAGGAAGGAGCATAGGACTGGGAGAAATGAATTGCAATTCCTGACTATACTTTATCAATCACTGGTTGTGATTTGGGAAACCACTTTGCTTTTGAATTCTCACATTTATAAAGTGAATATAATCTAATCTTGCTTCACTGTGTTGCTATGAGAATTAAATGAGATGACATAAGCAAAATATTATAAAAATTGATACCTATGCCAAAAATTTTGTTTTACTGTTAGGCTGGTACAAAAGTAATTGTGGTTTTACCATTACTTTCAGTGGCAAAAACCACAATTAATTTTTCACCAACTTAATAGAATGTCAGTGTTCTCAATTCATCTGGGCCTGTAGAGTTTTAAAACATACAATTTTTGCATTTTAATCCCAAGATTGTTGAGTGTACTTGGAAGGGGACCAAAAGGAACCATAATTAAAAAAAAATTCTAGTCAATTTTGATGATCAGCCAGATTTGAGAACCATTGAACTATTATGTGCTATGAAACAGGGATTATGCCTTATTCAACTTTGTATTCTCACTGGTTAACATAGTTTAGTATCTAGTATAATCCAGTAATGGGATGGCTGGGTCAAATTGTATTTCTAGTTCTAGATCCTTGAGCAATCGCCACACTGTCTTCCACAATTGTTGAACTAGTTTACAGTCCCACCAACAGTGTAAAAGTGTCCCTATTTCTCTACATCCTCTCCAGCACCTGTTGTTTCCTGACTTTTTAATAATCACCATTCTAACTGGTGTGAGATGGTATCTATTGTGGTTTTGATTTGCATTTCTCTGATGGCTAGTGATGATGAGCATTTTTTCATGTATCTGTTGGCTGCATAAATGTCTTCTTTTGAGAAGTGTCTGTTCATATCTTTTGCCTACTGGGTATATACCCAAAGGATTATAAATCATGCTGCTATAAAGACACATGCACATGTATGTTTACTGCGGCACTATTCACAATAGCAAAGACTCGGAACCAACCCAAATGTCCATCAATGACAGACTGGATTAAGAAAATGTGGCACATATACACCATGGAATATTATGCAGCCATAAAAAAGGATAAGTTCATGTCCTTTGTAGGGACATGGATGCGTCTGGAACCATCATTCTCAGCAAACTATTGCAAGAACAGAAAACCAAACACCACATGTTCTCGCTCATAGGTGGGAATTGAACAATGAGAACACTTGGACACAGGAAGGGGAACATCACACACTGGGGCCTGTTGTGGGGTGCAGGGAGTGGGGAGGAGAGAGCATTAGGACATATACCTAATGTAAATGAGTTAATGGGTGCAGCACACCAACATGGCACATGTATACATATGTAACAAACCTGCACATTGAGCCCATGTACCCTAGAACTTAAAGTATAATAAAAAAGAAAAAATTTTAAAAAAGCATATAGTATAATCAATGAAAGCTTTTTTATTTTAAAATAAAAGGCCAAATTTTGTTACTTAGAAAAACAGAAGAAAGTACAGCACTCCAGGGGTTGCTCCACTCTCCCAAACTGCATATTTGTCCTGAACCACCTTCCTTACATTGAATTGTTGGTTTGTCCCTTAACTACCTGAGCTAATTTATACCTATGACTGTAATACTTGAGCAGATTACACTACCTTATGCTCAGAATCAGGATGAATGACAATCTTTGCCCTTTCTACTTCAAAGGTGGCTGCAAAAATCAAGGAGACAATAGATAAGAAAGTGATTTTCAGGCTACAGAATGCTATAAATATATAGGGAATTGATGTTATTAAAAAGGAATATACACTAAGTAAACATGTAGTTCTCTAAGACTCAATTATATTGTGACTGTTGAAGAGAGAAAATTCTTTTTTTTTTTTAAGATGGAGTCTTGCTGTTGTCAGTCCAGGCTGAAGTGCCATGGCATGATCTTGGCTCACTGCAACTGACTCCCAGATTCCAGCAATTCTCCTGCCTCAGCCTCCCAAGTAGCTGGGATTACAGGCACATGCCACCACACCTGGATAATTTTAGTATTTTTAGTACAGACAGGGTTTCACCATGTTGGCCAGGCTGTTCTTGAACTGCTGACCTCAGGTGATCTGCTTGCCTTGGCCTCCTACAGGTGTGAGCCACAGTGCCCTTCTGAGAGAATATTCTTTAGTCAGATTCTTTATACTCACAGATTCAAAACTGAGTTCAGTAAAGTGATTCAGAGACATGAAATTCTTTAAAATAAAGAAACATGGGAAGTTGAAATTATAAGATGGGGCAGAGGCATACGGGCTAAGACAACCCAAGAGAGAATATAGAAAGATCACAGTATTAATATCAGGAAAGTAAAATTCAAGGCAAATGTGTTGAATAGGTCAAAAAGAAATGCTGTATAGTGATAGAGCTTGTGACTCATAATGGAATATAACTGTCACGAATGGTTATGCACCAATGAATATAGCACAAAAATATTAGAAGTAAAATCTTCAGAAAATATAAGAAAAATTTGACAGAATCAATATTGTAGTGGAAACATTTATTACAGCTTTTTGGAACTTTGGCAAATCCAGTGGATACCAAGATAAAGAGAAAGTGAATATATAATTTAGAAGATATTTTTATAGAAATAAATTGAACCCTAAAAACAGAGAATAAACTTTTGATAATTTTGGTGATTTCTGCATTTCCAAATGAGGTACCCAGTTCATCTCACTGGGACTGGTTGGACAGTGGGTGCAGCCCATGGAGGGCAAGCTGAAGCAGGGTGGGTTGTCGCCTCACCGGGGAAGTGCAAGAGGCTGGGGAATTCTCTCCTTTACCCAAGGGAAGCCATGAGGGACTGAGCCTGGGGAACCGTGCACTCTGGCCCAGGTACTGTGATTTCCCCATGGTCTTCGCAACCCACAGACCGGGGGATTCCTTCCAGTGCCTACACCACCTGGGCCCTGGGTTTCAAGCACAAAACTGGGCAACCGTTTGGGCAGACACTGAACTAGCTGCAGAAGTTTTTTTTTTTTTTCCCCATAACTCAGTGGCGCCTGGAACGGCAGCAAGACAACCATTCACTCCCCTGCAAAGGGGGCTGAAGCCAGGGAGCCAAGTGGTCTGGCTCGGTGGGTCCCACCCTCATGGAGCCCAGCAAACTAAGATCCACTGGCTTGAAATTCTTGCTGCCAGCACAGCAGCAGTCTGAGATTGACCTGGGACTCTCGAGCTTGGCTGGGGGAGCGGCATCCACCATTGCTGAGGTTTGAGTAGGTGGTTTTACCCTCACAGTGTAAACAAAGCCTCCAGGAAGTTTGAACTGGGTGGAGCCCACTGCAGCTCACCAAGGCCACTGTGGCCAGACTGCCTCTCTAGATTTCTCCTCTCTGGGCAGGGCATCTCTGAAAAAAGGCAACAGCCCCAGTGGGACTTATAGATAAAACCCCCATCTCGCTGGGACAGAGCCCGTGGGGGAAGGGGCAGTTGTGGGTGCAGCTTCAGCAGACTTAAATGTCTCTTCCTGATGGCTCTGAAGAGAGCAGCAGACCTCCCAGTACAGTGTTTGAGCTCTGCTAAGGATCAGGCTGCCTCCTCAAGTGAGTCTTTGACCCCCATGTATCCTGACTGGGAGACACCTCCCAGTAGGGGCCAACAGGCACCTCATACAGGAGAGCTCTGGCTGGCATCTGGCAAGTGCCCCTCTGGGATGAAGCTTCTAGAGGAAAGAACAGGCAGCAATCTTTGCTGTTCTGCAGCCTCCGCTAGTGATACCCAGGCAAACAGGGTCTGGAGTAAGCCTCCAGCAAACTCTAGCAGACCTGCAACAGAGGGGCCTGACAGAAGAAAAACTAGCAAACAGAAAGGAAAAGCACATCCGCTCAGAGACCCCATCCGAAGGTCACCGACATCAAAGACCAAAGGTAGATAAATTTATGACACTGGGGAGAAACCATCACAAAAAGGCTGAAAATTTGAAAACCGGCACAAGGATGCCCTCTCTTACCACTCCTATTCAACATAGTATTGGAAGTTCTGGCCAGGGCAATCGGGCAAGATAAAGAAATAAAGGGTATTTAAATAGGAAAAGAGGATGTTAAATGGTCTCTGTTTGCAGATGACATGACGGTATATTTAGAAAACCCCACCATCTTAGCCCCAAATCTCCTTAAGCTGATAAGCAACTTCAGCAAAGTCTCAGGATACAAAATCAATGTGCAAAAATCACAAGCATTCCTATACACAAATAACAGAGAAACAGAGAGCCAAATCATGAGTGAACTCCCATTCACGACGGCTACAAAGAGAATAAAATACCTAGGAATACAACTTACAAGGGGTGTGAAGGACCTTTTCAAGGAGAACTACAAATCACTGCTCAAGGAAATAAGGGAGGACACAAACAAATGGAAAAACATTCCATGCTCATGGATAGGAAGAATCGATATTGTGAAAATGGACATACTGCCCAAAGTAATTTACAGATTCAATGCTATCCCCATCAAGCTACCTTCGACTTTCTTCACAGAATTGGAAAAAGCAACTTTAAACTTCATATGGAACCAAAAAGAGCCCACACAGTCAAGACAGTCCTAAGCAAAAAGAACAAAGCTGGAAGCATCATGCTACCTGACTTCAAACTATACTATAAGGCTATAGTAACCAAAACAGCATTGTACTGGTACCAAAACAGATACATAGACCAATGGAGCCGGAGGCCTCAGAAATAATACCACACATCCACAACCATCTGATCTTTGACAAACTTGACACAAGCAAGCAATGGGGAAAGGATTCCCTATTTAATAAATGGTTTTGGGGGCTGGGCGAGGTGGCTCATGCCTGTAATCCCAGCACTGTGGGAGGCCAAGATGGGCGGATCACCTGCGGTTGGGAGTTCAAGACCAGTCTGACCAACACAGAGAAACTCCATCTCTACTAAAAATTCAAAATTAGCTGGGCATGGTGGCACATGCCTGTAATCCTAGCTACTCGGGGGGCTGAGGCAGGAGAATAGTTTGAACCTGGAAGGCGGAGGTTGCGGTGAGCCGAGATTGAGCCATTGCACTCCAGCCTGGGCAACAAAAGCGAAATTCCATCTGAAAATAAATAAATAAATAAATAAATAAATAATAAAATAAATGGTGTTGGGAAAAGTGGCTAACCATATGCAGAAAACTGAAACTGGACCCCTTCCTTACACCTTATACAAAAATTAACTCAAGATGGATTAAAGACTTAAACATAAGACCTAAAACCATAAAAATCCTAGAAGAAAACACAGGCAATACCACTCAGGACATAGGCATGGGCAAAAACTTCATGTCTAAACACCAAAAGCTATGGCAACAAAAGCCAAAATTGACAAATGGGATCTAATTAAACAAAAGGGCTTTTGCACAGCAAAAGAAACTATCATCAGAGTGAACAGGCAACCTACAGAATGGGAGAAAATTTTTGCAATCTATCCACTGACAAACAGTTAATACCAAAATCTACAAAGAACTTAAACAAATTTACAAGAAAAAAAAGAAAAGCATCAAAAAGTGGGCAAAGTATATGAACAGACCCTTCTCAAAAGAAGACATTTATGGCCAGGAGCAGTGGCTCACGCTGGTAATCTCAGCACTTTGGGAGGCCAAGGTGGGCGGATGACGAGGTCAGGAGGTTGAGACCATCCTGGCTAACATGGTGAAACCCCGTCTCTGCTAAAAATATAAAAAATTAGCCGGGCGTGTAGGCGGGCGCCTGTAGTCCCAGCTACTCGGGAGGCTGAGGCAGGAGAATGGCGTGAACCCGGGAGGCGGAGCTTGCAGTGAGTCGAGATCGTGCCACTGCACTCCAGCCTGGGCGACAGAGCGAGACTCTATCCCCTCCCCCCACCAAGAAAAAGAAGACATTTATGCAGCCAACAGATATGAAAAAAAGCTCATCATCACTGGTCGTTAGAGAAATGCAAATCAAAACCACAGTGAGATACCATCTCACACCAGTTAGAATGGCTATCATTAAAACGTCAGGGAACAACAGATGCTGGAGAGGATGTGGAGAAATAGGAAAGCTTTTACACTGTTAGTGGGATTGTAAATTCTGTCAACCATTATGGAAGACAGTGTGGCAATTCCTCAAGGATCGACAACTAGAAATACCATTTGACCCCAGCAATCCTATTACTGGGTATATACCCGAAGGATTATAAATCATTCTACTATAAAGACTCATGCACATGTGTGTTTATTGCAGCACTATTCACAATGGCAAAGACTTGGAACCAACCCAAATGTCCATCAATAAATGATAGATTGGATAAAGAAAATGTGGCACATATACACCATGGAATACTATGTAGCCATAAAAAAGGATGAGTTCATGTCATTTGCAGGGACATGGATGAAACTGGAAACCATCATTCTCAACAAAATAACACAAGAACAGAAAAACACTGCATGTTCTCACTCATAAGTGGGAGTTGAACAAGGAGAACACATGGACATAGGGAGGGGAACATCACACACCAGGGCCTGTGGGGGTGCGGGGGGCAAGGAGAGGGATAGCATTAGGAGAAATACCTAATATAGGTGACAGGTAGATGGTTGCAGCAAACCACCATGGCACATGTATACCTATGTAACAAAACTTCATGTTCTGCCCATGTACCCCAGAACTTAAAGTATAATAATAATAAAAAAAAAACTTGGTACAGAAAAAGTAAAATATCTCATTAATATTTTAATGTTCAAATGACATTTTGGCATGTTAGATTGTATAAAAATATGACATTTGATTTTGTCTGTTTCTTTTGCTTTTTAAGTGTGACTACTAGAATATTTAATATTATATGTGTGGCTCACATTTGTGGCTTACATTATATTTCTATTGGATAACATTTTAGAGGGTCATATTTCTTTTCTACAATGTAATAAAGCATAAGGTATAATAGCAAAATCTCAAGTCTCTTAGAAATTAAAAAACAAAAATGTGAATTATAAACTCTTATTTAAAAATCTTTTTGTGTCATCCGGGTGCAGTGGCTCACGCCTGTAATCCCAGCACTTTGGGAGGCCAAGGCGAGTGGATCACCTGAGGTCAGGAGTTTGAGACCAGCCTGACCAACATGGAGAAACCCTGTCGCTACTAAAAATACAAAGATTAGCTGGGCATGGTGGCACATGCCTGTAATCCCAGCTACTTGGGAGGCTGAGGCAGGAGAATCACTTGAACCTGGGAGGCAGAGGTTGCAGTGAGCCGAGAGCTGAGATAGTGCCATTCCACTGCAGCCTGGGCATCAAGAACAAAACTCCGTCTCAAACAAAACAAAACAAAACAAAATCTTTCTGTGTCAAAGAGGTTGCAAAGCAAAACTGGCAATGTCATAATATCTGGGAAGTAAATATGGTTGAAATAATAAATAGTTATGCATTGCTTAACAACAAGGATATGTTCTGAGAAATGTGTGCTTGTGTGATTTTGTCATTGTGTAAACATCAAAGAGTGCACTTACACAAACCCAGATGGTGTAGCCTACTATTCACCTAGGCTATGTAGTATAGCCTCTTGCTCTAGGCTACAAACCTGTGCAGCATGTTACTGTGCTGAATACAGTAGACCTTGTAATACAATGGTAAATATTTGTATCTAAACATACCTAAGTGTAAAAAGTACAGTAAAAACATGGTGCTAAGGACATGAATAGACAATTTTGAAAAGAAGCTACATAAATGGTCAACAAACATATAAAAAAAAATATGCTCAACATCACTAATGATCAGGGAAATGCAAATCAAAACCACAGTGCTATACCACCTTACCCCTGCAAGAATGGCCATAACAGGGAAAGAGCGGAGCAAGATGGCCGAATAGGAACAGCTCCAGTCTCCAACTCTGAGCGCGAGCGACACAGAAGACCGGTGATTTCTGCATTTTCAACTGAGGCAAACAGGGTCTGGAGTGGACCTCAAGCAATCTCCAACAGACCTACAGCTGAGGGTCCTGACTGTTAGAAGGAAAACTATCAAACAGGAAGGACACCTACACCAAAACCCCATCAGTACATCACCATCATCAAAGACCAGAGGCAGATAAAACCACAAAGATGGGGAAAAAGCAGGGCAGAAAAGCTGGGAATTCCAAAAATAAGAGCGCATCTCCCCCGGCAAAGGAGCGCAGCTCATCGCCAGCAACGGATCAAAGCTGGACGGAGAATGACTTTGACGAGATGAGAGAAGAAGGCTTCAGTCCATCAAACTTCTCAGAGCTAAAGGAGGAATTACGTACCCAGCGCAAAGAAACTAAAAATCTTGAAAAAAAAGTGGAAGAATTGATGTCTAGAGTAATTAATGCAGAGAAGGTCATAAATGAAATGAAAGAGATGAAAACCATGACACGAGAAATACATGACAAATGCACAAGCTTCAGTAACCGACTCGATCAACTGGAAGAAAGAGTATCAGCGATTGAGGATCAAATGAATGAAATGAAGCGAGAAGAGAAACCAAAAGAAAAAAGAAGAAAAAGAAATGAACAAAACCTGCAAGAAGTATGGGATTATGTAAAAAGACCAAATCTACGTCTGATTGGGGTGCCTGAAAGTGAGGGGGAAAATGGAACCAAGTTGGAAAACACTCTTCAGGATATCATCCAGGAGAACTTCCCCAACCTAGTAGGGCAGGCCAACATTCAAATTCAGGAAATACAGAGAACGCCACAAAGATACTCCTCGAGAAGAGCAACTCCAAGACACATAATTGCCAGATTCACCAAAGTTGAAATGAAGGAAAAAATCTTAAGGGCAGCCAGACAGAAAGGTCGGGTTACCCACAAAGGGAAGCCCATCAGACTAACAGCAGATCTCTCGGCAGAAACTCTACAAGCCAGAAGAGAGTGGGGGCCAATATTCAACATTCTTAAAGAAAAGAATTTTAAACCCAGAATTTCATATCCAGCCAAACTAAGTTTCATAAGTGAAGGAGAAATAAAATCCTTTACAGACAAGCAAATGCTTAGAGATTTTTGTCACCACTAGGCCTGCCTTACAAGAGACCCTGAAGGAAGCACTCAACATGGAAAGGAACAACCGGTACCAGCCATGGCAAAAACATGCCAAAATGTAAAGACCATCGTGGCTAGGAAGAAACTGCATCAACTAATGAGCAAAATAACCAGTTAATATCATAATGGCAGGATCAAGTTCACACATAACAATATTAACCTTAAATGTAAATGGACTAAATACTCCAATTAAAAGACATAGACTGGCAAACTGGATAAAGAGTCAAGACCCATCAGTCTGCTGTATTCAGGAGACCCATCTCACACGCAGAGACATACATAGGCTCAAAATAAAGGGATGGAGGAAGATTTACCAAGCAAATGGAGAACAAAAAAAAGCAGGGGTTGCAATACTAGTCTCTGATAAAACAGACTTTAAACCATCAAAGATCAAAAGAGACAAAGAAGGCCATTACATAATGGTAAAGGGATCAATTCAACAGGAAGAGCTAACTATCCTAAATATATATGCACCCAATACAGGAGCACCCAGATTCATAAAGCAAGTCCTTAGAGACCTACAAAGAGACTTAGACTCCCATACAATAATAATGGGAGACTTCAACACTCCACTGTCAACATTAGACAGATCAACGAGACAGAAAGTTAACAAGGATATCCAGGAACTGAACTCATCTCTGCAGCAAGCAGACCTAATAGACACCTATAGAACTCTCCACCCCAAATCAACAGAATATACATTCTTCTCAGCACCACATTGTACTTACTCCAAAATTGACCACGTAATTGGAAGTAAAGCACTCCTCAGCAAATGTACAAGAACAGAAATTATAACAAACTGTCTCTCAGACCACAGTGCAATCAAACTAGAACTCAGGACTAAGAAACTCAATCAAAACCACTCAACTACATGGAAACTGAACAACCTGCTCCTGAATGACTACTGGGTACATAACGAAATGAAGGCAGAAATAAAGATGTTCTTTGAAACCAATGAGAACAAAGATACAACATACCAGAATCTCTGGGACACATTTAAAGCAGTGTGTAGAGGGAAATTTATAGCACTAAATGCCCACAAGAGAAAGCAGGAAAGATCTAAAATTGACACTCTAACATCGCAATTAAAAGAACTAGAGAAGCAAGAGCAAACACATTCGAAAGCTAGCAGAAGGCAAGAAATAACTAAGATCAGAGCAGAACTGAAGGAGATAGAGACACAAAAAACCCTCCAAAAAATCAATGAATCCAGGAGTTGGTTTTTTGAAAAGATCAACAAAATTGACAGACCACTAGCAAGACTAATAAAGAAGAAAAGAGAGAAGAATCAAATCGACACAATTAAAAATGATAAAGGGGATATCACCACCGACCCCACAGAAATACAAACTACCATCAGAGAATACTATAAACACCTCTACACAAATAAACTGGAAAATCTAGAAGAAATGGGTAATTTCCTGGACACTTACACTCTTCCAAGACTAAACCAGGAAGAAGTTGAATCCCTGAATAGACCAATAGCAGGCTCTGAAATTGAGGCAATAATTAATAGCCTACCAACCAAAAAAAGTCCAGGACCAGATGGATTCACAGCTGAATTCTACCAGAGGTACAAGGAGGAGTTGGTACCATTCCTTCTGAAACTATTCCAATCAATAGAAAAAGAGGGAATCCTCCCTAACTCATTTTATGAGGCCAACATCATCCTGATACCAAAGCCTGGCAGAGACACAACAAAAAAAGAGAATTTTAGACCAATATCCCTGATGAACATTGATGCAAAAATCCTCAATAAAATACTGGCAAACCGGATTCAGCAACACATCAAAAAGCTTATCCACCATGATCAAGTGGGCTTCATCCCTGGGATGCAAGGCTGGTTCAACATTTGCAAATCAATAAACATAATCCAGCATATAAACAGAACCAAAGACAAGAACCACATGATTATCTCAATAGATGCAGAAAAGGCTTTTGACAAAATTCAACAGCCCTTCATGCTAAAAACGCTCAATAAATTCGGTATTGATGGAACGTACCTCAAAATAGTAAGAGCTATTTATGACAAACCCACAGCCAATATCATACTGAATGGGCAAAAACTGGAAAAATTCCCTTTGAAAACTGGCACAAGACAGGGATGCCCTCTCTCACCACTCCTATTCAACATAGTGTTGGAAGTTCTGGCTAGGGCAATCAGGCAAGAGAAAGAAATCAAGGGTATTCAGTTAGGAAAAGAAGAAGTCAAATTGTCCCTCTTTGCAGATGACATGATTGTATATTTAGAAAACCCCATTGTCTCAGCCCAAAATCTCCTTAAGCTGATAAGCAACTTCAGCAAAGTCTCAGGATACAAAATTAATGTGCAAAAATCACAAGCATTCTTATACACCAGTAACAGACAAACAGAGAGCCAAATCAGGAATGAACTTCCATTCACAATTGCTTCAAAGAGAATAAAATACCTAGGAATCCAACTGACAAGGGATGTAAAGGACCTCTTCAAGGAGAACTACAAACCACTGCTCAGTGAAATAAAAGAGGACACAAACAAATGGAAGAACATACCATGCTCATGGATAGGAAGAATCAATATCATGAAAATGGCCATACTGCCCAAGGTAATTTATAGATTCAATGCCATCCCCATCAAGCTACCAATGAGTTTCTTCACAGAATTGGAAAAAACTGCTTTAAAGTTCATATGGAACCAAAAAAGAGCCCGCATCTCCAAGACAATCCTAAGTCAAAAGAACAAAGCTGGAGGCATCACGCTACCTGACTTCAAACTATACTACAAGGCTACAGTAACCAAAACAGCATGGTACTGGTACCAAAACAGAGATGTAGACCAATGGAACAGAACAGAGTCCTCAGAAATAATACCACACATCTACAGCCATCTGATCTTTGACAAACCTGAGAGAAACAAGAAATGGGGAAAGGATTCCCTATTTAATAAATGGTGCTGGGAAAATTGGCTAGCCATAAGTAGAAAGCTGAAACTGGATCCTTTCCTTACTCCTTATACGAAAATTAATTCAAGATGGATTAGAGACTTAAATGTTAGACCTAATACCATAAAAATCCTAGAGGAAAACCTAGGTAGTACTATTCAGGACATAGGCATGGGAAAAGACTTAATGTCTAAAACACCAAAAGCAACGGCAGCAAAAGCCAAAATTGGCAAATGGGATCTAATTAAACTAAAGAGCTTCTGCACAGCAAAAGAAACTACCATCAGAGTGAACAGGCAACCTACAGAATGGGAGAAAATTTTTGCAATCTACTCATCTGACAAAGGGCTAATATCCAGAACCTACAAAGAACTCAAACAAATTTACAAGAAAAAAACAAACAACCCCATCAAAAAGTGGGCAACGGATATGAACAGACAGTTCTCAAAAGAAGACATTCATACAGCCAACAGACACATGAAAAAATGCTCATCATCACTGGCCATCAGAGAAATGCAAATCAAAACCACAGTGAGATACCATCTCACACCAGTTAGAATGGCGATCATTAAAAAGTCAGGAAACAACAGGTGCTGGAGAGGAAGTGGAGAAATAGGAACACTTTTACACTGTTGGTGGGATTGTAAACTAGTTCAACCATTATGGAAAACAGTATGGCAATTCCTCAAGGATCTAGAACTAGATGTACCATATGACCCAGCCATCCCATTACTGGGTATATACCCAAAGGATTATAAATTATGCTGCTATAAAGACACATGCACATGTATGTTTATTGCGGCACTATTCACAATAGCAAAGACTTGGAATCAACCCAAATGTCCATCAGTGACAGATTGGATTAAGAAAATGTGGCACATATACACCATGGAATACTATGCAGCCATCAAAAAGGATGAGTTTGTGTCCTTTGTAGGGACATGGATGCAGCTGGAAACCATCATTCTTAGCAAACTATCACAAGAACAGAAAACCAAACACCGCATGTTCTCACTCATAGGTGGGAACTGAACAATGAGATCACTTGGACTCGGGAAGGGGAACATCACACACCGGGGCCTATCATGGGGAGGGGGGAGCGGGGAGGTATTGCATTGGGAGTTATACCTGATGTAAATGACGAGTTGATGGGTGCTGACGAGTTGATGGGTGCAGCACACCAACATGGCACAAGTATACATATGTAACAAACCTGCACGTTATGCACATGTACCCTAGAACTTAAAGTATAATAATAATAAATAAATTAAAAAAAAAAAAAAAGAATGGCCATAACAAAAAAATTAAAAAAAATAGATGTTGGCATGGATGCGGTGAAAAGGAACACTTCTATACTGCTGGTGGGAATGTAAACTAGTACAACCATTATGGAAAACAGTGTGGAGACTCTTTAAATAACTAAAAGTAGAACTACCATTTGATCCAGCAATCCCACTACTGGGTATCTACCCAGAGGAAAAGAAGTCATTATACAAAAAAAGATAGTTGCACACGCATATTTACAGCAGCAGAATTCACAATTACAGAAATATGGGACCAGCCCAAATGCCCATCAATCAATGAGTGGATAAAGAACATGTGGGGTGTGTGTGTATATATATATTAGAATACTACATATATATAAAATATGTATGTGTATATATAAATTATAATACTATATATATTATAATATATATACATTAGAATACTGTGTGTGTGTGTGTGTGTGTGTATATATATATTAGAATACTACTCAGCCATTAAAAGGAATTAATTAGTGGCATTTGCAGCAACTTGGATGGAATTGGAGAGTATCATTCTAAGTGAAGAAACTCGGGAATGGAAAACCAGACTTCTTATATGCTCACTTATAAGTGGGAGCTAAGCTATGGGATGCAAAGCCATAAAAATGATACAATGGACTTTGGAACTTGGGGGGAAAATCTGGGAGGGGGGGTTAGGTATAAAAGACTACACATTGGTTTCAGTGTATACTGCTTGGTTGATGGGTGAATGAAAATCTCACAAATCCCACTGAAGGACTTACTTATGTAACCAAATACCACCTGTTCCCCAAAAACCTATGGAAATAAAAACATTTTTAAAAAATTGTGTACCTGTCTAGGGCACTTACCATGAATGGCATTTGCAAGACTGGGAATTGCTCTGGGTGTCTCAGTGACTGAGTGGTAAGTGAATGTGGAGGCCTAGGATATTACTGTGCACTGCTATACACTTTATAAACATTGTGCACTTTGGCTACATTAATTTTATAAAAAATGTTTTTTCTTTCTTCAATAACAAATTAATCTTAGCTTATCGCAACTTTTAAAATTTATACACTTTTTAATTTTTTAAAACTTTTTTACTCTTTTGTAATAACACTTAGCTTAAAATACACGTTGTATAGCTGTTCAAAAATATTTCCTTTCTTTATATCCTTATTCTATAAGCTTTTTTTCTGTTTTTTTTTTTTTTTTTTTTGAGACGGAGTCTTGCTCTGTAGCCCGGGCTGGAGTGCAGTGGCCGGATCTCAGCTCACTGCAAGCTCCGCCTCCCGGGTTTGCGCCATTCTCCTGCCTCAGCCTCCCGAGTAGCTGGGACTACAGGCGCCCGCCACCTCGCCCGGCTAGTTTTTTGTATTTTTAGTAGAGACGGGGTTTCACCGTGTTAGCCAGGATGGTCTCGATCTCCTGACCTCGTGATCCGCCCGTCTCGGCCTCCCAAAGTGCTGGGATTACAGGCTTGAGCCACCAGGCCCGGTCTGTTTTTTTTTTTTTTTTAACTTTTAAAACTTTTTTGTTAGAAACCAAAACACAAATATACACAGTCTAAGCCCTCACAGAGTCAGGATAATCAACAGCCCTGTCTTCCACCTCCACATCTTGTCCCACTGGTGGGTCTGCATGGGGCAATGATACGCATGGAACTGCCTTCACTTGTGATAACAATGCCTTCTTCTGGAATACCTCCTGAAGGATCTTCCTAACACTGTTTTACAGTTAACTTTTTTTTTTTTTTAATAAATAGAAGGAGCACACTCTGAAATAATAAGAGTATAGTATAGTAAATACATCAATCAGTAACTTAGTTGTTTATTATAATTATCAAGTATTATGTACTTTATATCATTGTGTGTGCTATACTTTTATACGACTGGCAGCACAGTAGGTTTGCTTATGCCAGCATCACCACAAACAAGTGAGTAATATGTTGAGTTTTATAACAGGTACAATGTCACTAGGCAATATGAAATTTTCAGCTCCACTATAATCTTATGGGACCACCATTGTATATGCGGTTCATCATTGAGCAAAATGTCATTATGTGATGCATGACTGTATATCAAAATATATGGCATTTACCCAAAAGAAAATTAAGAGCTCTAATTACTTTCATTACTAAACTTTTAAAAACAGAAATAAATGTACGAAACCTGGATAAACTAAAGTCTACTCAAGAAATCAGAAAAACAAAAAGTATATTATTCTCAGAGGTCTTATAGTCAAGTTTAGGAAAGTAGTCTCCAGTATACAATGGATTCCCAACTGTCTCAGTACCAAGCGTCTGCTGTCAGCCAAGCAGCAGGATTACCCGTATTATGATTAATCCTTCCAAATAAAATTCAAAGTCGCACATTATTGCCAACTTACTCCCATTTTACAGATGAGAAAATGGACACAGCAAGGTTAAGTGACTTGTTCAAGACCTTAAAACAAAATAAAAGATGTGTGATTAGAATTTTAGCTCTCATGCTCATGGGGTTTCCGATTCATCACACTGGTGCTGAAATATTCAGCTATAGGACTGAGAGTCCATGGGTTATAGAATAGGAATGAAAGAATGGAAAAGCCTAAACAATTACATTTAACTTGATTTGATTGGCATCACTTGGTTTAGTTTTAGGAATGCTAGTCCCCTCCTGTATAAGACAAGGGAACAACAATAGGTGATTGTTTAAGACCGTTTTTGGAAAGTAGCATTGAGAGGTGCTTTGGACAGGTTAGTTTTCCTGGTGTATGACAGTTGTTACTTGTTTCTGGTAGAAAAGGCCTCCTTCCATCATGGTACTGTTGCACTAACGTGCATAGGGTACTCTGGACACATGCCCCATTAAGACATCTCTGGAGCTTGGGTTGTTTATCCAAGTAATACTCTGTATTAGTCCATTCTCATGAGGCTAGAAAGAACTACCCAAGACTGGGTAATTTATAAAGGAAAGAGGTTTAATTGACTCATAGTTCTGCAGGACTGGGGAGGTCTCAGAAAACTTACAATCATGGTGGAAGGGGAAGCAAACATGTCCTTCTTCACATGGCAGCAGGATAGAAAAGTGAGTGTCCAGCAAAGAGGGAAGCCCCTTACAAAACTGTTAGCTCTTGTGAGAACTCACTCACTATCATGAGATCATGAGAACAGAATGGGGGAAACCACCTCAATGATTCAATTATTTCTACCTGGTCCCTCCCATGACACATGGGGATGATGGGAACTATAATTCAAGATGAGATTTGGTTGGGGACACAGACAAACTATATCATTCTACCTCTGACTTCTCCCAAATTCCATGTCCTCACAATTAAAAACACAATCATGCTCTTCCAACAGTCCCCCAAAGTCTTAACTCATTCTGGCATTAACTCAAAAGTCCAAGTCCAAAGTCTCATCTGAGACAATGCAAGTCCCTTCCACCTATGAGCCTGTAAAATCAAAAGCGAGACAGTTACTTCCCAGATACGATGGGTGTACAGGCATTGAGTAAATACACCCATTCCAAATGGGAGAAATTGGCCAAAAAAAGGAGGCATGGGCCCTATACAAGTCCAAAATCCAATAGGGAAGTCACTAAATCTTAAAGTTCCAAAATGATCTCCTTTGACTTCATGTCTCACATCAAGGTTCTGCTGATGCAAGAGGTAGGCTCCTCTGGTCTTGGGCAGCTCCACCCCTGTGTCTTTGCAGGGTACAGCCCCCCTCCCAGCTGCTTTCATGGGCTAGCATTGAGTGTCTGTGACTTTTCCAGGTGCATGTTCCAAGCTATCAGTGGATCTACCATTCTGGGGTCTGGAGGATGGTGGCCCTCTTCTTATAACTCCACCAGGCAGTGCCCCAGTGGGGACTCTGTGAGGGATCTCTGACCACATATTTCCCTTTTACACTGCCCTAGCAGAGGTTCTCCATGAGGGCTCTGCCCCTGCATCAAACTTCTGTCTGGACATCCAAGTACTTCCATACATCCTCTGAAATCTGGGTGGAGTTTCCCAAATCTCAATTCTTGACTTCTGTGCACGTACAGGCTCAACACCACATAGAAGCTGCCGAGGCTCGGGGCTTGCACCGTATGAAGCCATGGTCTGAGCTGTACCATGGCCCCATTTGATTATGGCTGTAGTGGCTAGGACACAGGGCACCAAGTCCCTAGGCTGCACACAGCAGTAGGGCCCTGGGCCTGGCCCACAGAACCATTTTTACCTCCTAGACCTCTGGACCTGTGATGGGAGGGGTTGCTGTGAAGGTCTCTGACATGGCCAGGAGACATTTTCCCCATTGTCTTGGTGACTAACATTTGGCTCCTCGTTGCTTATGCAAATTTCTGCAGCAGGCTTGAATTTATCCCCAGAAAATGGGGTTTTCTTTTCTATTGCATTGCCAGGCTGCAAATTTTCCAAACTTTTATGCTCTGCTTCCTCTTGAATGCGTTGCTGCTTAAAACTTTCTTCTGTGAGATACCTGAAATCATTTATCTCAAGTTCAAAGTTTTACAGATTTCTGGGGTAGTGGCAAAATGTTGCCAGTCTCTTTGCATAGCAAGAGTGACATTTACTCCAGTTCCTAACAAGTTCCTCATCTCTCTATGAGACCACCTCAGCCTGGACTTCATTGTCTATATCATTATCAGCATTTAGGTCAAAGCCATTCAACAAGTCTCTAGGAAGTCCCAAACTTTCCTTTATCTTCCTGTCTTCTGAGCCCTCCAAGTCTCCAGGAAGTTCCAAACTTTCTCACATTTTCCTGTCTTCTTTTGAGCCCTCCAAACTGTTCCACCCTCTGCCTGTTACCCAGTTCCAAGGTCACTTCCACATTTTTGGGTATCTTTACAGCAATGCCCCATTACCCAGTACCAATTTACTGTATTAGTTCATTCTCCTGCTCCTATAAAGAGCTGCCTGAGACTGGGTAATTTATAAAGGAAAGAGATTTAATTGACTCACAGTTCTAAGAGGCTATAGGGAGACCTCAGGAAACTTATAATCATGGTGGAAGGGGAAGCAAACAAGTCCTTCCTCACATGGCAGCAGGAGAGAAAAGTGAGTGCCCAGCGAAGGGTGAAGCCCCTTATAAAACCATCAGATCTTGTGAGAACTAACTATCATGAGAACCGGATGAGGAAAACTGCCCCCATGATTCAATTATCTCCAACTGGTCTCTCCCATGACACATGGGGATGATGGGAAATACAATTCAAGATGATATTTGGGTGAGGACACAGCCAAACCATATCAGACTCTAATACTGTCTTCACACTTGGACACATTGCAGCTAAATCTTCATTAGCCATGAAATGGACTTCACTAGAATTGATCCTCTTTTTCTGCTAAAAGAAAGGAGAAGGCCATAAAAAGTCCAGAAAATTTTCAATTTACTGGAGAGTTCTGATCTGTTGAATTCATTTCAACACACATTTTTCAGGTTCTTAGTGTGTGCCAGCATCAGATACAGAGTTATGATGAACAAGACAGAATACCAGCCCTGAGAGGGATGACAGACTCTTTTTTTTTTTTTTTTTTTTTTTTTTTTTTTTGAGACGGAGTCTGGCTCTGTCGCCCAGGCTGGAGTGCAGTGGCCGGATCTCAGCTCACTGCAAGCTCCGCCTCCCGGGTTCACGCCATTCTCCGGCCTCAGCCTCCCGAGTAGCTGGGACTACAGGCGCCCGCCACCTCGCCCGGCTAGTTTTTTGTATTTCTTAATAGAGACGGGGTTTCACCGTGTTAGCCAGGATGGTTTCGATCTCCTGACCTCGTGATCCGCCCGTCTCGGCCTCCCAAAGTGCTGGGATTACAGGCTTGAGCCACCGCGCCCGGCCGACAGACTCTTAATCTGTCATTTTTTCCAGTTGTAAGAACAGAGACCCTCCCAGTCAACTCAGGAGATAATCAACATTAGAGTATTGTTTGGGTAGACAACTGATATACCAAGGAACTCAGAAGATCCTTCAGCCTTCTGTAAAGATAAACAAAGGAATAAGGAGGAATAGAATCTCAAACAACTGTACCTCAAAAGACTGGATCATATGGGGGCACTGGAAGCTTCAAGGCCTTTCCAGAACACTACATGACTACTGCAACTGTGTGAGCTACCAGCAACAATTTCTCTTAAGGCTCAGACACTATGTCAAACACTTTTCAACTCTAATAATTTTCTCTATTTTTCATATTTTTTACTCCTCCTTGGCTGTTATTTTAGCTTTCTTTACTCATGTGCATTGGTTTCTGGCTCTTACTGATTTCTTAGCCCTTTGTGTCCGGATTTTAAATGATCATAGGATACCCTAATTTGTCCACTTCATTGATTCATTTAACTAATATTTAAAGTCCTCCTCTTAAGTGTCAATGTTGAACTAGGTTCTGGGGATTCCACATATAGTGAGAGAATTGTCGGTCCTAGAGTATGTAAGAGATAACAGAGAAGAGAAAAAAGAGAAGAGAACGAGAGAGAGAGAGAGAGAAAGAGAGAGAGACCAACCAATAAACCAACGTAATTCAGTTTTTTGTTTTAAGAAGATTCTTCTTGGTGTATGAAAAATACACCAGGAGTCAGACAGGAGGCAGCAAGAAAGAGATGAGAACAGGTAGGAGACTATTCCAGCAGTGCAGGTGAGAATGGTGGTGTGGATTACAGTGCCAGCAGTAGAGATGATGAAGAGAGGAAAAATGAGAGAGCACATTAGGAGGTAGTACAAGTCACTTACTGGTTGCTTAGATGCTGGATATTAGTAAAAGGGAGATTTCTGGTTTGATCAACTGAATCGATGGTGATAAAAGTTACTGCAGAAACCCAGAGGAAGCGAGGTAAGTGGGAGAAGATGTTAAAATAATGAGTTTTGGGTATTTAAAATTGGCAATATCAGAAAGAAAATGTTAAGTAGTTTTTTTGTTTTTTGTTTTTGGTTTTGTTTTTGACAGAGTCTCGCTCTGTCGCCCAGGCTGGAGTGCAGCGGTGCAAACTTGGCTGACTGCAACATCTGCCTCCTGCGTTCAAGCAATCCTCATGACTTCGCCTCCTGAGTAGCTGGGACCACAGGTGCACACCAACATACCTGGCAAATTTTTGTATTTTTAGTAGAGACAGGGTTTCACTATGTTGGCTAGGCTGGTCTCAAACTCCTCACCTCAAGTGATCCTCCCACCTCAGCCTCCCAAAGTGCTGGGATTACAGGCATAAGCCACTGTGCCCCACCAGAAAATGTTAAATAGTTGAATTAGGCAGATTGGAGCTCAGAGTAGTTATCTGGACTGGAGATGTAAGTTTGGCAGTTGATATGGCTAGGCTTTGTGTCCCTTCCCAAATCTCATCTTGAATTGTAGTTCCCATAGTCCCTACATGTCATGGGAGGGACCTGGTGGGAGCTAATTGAATCATGGGGGTGCTTACCCCCACACTGCTGTTCTCATGATAGAGTGTGAGTTTTCACTAGACTTGGTGGTTTTATAAGGCTCTTTTCCCCCTTTTGCTCATTCTTCTCTTCCTGCCACCATGTGAAGAAAGATATGTTTGCTTACCCTTCCACCATGGTTGTGTTTCCTGAGGCCTCCCCAGCCATGCTGAACTGTGAGTCAATCAAATGTCTGTCCTTTATAAATTACCCAGTTGTGGATATGTCTTTATTAGCAGTGTTATAATGGACTAATGCAGCAGTTATAACAGGTAGATGGCACTGGAAGCCATGATCATAGAAGAGACAATGGAAGGAAAAATCCTCCGAAGAACACTAAGTTCAGGCAGATGAAGAGGAAATGGCCAAGTGACTGAGAAAGGTGTCCCAGTGAGGTGGTATATGGAAGCCCAGAGAAAAGCATGTGCTAGGCACTGTGACAGACACTGGGATGCTGAGTAAAACAAAGACCAAGTGATGTCCATTGGATTTGAAAACATGAGGTTTGTTGATGGATAATTGTAACAAGAGCAGTTTCCATTGGGTGTGGAGGTGGAAGGCAGAGCAGAGAGCATCACCAAGAATGAAAGGATGATGTCGAAGTTCTCTTCTGTGTCATGCTTCTAGTTTTATTCTGCTGTGCCTATCATAGTGGCAACCTCTGTTGAGCATTTTGTGTGTCTTTTTAAAATTTATCAAAAAATACACAGATAAATACCCAATTCCTTCTGTATTTTTAAATTTTCTAGAATAACATAGTAAGCCAAAGAGGAATAAGGTGAAGTGAGAATTTACCTATATTATGTAGAGATATCTCTTGGTAAGTTTGGCTGTGAGTAAGGGATAGAGAGATGATACAGAAACTGGAGGGGTGAAGATTTGCCTTTTCAAAGAGTTAGGCAGTAGAGCATGTTTGCTTGCTGATGGGAGTGGTTTAGTAGGGAGAAAGGAAGGACTGACTCTATTCCAGGAGAGAACATAACTAAGGAGGTACAGTCTTTTAGAAGGCAGGGATGAATTCATGGGATGGAATTCAGAGCCCAAGAGGAGAGTTGGCCTTCATTAGGCCTGGGGACACTTCCTCCATCACAACAGGTTAAAAAGAAGAGAAGGTGAGTACAGATATTGTAAGCATGAGCATGGGTGGTGAGAAGCTCAGAATTTGCTTCTGGTGACTTCTGTTTCTTCTCAAGTATGAGGAAAGAAATGATATATGTAGGAGGAGGTGTGGGAGAGAGAAGTTATTCACCTTGGGGAGTGGGAAGGTGAGCCTGTCAGAGAAAGATGATCAGCTCTTGGGCAGATCCCTACTAATTCTTGGGATCACCACATTAACATGAAACCCATCATCTCAGTTGTGCAGTTGTGTCCTCTAGCAACCTACAGCTGCTTGAGGACAGCCTCAAGGAGGAAAATGTCTGGTGTTTGCAGGAAAGTATGATGGAGGAGGATATAAGTGAATGAGTTGGCAGGATTTGCCAGGAAGTAACTGAAATGATTATTCATGAAATCTAGGATGGACAAGAGGAAAGGGAAGTCAGGAGAGCCATGAGAAAATTGTGGGGATGGGAGGATGACATCAAAGACTTGTGGTGGGAGTGGTGGGGCTGTTCTGGAGCATGTGATCTGGACTGACGGAAGGTGGTGGTCAGGGAGTGGGGTGTTTAAGCTGACATTTCACAGATGATATTGTTTCTGTTGATGAGAAAATTCAAGGTGTGACTGTGGGAGTGGGCAGATGCGATAGAGTGGAGGAAAAGGTGAAGTGGCAGTGGCAACACCAGGGTGCTGGATGTTGAGACTAGTGATGATGATGACAGGAGTTGGGGTGGACAGAAAACTGAGCCAAGAGTTCAGGTTGTCAGGATTAGGGGTTGTAGTCAGGAGGTCAGTAGTTTATAGAAACAAGGAGAGGCTGTGAGTTTGTAAGAGCTTGTGTGTTTTATAAGAGCAAGGGGGAGAGATAGCATGGAAGAAGAAATGGAGAGCACAGACAGCGACTCCATCTCAAGACTATGAGGTTGTGTTATGAGAGAACAAACCACCTTCCTTTTGAAAGGGCTGTAGGAGAAATGCTGTCTCAGAGAACAGCCAGATTTCAACTAAGGCAAAATATGTAAAAATAACTTATTAAGAAAAGGTTGGAAATTTAGGGTGTTTGCCGACCCCAGAGCAGGCATCCAGAGGGTTACAGTGGAAGGATTTGTGGGGGAGGAATTGCATTAAGTTAGAATTAGGTCAGAGGATGTTACAAAGCAGCATGAAGATATGAGTCCACTTACTCATTGTTTTCACTGTGGAACCAAGCTTACAAACTAGACTAACTCATGGGTAACTGGCCATTCTGTAAGATTGGTTAGGAGTAATCTGTCTCTGGTCAAATTCTCTAAAAGTCAGGCAGTAATGATGTGAATATAGAGTGTGGCTTTCTAAACTTAGGAAGTTGCCCAGAACTATTTCCCTCAGCAAGGGTTGTGGACAGGGCAGGTACTCCTAGGGCAAATGAATTCCTGTGCAAAATGTAACCAGTTCCAACCCCTTTTCAAAGCAGAAGTTTTCTCTATAGCATGATCAGTATCTTGTGTTTAAACATGTTTAATTAATGTGACATTATTAGTAGAGTGTAGTTCATATTAGCATTGGCAATTTCCAGCATAAATATATTATTACGTTATCTTTAAAAGGCCAAATAAAATGTCAATGAAACACCATTTCTCCCTTTAGATTAGAAAAGTAATAAAGATTGGTAGCATCCATTGCTGATAAAGGTGTGGGAAATGGATTCCACTATATACTACTGGATTTGTAGTGAATTGTTTCAAAATCGTGGAAGATAATTTGTGACATCTGTTACAATTTTAAAGGCTCATATCCATTGACACTGAATTCCACTTTCAGAAATCTAATCTACAAAAAAATTCTTATTGTATTTTAGGTGCATAAAGCTATATTTTGGGGAATGTTGCTTATAGTACTGTTGAAATGGCGAAAAATTGAGAATAGCCTGCGTGTCTATCAATGGAGGAATGGTTTTAGAATTATGTCTTTACCGAGAAATGCTAGATAGACAAGAATTTGATGCACGACAATTATGGTAAAAGAACATTTGCTTGGTCTACAGAAGATCATTAATGTTTTGTGACCATATAAGTTGTAACAGTGGATTGTTTTTATGTTTAGGTATTATTGTTAAATACAGGGACTGTTTCCAGGTCCAGAATATGAATCATAAGTTTGGATGGGCCAGGTGTGGTGGCTCGCTCCTGTAATCCCACCACTTTGGGAGGCCGAGGTGGGTGTATCACAAGGTCACGAGATTGAGACCATCCTGGCTAACATGGTGAAACCTCATCTCTATTAAAAATACAAAAAAATTAGCCAGGCGTGGTGGCGGGCACCTGTAGTCCCAGCTACTCGGGAGGCTGAGGTAGGAGAATGGCATAAACCTGGGAGAGAGAGCTTTCAGTGAGCCGAGATGGCACCACTGCACTCTAGCCTGGGTGACAGAGCAAGACTCCATCTCAAAAAAAAAAAAAAAAAAAGTTAGGATGGACGTTAGATGTGATCATGATGAAGGTCTGTGGTCCTAGATCTACAGATGCATGGTGAGAAATTAGAACAAACTGGAGATGGGCCATGGACTCTGCCTAGGCGTGTTAGGAAAATACTTTGACTCCAAGCCTTAAAATACTCACATGGAGTAGGTGCTCACCTCATTCACACAATCACAGAGCTCCCTGGACACTGAACCTCTAAAGGGAAAAGGTCTACCTTGGAGCAGGAGTACCAGGGTTTGCTTGGGAGCATGAGGGTCGAGCTTGGGGCTAGGCCTGGGCCAGGCCCCAGCAGCAGTGCTACTTGGGAGGAGCCACTTCACCTTTGTATTCGTTATTAAAAACAGAATTTGGACCGGGCGCGGTGGCTCACACGCGTAATCCCAGCACTTTTGGGAGTCCGAGGCAGGTGGATCACTTGAGGTCAGGTGTTTGAGACCACCCTGGCCAATATGGTAAAACCTTAACTCTACTAAAAATACAACAAAATTAGCCAGGCATGGTGGCAGGTGCCTGTAATCCCAGCTACCTGGGGGGTTGAGGCAGGAGAATCGCTTGAATCCTGGAGGCAGAGGTTGCAGTGAGCCCAGGTCGCACCACTGCACTCCAGCCTGGGCAACAAGATGAGACTCCATCTCAGGAAACAACAACAACAACATAGAATTTGGATCCTTTGGTCAGGTTCTCTGAAATTCTTTTGAGGTGTCTATGGTCAACTGCTTCAGCTTTGTTTTGGTAACCCCCTGTCCGAAGTTACATATAGGCTGTTCTTCACCTTCTTTCCAAAGCTGAGGAACAGAAAGTAGCCTCTCTTTTGAGGAGGTGGAAGTTATGTATATATTTATTTTTTACTGTGACTTGTTCAGGACCACATTTTCCAAAATGCCTTGTTTCCTTTATTGTTTCTGCAAAGGAAAGTTCTATTAATATTGTTTTACTTTGAATATATATAGAATATATATGGAATAGTCTTTTAAATTAGGGCTGATTTTGAAAAATTCTGAGTTTAATTCACATGTATGCCAACACCTTCCAAAATAAGATAATATTCAGAGACAGTTGTTCTGCTCAGATGACTTACAAAAATTTCTGGAATATTCACATTCGAAGATTTCTTATTAATGAATGTCTTTGACTTAAATCTAACCAAGAACTGCAACATTATTCTTTGTACATTTTCGTTTATATAGTGTTAACAAGCTTAGTTGCAAACAAATAGAATACTTAAGCTATTTGCTTACCTTGCCTTCTTAAAAAAAATAACGAAAAGAAATGCTAGACAGCCATTTGAAAGAATGAGAAACAAAGACAGATCTGTACATATTGACATGAAAGGATGTCTTTGCTATATAACTGAGCAAATAAAATCACAGACTAATATATATAACATGATTGAATTTTTATTGAAGAAAATACATATGTATATTATTATATGTGTATATATAAATCTGTATATTATATATCTATATCAAGGTCCATATCTGTATCTATATATAAAGAGATACCATACTTCATCAATTCTAGGACATACTTTTGTCATATGTTCATGTCTCTGAAATCTGAAAGTATCTTACAATGTGTGATGTGTAATAGTTTAATCGATAATAGTTTTTTTCTTTATTTCTTGATGGTACAGAAATTTATGGTGTATTTTAGGATTGAAAGAGGCTTAGGTGTGTTGAAATATGGTAGGTAAATAGATGAATAGAGACAAAGAAAAAAGCATTAAAATGTATGAGCATAGGAACAAGGATACCCATTAAATAGTTACTAGAAGTTGTCTTTGGGGTTAAGATCGAAATTACAGTGAGTGCTCTTTTTGCCTTCTTTAAAATATTCTAAAATTTAATTTAGTGTTTTAATTGAGGTAAAAATATCAAAATATTGAGTGAAGAGCTAGATTAATTTTTATGGTTACATATAAAATTCAATGAAAATCAGTTTTATGGATGTAAATGCCCTTGGTATCTGTGGGGGATTGGTTCCAGCTCTTCGCCTCCTGCCCCCAGCCGATACCAAAATCCATGGATGCTCAAGTACCTTATGTAAAATAGTGTAGTATTTGCATATAACCCATGTACATCCTCCTGTATAGTTTAAATTATCTTTAGATTACTTATAATACCTAGTACAGTGTAAATGCTATGCAAATAGTTTTTGTTCTCTACTGTTTAGGAGGTAATGACAAGAAAAACATCTGTATATGTTCAGTACAGATACAACCATTCATTTTTTTCTGAATATTTTTGATCTGTGGTTCGTTACAGAACCCATAGATATGAAGGGCCAACTGTACTTGTATAACCACCACCCCGAACAAATTTAAGACATTTCCATCACCCGAAAGTTTCCTTCATATCCCTTTCCAGTCAATATTCATCTCCCCAATATAAATTTTATTCTGACTTTTATCAACACAGATTAGTTTGCCTGTTTTAAACATTATATAATCATACATTAATTCCTTTTATCAAATGGAATGTATTTTTTTTCTGGCTTCTTTCACTTAACACAATGTTTTTGAGATTCATTTATATTATTGTGTGTAAAAGTAGCTTTTTTCCCTTTGTTGCTACCTAATATTATATTGTATGAATATACCACTATTTCTTTATTCATTTTTCTGTTGATAGTCATTAGGGTTGTTTTAATTTTGGGAGTATTATGAATAAAGAACCTACAAATATTCTTCTACCCACGTTTTTTGTTGACATATGACCTCACTTCTACAAATATGCCTAGGAGTAGCATGGTTGGATCATAAGGCAAGCATATGTTTAGCTTTAGTAGGTATTGCCAAACAGGTTTCCAAAATGACTGTACCACTTTCACTTCCTCCAGCAATATATGAGGTTTCCAGTTGCTTCACTTCCTCACCAACACTTGATATTGTCGGTTATCTCAATTTTAGCAATTTGGTGGGTGTGTAGTAGTTTTAATTTGGTGGTTATATGGCTTTAATTTGCATTTCCCTGATGACTAATGATACTATCAGGGAATCATTAGCTACTGGACATACGGATAGTGTCTTTTTTGAAGACCTCTTCAATTGTTTTGCTCATTTTAAAATTAGGTTGATTTGTCTTTTTAATTGATTTATAGGAATTTTTATACATAGTATTGTGAATATGACTCCTTTGTCACAGAACAAAGATTTTTCCAATCTGTGGCTTTTCTACTCACTTTCATAATGGTGTCTTTTGATGAGCAGAAGGTCTTAATTGTAGTAAATAGCAATTCATTACTTTTATGGTTTGTGTCTTTCATATTCTGTATATTGTATCTATTTCAATATTATGAAAGTACTTTCCTATACTTTATCTCAGAAGCTTTATTGTCATGCTGTTTGCATTTATGTCTATAATCTATCTCAAATATGGTGTATGGTGTAAGGTGGGGGAGTCAAAGTTGATTTTTTTTTTACAGATACAATTATTCCAGCATCATTTATTTAAAAGGGCATTGTTTCTACACTGAGACTTTTGTCACAATTCAGATGATAATACTTGTGTTGATTTATTCCATTGACTATATTTTCTATTCTTATGTTAACAGTCACAGTACTTTGATTATCTTTGCTGTATAGTTAAGTTGACATCTGATAGTAATGTTACTGGCAGTGAACCCATGTGGGTCTATAGCATCCTCAATTCTTGCCTCTTCAAAAGAAAGAATTCAACTGAGGAGCATAAAGCAGGAAAGCAAGTTTTAGAGCAAGAGTACAAGTTTATTAAGAAACTTTAGAGCAGGAATGAAAGGAAGGAAAAAAGTACACTTGGAAGAGGACTAAGCTGGCAACTTGAAAGACAAGCGCATGGTTTGACCTTTTGAAGTTGTTTTGCTTTGGCATACTTTGGTTTTATGTTTAACTTTGGCTTTATATGTTGGCATACTTCCAGGGTCTTGCGTCACTTCTCCTTTGATTCTTCCGTTGGGTTGGGCTCTCTGCATGCACATGCCTGAGTACACCTTCCCGACTCCAGGAAGCTGCTGATCACTAGTTTCAGGTGTTTTCTATGTATCAGGAGATGGCCTTTCCCTGGCACCGGCTGTGACCAATTATTATTTCAGAGAGACAATTAATAACAACCTGACCATTATTGACCATTACCCGATTGTCACCTGACATTCCTGATGTGTGTGGCAGGGGATGGGGGGTAGTGTGAAGTTGGGGAGAGCCCTCTTCTACCCTGCTCATGCCCGATGAGCTACCTACTATAACAGTAAGACTTGCAATTTGCTCATTTTCTTCAAACCTATTTTGGCTATCCTAGGTTCTTTTTATTTCCAAATAGACTTTAAAAACGTTTTGTCAATTTCCATACAAAAAAACCTGTAGTGATTTTAACCGTGATAACATTGATTCCATGGATCAATTTGGGGAGGGTTTACATTATTTTTTATTTAATCTCCCAATTCACGTGTGTGCCATCTCTCTCCACTAGGTCTCTACTTTCTCTCAGCAATATTGTATAAATTTTAGTGTAGAGCGTTTTACATTTTTCATTAGATTTATTCCTAGGTATGTGATATTTTTGAATGCTATTGTAAATAGTTTATTTTTCTAAGTTTTATTTTCTAGTTCTTTGTTGATAGTGTAAGAAATAGAATTAAGCAAATAATGCAGGAGCAGAAAACCAAATACTACAAGTTTTCACTTATAAGTGGGAGCTAAACACTGAGTCCACATTGACACAATAAAGGAAACAATGGGCATTGGAGCCTACTTGAGGGTGGAGGGTGGAAGGAGGGTAAGGATCTAAAAACTACCTTTGCCTGTTACCTGGGTGATAAAACCATCTGTGCATCAAACCCTCATGACATGCAATTTACCTACATAAAAAACCTGCACATGTACCTCTGAAATGAAAATAAAAGTGAAAAAAGAAATAGAATTGATTTTTGTATATTTACTTTGTACCTAGCAACTTTGCTAAATTCATTTGTTTATAAATCTTTTGTATTTTATTTTTTTAACTATAATATTTGTATCATCTGTTAATATAAAAGTGTTAATTCTTTTGTCTTTATATAATTTATTTCTTTTTCTTACTTTATTTCTCTGGCTAGGACCTCCAGTTCAATGTTGAATAGGATTGATGCTAACGGACATTTTTGTCTTATTCCTAACCAGAGGGAAAGTGTACTATATTTCACCCCTGAGTGTGATTTTAGTGTAAGTTTTTAATAAATATGGTTCTTTTGTTTCTTAGTATAAAATATTTAAAGAGGGATGACCGTTGATGAGAAACACTTCTTCTGTTTTCTAGCAGTTTATTTCACATGAAGGAAGCTCAGTTCGTTTAACTCTATGTCTTTCTTTGCTTTTGTTCACTCTGTCACAGGGATGGTGGAATAACTTATCTGTTTCAAGAATCTGGGAGGAAAAAAGGAGGCATGTTCCTTTCAACTGCTCTCTTTATCTTCCTCTTAGGAATCCCCTGTACTTGCCCAGGATTCAGTGATGCTATTACAGGCAAGCCTATCTAGATCTGAGATTCAGCTAGCAAAGCTGGTCTTGCTGGCTATGAAGCTAAGCTGCATCCTCCAACTTAATCTTTCATAGTCATGAAGTTGATATTTTAATTTCCTATCTGCCTTAATATTTGTTTTACTCTTCAGTTCGTTCAAGAGCCTGAATGCAGAAAGAGTTAACTTTCACCACTTCTGAAATTTTAATAGTGGTATTAAGAGATACTTTTACCTTTTTTAGTTGCATTATATTCAGTATTTTAAAATAAAACAAATATTAAATAAAACAAACTAGTCACAAAGAATTTTTAACATCTGTCAAGGAAATATATTTTTAAAGTATGATCTTCATGGGCCATCTAAGCCTCCTTCCTCTTCTGCTTATCCAGCTCTCTTTCCATTACCCTTTCCTTCTCCATGTTCTTCCTGCTGTACCTTAGCCAAGCTTCATCCTTGACAGAAAGCTATGCAGTACTCTTCCCTCTTTGAAGTCCTAGACTTTTTTCTCAGCACCATCAGGTGGGCATGGCTAATTTCTCCTATAGATCTTTCTTCCCTGGCTGACCACAGGTGAAGCCCTCCAAAGCCAAACCCCACAGGATTGCTCCTTGGACTTACCACAGGAGTTCTACCACTTACACATTCCCATTACATTCCTTGAATTAAATTAGCCCCTCAGGTCCTCTTTACCTTATCTTTGCATTGGGAATAATAATAGGATCAATCTCATAGAATACCTGTGAATGTTGAGAGAGTTATTTGAACGTAAAAGCACTTAGACCAGTGCCATATACCAGTAAACTCCTACTACATGTTAGCTATTCTTATTAGCTCATATTATTGCATTTATTGGGCTTTTAAATATGTTATTTTATACTTTAATCAGGATGTTTTGTGATAAAACATGACTTATTTTCTAACTTAGTTTTTAAGCTTCATTAAAAACACACCTGGGTCTTGCGCTTTTGTTGCATTTCCTTTGTGCTAGTTGAATTTGCTATGGGCAATACCACAGCAAAACAATAATACTGAAATTTCAGTGTTTTCTTTAACCTGTGTTTCTGAAATACTATTAGTCTGATGCTTTTTGAAGTGCTGATATTCTAGATATAATAGATCTATCTTTATCCTACAGAGATTTTACTTGAGTATTTGGAGAAAGATAAAGAAAGCTTCCCTCGAAAAAATAGAATGTAACTAATTTGGTCTCTGAAAATCTGGGTTAGTGTCCTGGTTACTGCAGTTATTTATCAGGTAGATGATTTTCATCTCTGATTCTGTTTCCCTACATCAATGAAATGGAAACAATAATGTCTCATTTTTAATGCAGCATTTAGTTTTCTCCTGCATTTCAATATTCAGATTCAAATACCAAAACAATTGTATTTACTTAATAAAAATACTATTTAAAAATAGACCACTGTTACACTATACATTGACTTTGTAATCACTGGTGTGTATGTGCTTGTGTATGTGTGTGTATATGACATTGTTGAGTTAGTAACTGCACAAAACAGTGTGGACCAAAAGAAGGTTCTCTATAGATAGTAATAGATGCTGCTGGGTGGAATAGGGGTTATCAATAGACAGAAACTTGCAAAACTGGTCAATATGTACAGAGTGATAATCAGTTGCATCACATGGGACACAAGTTGCATTTTTACGGACAAGGATTATTTGCATTACTATCAATTTTCTGCAACTTTCTGGGCTGTAAAACAAATCCCAGAGCCAATGAAAGCATAAAATAACCAAAATTTATGAGCTAGTCAGTACTCTCACTAAATTTCAAAGTCTCAAATTTTTCCCTATACTACATGTTTTCTCAGCTAGAACACTATTCTTGTTAATCCTTTATTTAAAAGAGGGCTTGAGTTACTTAAAAATGTATAACTACATAGAGCATTTAAAGAGTATTTGGGTACAATATTTTTGCTTGGAAAAGAGCTTGAACCAAGAGGACAAAATTTCAGACAGAATTTTTTTTAAAGGTAATTGCTGCTTCTATTCAAATCAAGGGAGGTGGAACAAGATGGCAGAATAGGAGGCTCCACTGGTTGTCCTCCCCACAAGGACACCAATTTAACAACTATCTACACACCAAAAAATACCTTCGTTAGAGCCAAAAATCAGGTGAGCGCTCACAGTACCTGGTTCTAACCTCAAATTGCTGAAAGAGGCACTGAGGAGATAGAAAAAACAGCTCTGAATTGCTGATGCCACCCCTCCCCCACCCTCCAGCAGCCATGGTGTGGAGAGTGTCTCTGGGTGCTGGGGTAGGGAGAGCACAGCAATTGTGAGGCAATTGAACTCAGCACTGTCTTCTTAGAGCAGAAAGGAAAACTGGACAAAACTCAGCTGATGCCCACCCACCGAGGAAGCATTTAAACCAGCCCTAGCCAGAGTGGAATCACGAATCCCAGAATTCCAAACTTGAGTTCCTGCAAACCTCACCATTGAGGGCTACAGTGCTCTGTGTCTCCAAATAAACTTGAAAGGCAGTCTAGGCCATAAGGGCCACAACTCTTAGGTGAGTCCTAGTGCCGAACTGGGGCCAGGGACAGTGGACTGGGTGGCATGTGACATACTGAGACATCAGCTGCATCAGCCAAGAGACTGCTGGCATCACCCTTCCCCTAGACCCAGGCTGCACAGCTCCTGGCTCCAGAAGAGACCCCTTCCTTCTGCTTGAGGAGAGGAGAGGAAAGAATAAGGAGGACTTTGTCTTGCATATTGGATAGCAGCTCAGTCACAGCAGGAGAGGGCACCAGACAGAGTTGTGAGGTCCTTGTCCCACGCCCTAGCTCTCAGATGACATTTAGAGGCATACCCTGGGCCAGAAGTGAACCCAGTGCCTTGAAGGAAAGGACACAGTCCTGGCAGCATTCGTCATCTGCTAACTGAAGAGCTCTTGGGCCCTGAATAACCACCAGTGATGTCCAGGTACTACTTTGAGGGCCTTGGGTAAGCCTCTGGGACTTGCTGGCTTCAGGTGAGCCTCAGCACATTACCAGCTGAGGTGGATATGGGGCAAAACTCCTTCTGCTTGAGAAAAGCAGAGGGAAAAGTAAAGGGGACTTTGTCTTGCACCTTAGATACCAGCAGTTGGGTAGAACACCAAGTGGGCTCCTGGGGTCCCTGATTCCAGGAGTTGATTCTTGGATGGTGTTTATGGACCTGCCCTGGGTCAGAGGAGAGCCCACTGCCCTGATGAGTGAGTCCCAGGCCAGGCAGCATGCACCACAAGCTGACTTAAGAAACACTTCGGCAGTAGTCTGGCAGTACTCCTCGTGGCCTGGGGTGGGGCTCCCCTATCTTTGGAAAGGGATTTCTGTCCATCCACAGATGAATGGATAAAGAAAATGTGGTATACATATTCAGCAATAAAAAGGAATGAGATTTTGTCATTTGTAACAACATGGATGGAACTGAAGATCATTATGTTAAATGAAATAAGCCAGGCACAGAAAGACAAACATCACATGTTATCACTTATTTGTGGGGTCTAAAAATCAAGACAATTGAACTCACAGACATAGAGAGTATAAGGATGGTTACCAGCAGCTGGGAAGGGTAGTGAGGGGTTGAAAGGGAGGTGGGGAATAGTTAATGAGTAAAAAAAAGAAAAAATAGAAAGAATGAATAAGAACTACTATTCGATAGTACAACAGGGTGACTTTAGTCAATAATAACTTACCTGTACATTTAAAAATAAACAGTATAATTGAATTGTTTATAACTCAAAGGATATATGCTTGAGGGGCTGGATACCCCATTTCCCATAAGATTATTTCACCTACATGCCTGTGTCAAAACTTCTCATGTACTTTATAAATACATACACCTACTATGTACCCACAACAACTAAAAATTTTAAAAAGAGAAAACAAATATATAAACAAAATCTGTTAAAAAGTAAATATTTCATAAGTATCCACCATGTTAGATGAAGGTAATAATGATACCTTGCCTTATCGGGCATATCCCATACTTATCCACTCACAGTGTTGTATAAGTTATAGTGTTGTGGTTTGGCCCTATGTCTGAGCAGGGACCAAACTCATAGGATATCTGTGAATATTAAAATTATGTCTGATAGTATATTTTCAGAAGTCTGGGTAATTCAGTCTGGAGAATAGCCATATATGAGGTTCTGTGATTCATTAGAATCCACTTAAGTTCCCTTTTTTCATATCCTTCTTTTTCTTCTTATTATTTTTTATTTTAGATGGAGTTTCGCTCTTGTTTTCTGGGCTGGAGTGCAATGGCACAATCTTGGCTTGCTTCACTGCAACCTCCACCTCCTGGGTTCAAGTGATTCTCCTGCCTCAGCCTCCCAAGTAGCTGGGATTACAGGCGTGTGCCACCATGCTCTGCTAATTTTGTATTTTTTTTTTTTTTTAGTAGAGATGGGGTTTCACCATGTTGGTCAGGCTGGTCTCAAACTCCTGACCTCAAGTGATCCACCTGTCTCGGCCTCCTAAAGTGCTGGGATTACAGATGGGAGCCACAGTGCCTGGCCTCATATCCTTCTAAGGCACTGTCTGATCTCTTCTAAACTCCGTTGAGTGGTTGATTGAAGAAAAGCATCTAAGAACAAACAATTTTCCTAGAACAGTACATTCTAAATCTATATTTTAGAAAGAGACATTTTGATTAAAATTATTTTCATTATTATGAAGACATTCAAATCCTCAAATGTCTCTGGTTTACTGGTTGTAAAGAAAAAAATCCTCACATCTCTAACCTCCTTATTTTAAAACATGATCTTTTTGGAAGCTATTCCTTTCTCATTGCTTTTGGTGGACTTGCCTCTGAGTCCTTTTCTTTTTTAAGTTTACTACTTCTTCATATTGTTAGGATAGATGTTATTAATTCCATGATCAAAAATCATGCATTAGCCCATGGAATCTCTTAGCACTCAGAGGCAGGTTCTATACATGATTCCAACAAAGTTTGTACTCCCCTCTCACAGCTGACAATATTGAAAAGTTCAGATAGAGACAGTAATCATATGGTTCTTTTTGTGGGAGAATTTATGATGTATGTGTGTGTGAGTGTGTGTTGTAAGTGTGTATGTCTAAACATACCTGGAGTCACCAGCAATATATAGTAGGTCCATCAGACATTTTATGTAAACAGCTCCTGGATTCTGGGGCAGTTACTCAACTCTGCCATTATAGCATAAAACCAGCCATAGACTGTACATAAATGAACGAATGTGGCTGTGTTCCAATAAAACTCTATTTAAAAAGTATGTAGAGTCCCCTGAGGTTGTAGTTTAGTGATCTCAGAATATAGTGTAGTTCTAGACAAGAAATCAGAACTCCCGCTCTCAGTTCTGCTTCTTCCCAGTTGAGTGTACAGCTTAGTTCTCTCTCGTACTATTTGAAAGAATAGTGGTGTAAACTTTAAAGCACTATGCAGACGTCTAAGATGGTATTCATTTAACTTTTCATTTAATCAAGAAATATATACCAAATGCCTGCTGTGTCAAAAACTTTCCTGGAACAACAAAGTGATTGTAGATGAGAATGAGTCACCTAAACTTTGGAAAAGGTACCAATACTGGGCTGTTGCATGATTGTCAGGTTGGGGTCATAGGGTAAGATGACAGCCTGAAAGGTGGGAGTGGGGTTTTCCCCTGAAGGGAATTGATGTTCACACAGTCACACATTTTGGGAAGTGATTAATTCTGGGAAGGAAATGAGTTGGCACTTTGAGTAGCGGGTGGTCAGACTTCTCTCTCTGGGGCCAGGAAGTGTTGGGCCACAATTTCAAATCATGGACAGGTCCAGATGATTCTGTTTGTTTCCTGGCTATGTCGGTTTAGACCCAGAGTGACTGGTACCATCAAGTTCATGACTTTCCACTTAGCAGTGACAGTGACCCAGGGTAGAAGCAGTTCGTGTCTGCAGCAACCAGCATCAAGGTTCAGGGTTGTAGAGTCTCAAGGCAGCAGTGTCCCTTCCCAGAGGCCAGGGTAGAGTGTGAATGGTGGAGGATCATGCCACAATAATCTGGAAGAAAGAATAACTTTACTTTTTAGATACCGGCAGGAGAGATGTAACACATTTTGACATTGTTCTTACTCAGAAGCCCACAGTCTAGCAGGGAGGCAAACATACAATCGTGCCATCATAGTCAGTGTAATAGGTTTTTAGACAGAAGGAGAATATCAAGGTCCAGGGTGGATGTCTAATTCAGTCTGGGAGTGGTTCTTGAGCAATAATGTCCGAGTTGAGATTTTATGAATGAGGTCAAATTAACAAGCTGTGAATGAAGGCCAAGGACCTTTTGAACAAAGGAATCAGCAGGGACCGTGTGAAGTAGCCTCAGGGTAGTGCAGTGTAGTGTGGTTAGAAATATAGCTCTGGAGCCAGACTGTAGTGGTTACATCTTAGCTCTTCAGCTCATGAGCTGCTGAAACTTAGAGATACTTAAGCATTTCTTCCAGCCTCTGTTTCCTCATCTGCAACATGGGAATGTTCATCTCTATCTCATAAGGGTCAGGATGAAGTAGACTACAGTATTTGAAAACTTCCATGTGGCGCCTGAAACCTGGTGAGCCAGCATTCAGTAAGTGTTAGTAATTATATCTATTTACGTAATATAAAGCGGTTTAAGTAAACACGTCATGAGGAGAATGAAAAGACCAGATGCAATTGAGGACTGTGTGAGTGTATGAATGTAATGTTGGTGGTAGAAATGAAACCTCCTTCAGTGTTTTCTTGCTGTTTACTCATCCCATTGTATTGATCCTGTGATGGATTGTAGCCTTTCTTCCCTTGAGTACTGTGGCGTATGCTGACTGCATCCGGCCAGCTGGTAAAATGAGACTCATTGTGAGAATGGAAGGCATAGTCAGAATGTCAAGGAGATTAGGTCATCTGCGTTGCTAGCAATGGAAATGAAATGATGAAATACTTCAGCTGGTTTTTGCTTGGAGTCTCCTGGTTGTGAAGGAGGATCAGCCTTGAAATCAGCATGTTCTCGACACACACAGTTCTTCACTGTGTGTGTAGGACACTGATCTGGGTGCTGGGATTTGGAGATGGATTCTTCTTGTCTTCTAAGTGCTCATTTCTAAGTGGGAAAAGTGTTCATTGTCAGAGCAATCAGTGCTGCTTCTAGAGAGGCACAGGGAGAGGACCCCGATACTGCATCTCCCAAACAGTCAGTTGGTTATCTAGTCCAGTTTTCCCTGCAGGATGAAACCATCCTTTGAGAGTTGGCCTCATAGAGACCTTTGTTGATCCAATGACTGGCTTTTCTGAATGCAGTTGGGCATAGGCTTCAATGAATTTGAGGAAGTTTCACTTTTCTCAAACTTGCATTGACTCATTTTTTCCTACTCCTCTCTCCAAGGTCTAACTCCTTCACAGATACTGAATATGATAAAATACCCCAAGAGTTAAACACTTTCCAAGCTTATTCTATGTGTTTGTTCTCCCAACAGTTTTGGGAAGAATTATGCATCCCATTGTACAGCTGAGAAAATTTAAGTTTAGAAAGTCCCTGTGACTTGCCAAGGTCATAGAGTTAGTAATTGCTTGAGCTCAGATTCAAATTGGTTTCCAACTGCCAAGGCCACTGTTCTTTCCCATCTGCCACCCTCAGACTTGCTTTTTCCTCTTTCCTTGGCTATAGGGAAAGTACAGCCCCCATAGAAGTTTCTAAACTGCATCCAAAGCTTTCAACATATTGTCCAGAATCTTCCTAGTGCTTGCCCAATATTCCCAAGGGAGAGAGCTGAACCACAAGCAGTTGTTAAAAATTCACTGGTGATCATTACAAACGAATACCATCATGTTGACTTGATGGTTTTGTGGTGTTTAGACCCTCACGTTTGCATAAGCTGCAGACAAGGAAGACAAGGTCAATTCGTGAAAGTCCACTTGGGGAAACAGAGAAACATACCAGATTATCAGCAATCTTCTCCACTTACCAGAAAAAGTCATCCAACTAGTGTTCTTCAGATTGTAAGGTGCACCTGAATCTCTTGGATCATATTAAAATGCAGATTCTGTTCCAGTTTTTTAGGTATGTATGAGATGCCTGCATTTTTAACAAGCTCTCTGGTGATACCAGGCACCAGGACATAACTTAGACAGCAAAAATTTAAACCACTGACTCTTATACTTGGCTTAAGTTTGGGAGCTCAAAATAATCCTGATACCTGGGTTCTAAATCCAGAGATTCTAATTTAATTGCTCTAGGAAGTGGCCTGGGATTTCAGGATTCTCAGGTATACCGAGGTTTGTTTTAAACTTTCTGGTGTATTTCAAAATATCTAGAAGAGAGGATTTTGAATGTTCTCACCTCAAAGAAATAACTGTTTAAAGTAAGGGATATGTTCAATAAAGTAAGGGATATATTCACTATTGCACAATGTATACATGAATTGAAATATCATATTGTGCTACCTAAATATGTACACTATTTTTGTGTCAATCAAAAATAAAATAAAACTTAAAAAACTTTCTAAGGTTAATCTCACTATTTCTAACCACAAAATGACTAGAATAGCATATAGATATCTCAGAGGTAGGAAGGGAAATAGATTCTACAGCAAATATACCACAGTTTGCTCAGAAAATTTTTTTTCCTTCTGTGTTCTCAGATGGCGCAGGTAGATTCTGCTTTCTAAAAATTTCACCTTTCTCTAATAGGCATTCTTATCTCCTGAGTGCTGAAAATTCTTTCTTTCTTTTTCTTCTTTCCTTCCTTCCCTCCCTCCCTCCCTCCCTCCCTCCCTCCCTCCCTCCCTCCCTCCCTTCCTTCCTTCCTTCCTTCCTTCCTTCCTTCCTTCCTTCCTTCCTTCCTCTCTCTCTCTCTCTTTCTTTCTTTCTCTTTCTTTCTTTCTCTCTTTCTTTCTTTTTCTCTCTCTCTTTCTCTCTTTCTTTCTTTTTTTTTGAGATGGAGTTTTTCACTCTTGTTGCCCAGATTGGAGTTGCAGTGATGCAATCTCGGCTCACTGCGGCCTCCTCCTCCTGGGTTCAAGCAAGTCTCCTGTCTCAGTCTCCCAAGTAGCTGGGATTAGAGGCATGTGCCACCATGCCTGGCTAATTTTGTATTTTTAGTAGAGACGGGGTTTCTCCATGTTGGTCAGGCTGGTCTTGAACTCCTGACCTCAAGTGATCCACCTGCCTCGGCCTCCCAAAGTGCTAGGATTACAGGCATGAGCCACCATCCCCAGCCTGAAAATTATTTCTAAGAAAAATAGGAGCTTTCAATGAACATTTCCATATTTTGAAAATATCTGTTTTTTCTTTTTTTTTTGGTATGGCTTATTTGATATCTTTTCCTTAAAATGGACTTACGTTGAAAGTGGTTTTCTTTGATAATTCATTTAAGAAATATTTATTGAATGGCCTTCTACTATGTCCTAGGAATTGGGCTGGGCTGTGTGTACCCAGTGCTGAATAAGATTGATAGGGTACCTGCCTTCTGGGAATTTGAATGTTGGAGAGGAATGATAGAAAGAACCAGGGGTGAAGGGCAAAGTGTCATGCAATTAAGGATGGGGAAATATGGAAGGAGACAGCAAGGCATTAGGTGAAGCTGGCAGAGTCAGGAAGACTTCTCTGACGAGGTGACATTGAAATGGAAATCAGAACAATGATAGGAGTTAATCAGACAGTATCCTAGGAAGAAGAAAAATTATCTGCAAGCTTCTGGTGGCCAGGCAGAGCATGGAAGATTGGAGGAACTGGAAGGAGTGCAATGTGATTTGATAATAGAGCACAAGGAGGTGGGGCTGAGCACAAAACTAGAGAGACATTCAGGAGATAGATAGGGAGAGGCATGGCAGAAAGAGCTTAGAGTTTAGGAAGGCTATGTTCATAGTGACTGGAGCATGGGGTGTGGAGTTAGGCAAACTCGGTCTTAAATCCTAACTCTACCATCCACTGGCTGTGGGACATTGGCCATGCTCCTCAATGTCTCAGACTCTCAATGTCCTTATATGAAGAATGGGGATAATGATGCCTATTTCTTTTTTTCTTTTTCTTTTTCTTTTGAGACGGAGTCTTGTTCTGTTGCCTAGGCTGGAGGGCAGTGACGTGATCTCGGCTCACTGCAACCTCCGCCTCCTGGGTTCATGCGATTCTCCTGCCTCAGCCTCCCGAGTAGCTGGGATTACAGGCACATACCACCACGCTCAGCTAATTTTTTGTATTTTTAGTAGAGATGGGGTTTCACTATTTTGGCCAGACTCGTCTTAAACTCCTGACCTCATGATCCGCCCGCCACTGCCTCCCAAAGTGCTGGAATTACAGGTGTGAGCCACTGCGCCTGGCTCAATGATGCCTATTTCATTGGGTTGCTTTGAAGATTAAATAAGTGAGTGCAGGAAAAGTCATAACATGTAAAAGCTTGATAAATGGTCATTATCACTATCAATTCCAAGAACAATGGGGGGATACTATTGCTGTCTGGAGATGGGATTTTTAAGGAGTAAGACTGGAGGCAATGCTGTGGCTTAGGAGGTATCCAGAGTGGTGGCTGGAACTAGGAAACTGGAGGAATTAGTTGGATGTTAATTAAGTAGGACATGAGAAGAAGGATCTTCACAGACTGAGTTAGTCCTTGATATTTGGAATGTAGCAATAGTGTTAAGTTCAGGATGAGTATGGTGGGGTTGGTTTGTACATAATGGTGAGGTCAGTTTGTACATGTTGTTATTGTATTCATGAGGAATCAGTTGCAGAGAAGAGACTTCACTTTAGCTTATTTGGCAGGAAGGGGTTTATCACAGGATATTAAATGGCTTGTAGAATTGTCAGGAGGTCTGAGGAAACAGAATCGAGATTGAGCTTTTAGGAGCAACCTATAATGTGACACCTAGGAACTGGGCTGCTATAGTAGCTGCTGTCTCTTCAATAATCTTGCAATCAGGAAGTTTGCCCCTCTACAACCACAAAACTGCTGCCGCCAACAGGAAACCACTACAATCAGGAAGCTGCTACTGTTGCCGGGCTCCAGAACCAGTGCACATCTGCAACAGACTACATTAGCAGAATGGATGCTTCTCCCCCACCACCTAGGCTCACCCCAACTACTAAGCTCGTATTTGAACATTAAAACCTCTGCAAATGAAGCTGCAGAAAAACCAATCACCTTCACAGATGTGCTTGCTGGCTGGATGGACAAACATTCCAAAATTCTGTCCATTTCAGACTAAATAGTACTAGAGCCTGAGCTGCAAAAGAATAAGGAAAGTATATTTTTAGCATTCCAACATGTGGAGCAGGAGAAGGCACACTAGAACAGTGTTTTGGAAACAGAGGGTTGTAACTTAAGAGAGCATCATAAAATCAATTTAGATGGTTACAGTAAGTTTTTTCTTTTCTTTTTTTTCCTTAGTCCTTGTTGGCAACATGACATTTCTTCTGGGTCATGGTAGAAAAAAAACCTGGGAAGTCATTATACTAGACATTGAGTGACAATCTTCCATTGCAGAGTTTCAGGAGAGAACTGTGAGAGGAGCCCATGAGGAATATGGACATTTGATCTTGGGGGAGAAATCTTCTGGAGCTGTGCTTGTCCTTCACGCTTTCTGGTGTTTGTTTACTCTCCAGGAAGAGAGCTAGATCCAGGGAAGCCCCAGAGTGCACTGAAAGGCATATTTCAAACCCATGCTAATGAGGGCTGATTTTGCAGTGGCTTGGCAGAGCTGTAGCACACACCACGTTGGGTTGTAAACTGACCTGGCACTCACTGGCACTTGGGACATGTGTGTTGAATGAATGTACAGAGCAGAGAAGTACTTAGAAAGGATGGAAGGAGCCATTCAGATTCCAGAGACTAAGCTCCAGGTCATGAGCTCTGATCATAGAGGGGTCTAAACCGTCACGAGCCATGGTTAACTCAGTGTCTTTGTGACACCATTTATAATTTTCCAAGAATATTTTTGCTGTATAGAAAAATGGCAGCCAGGGGTGGGAGGTGTGCAAGAAGAAGATGTGCTTATTGTAGCTTTGTGTGTAACAGCAAAAACCTAAAAGCAAATTTAATGTTCTAGCATAGAAGAATGGACAAACTATTGTATATTCAAACAATTAAATATATAGCAGTTACTCTACCATAACTCTACTATCTAATTCCTTCTCAGAATCCCCAGTCACATAAAGGATGGCTCAGAGACTAGCCTAGTGCCCTAAGAGGTTTCGATGTGAACAAGTACTAAAGGAGGAAGTGCTGAGGGAAGGTGGCAGAATCTGCTGAACAAGGGAGCCTCCCACAATCCCAGGAATACCACTTACTCTGGGATGGAAGGGACAAACCCCTTAAATTAAAAGGATGGAGAAGTCAGCCTGTATCATCTCTAGAACACTCCTGAGAGATCTGCCAGACTTGATGGAAGTCCCATTGGATGGAAGCCCAGCAGGGAGCAGACACTTGTGAAGTCCTCAAGTGTGGTTAGTGAGAGAGCTGGTATTTGAGCCCAGTCTCCTATGCCAATCTCCATTATTTCCCACCAGCCTTGATAGGGCCTCCTGTAGCCTTTCTGCAAAACCTCAGGTCACGTCTTCCCAGCCTTACATTGGACAGTCCCCCACATTCAGAGGTTTCCTCTGCTTTTCCCTGGTCTCACCCTGGTGACTCCAGGATGGTGATTTGAGTGTGAGACACAGGTGGTCTCTATCCTCTATAGACTCAGTACATGGTCAATATATGATTCAGAAAAGGGTTAGAGGCCAGGTGTGGTAGCTCACGCCTGTAATCCCAGCACTTTGAAAGGCCAGGGTGGGCAGATTGCTTGAGGTCAGGAGTTCGAGATCAGCCTGACCAACATGGTGAAAACCTGTCTCTACTAAAAATGGAAAAATCAGCTGGGCGTGGTGGTGTGTGCCTGTAGTCCCAGCTACTCAGGAGGCTGCGGTAGGAGGATCACTTGAACCCAAGAAGAGGAGGCTGCAGAGAGCCGAGATCGCACCACTGCACTCCAGTTTGGATGAATCTACTTTGACTTGTTATTTTTTTATCAGCTCACTCACCATCTTCCTCTACAAGTTCTGCAAGTACACTGAGTGTCTGTGTGTGGTGAGGAGGTGGGGTTCAGAGGGTAGGAGGAAGGGAAGGAGCTCAAGTTGAGTTTTTACCAAAGAGGCATATGTGTTAGGTAGCCTGGGTTCCCAGTTAAATAAATTATTTATTTTACTTGCATAGATATCATTTTACTCGCAGAGTATCATTTGCTCATAACATTCCCAGGGGCTGGTTAACCCTCAAGAGTAACAGAATCTAGTTTTAAACTTCCTGGGTTGCCCACTTCCTACATGAGATCAGTTGATTTATGAATGATTATTCTCTTTTTTTTTTTTTTTTGTTTGGTTACATTATTCATTTAAATGATGTACCCCTTGTGTCTTTAGGTGTTGGCTTTCTAAGCATTGCTTGACAGAGACTGCGATTAGAAACCGCTCACAGTGCAAAAGTCAGAGACCTCTGCTTAGAGAACAGTTGGTGAAAAATGAAAATGCAATCTTTCTCGAGTTAGAATGTGAGATGGCAGAAAATTTGCTTCGTTAACACACAGTTGGGTTGCATATACCTTTTCAAGAATGCATGAGTTGTTTAAGCAAGATTCACTTGTCCTACGCAGTTAGTGTGTAACTCAAATGCCAGCCGTTTCCCTGTTTTTCTTAGCTTTGAGTCTCAATGTCTGTTTTTTACCACAGACCACTTGGCTTGCTGAATTCAACACCTCTTCCAATGCCTGCTTCTCCCAAAGAATCTACTCACAGAAAGAGTTAAAGAGAAATGTAGACTTTACTGAATATTTCAAAGAGGAGACCTAGGAGGAGGTTGACATAGCACACTGCTCAGCAGATGACTTAAATTTTTCCCTTAGCCATTTTTGTTCTCTCAAGTCCCTCTCATCCATAACACCGCTGCTGATTTGTTCTTTCTTTCTTTCTTGTAAATCTTTTCTAGCTTTTCTTCTGACAAACTTTGCTGGAGTCCTACTCCTTTTCTCTCCTTCTTGAGAAAAATGCGAATTTTGCGAATTTTAGTATAGCAGGGAAGCTTCCATCTTTTTTTTACTGAAGCATAACCTCAGGGCCTACATTCCATCTCAAACGGCTTGTCAAGGTCCTTCCATGAATAAGATGTTCCTCCAAAGATGATGTACAGATGCCAAGTTGGATATAGCTAGAGAAATCTCATGGCTACCCCAATCAGGAGAGAGGTTGCTGTTTCTCAGAAGTCCTCCTCCCCACTTCCAGGGTCATCATTATCTGTCAACAACTTTGTGGGGATTTAAAAACCCTCACGGAACTGGTTTTCTGAGAGGTGTTTGAAGCAGGAATATAATCTGCAGGAGATGCAGCAGCCATTCCCCGGCTGTTGCACACTGATCGTTTGCTAAAGGCACAACGCTATCCTGACCAGAAATGAAAAATGCCTGCTGCTCAATTATTGTCAACCTAACTGGAATAGAGTCAGGCCTTGTCAGATGGTTTCCCAAACACCCAGATGGTCTCTTAGATTCTGGATGGTCAGCATGGTAGTTCTTTCCATTACATCCTTGAGATCCTGCTGTTGACACCATTCAGCAGGGCACCCTGAACTTTGTTCCCATATTCTGGCTTTGCTGAGATGAGATGCAGTCAGGTGCTACTAGTGTCTTCAATTGTATACTGGAGTAGGGTGGCCTTATCTTGGTTGAAGAGCTTCCAAAATTGTGTCAGAATCTCAGTTCCCAGGGGCTGCTCTTCTGAGATGGAAGAGGTTTTGAAGCAATTCAAACCCATTCCTTTCATTTTCTAGACTTGGATCCTGAGTTCCAGGGAGGGGAAGGTATAGTGAATTCTTATAATTTTTGTTGCCTTGGCAACCATTTTGTATACAAGTTTAATTTTCTCATACCAGAAGCTGGGCTTAGTCACCCTTGATATGGGTTTCCAGTTCTATACCAGACCTCTAGCCAAGACAAGAACCTAGAGGCATCTCTCCTCCCTAGCAGACTGGATTCCCCACTTTTCTGTTACTTCCTTCAGACCATTCAGGCATTTGCCAGTGAATTGAGAGTGACCACACCCTATTTATTTACCTACATTGTTAACTCCCTTGCTCTCTCTCTCTGACTTCTCATTCCTGTCTCATGTAACCCAGAGAAGGAGGACTGCCCTTCAGACTCATTATGCCCTTTCTGTCCAGGATCTGTAAGTAAAAGTCTTCACACTTGTTTTCCATTGTGGTGGTGTATTAAATTTGTGCTTTCCATCTCAGGAATGGGGGGCTGTCCCAGGCCTGGTTTTCCCTGGGGGTTCCTAGGGGCAGGGTCATGTGGAGCACAAGGTCAGCTTCCCAGTCCCAAAGTGATAGTCAGATAGGCATAAACTGGGCATGGTTCAGTCACAAGGGTATCTGCCAGTATAGGGAAGTTTCCTGTGTGAAAGAGTCCTTGATCGCAACTTGGACAACTAAGCATTAGGCCATCTGCAGATAAAAGAAGTATCCCATGAAGGGCACAGTGTAAACACTCACACCCAGCTCCCCTTCATTTCCCATTAGGGCAGAGTTGCTAGCTGCTCTGATACTGGAGCCCCATTTTATCTGGAGGCTCTCAAAACAGAAGAAATAGATCAAGACCATACAGTGAATTAGTGGTTGGGCTGGGACATCCATTCATCCCTTCTGATTCCCATGTGGGGCTCTGCCCACCACACTACATTGCTTCCCTGCCTGCTATCTGAAAGATACTTCACTCAGAACTCTCTTTTTAACCCTGGAGCTATATCTTTCCAAGAGACAGAAGGCAAGGTATACTATTTAATACCCTGTGCAGTTTGTCTTGGTCTAAAGTTTTCTTTTTGCCCAAGTGTTTGGAGGGATGAAATACTGTATGGTAGAGAGGCGCTTTCTTCCTGAAGGCCAAGAGAAACTGTTCAGTCTGAATTACTGTATAAGAACACGGACAACACATTCTCAAGAGGAAAAGTGCTTGTATCTATGTACTGGAATGTATCCACATTGACTGATACGGTGGTGTTGACCTGCAGGTAATCCAGCAAGAATTGAGAGAGATTCTGGTACACGTGTTTGGTTTGCCTTCCAGACTCACACACTGTCACCAGGGCCTGTTTTTTGATATGCTTGTTGATGAGAAGCTCCAACTTCAGATCGACAGAATTATTTGGGCATTGTACGAGAAACTGCAGTTGGCAAATGATGAAGTACAAACCAGGGAACTGGATCACCAGATTCCCATCCTGATATCTGACTCCATGGAGAATGCCATCTTTGTTCCAAGACAATTTGGTTTTGTTTAGATGCTTTGCCACTAGAAAGAGAAGTACAGAAAACAGAATTATTGAGAAGATTGTAGGTATGCATTGCAAAACTCTAAGTCTTTATTCAAAGTTTCCCATTCAAGACCCATGTTTTCTGTAATGTTCCAATCATCTGAATATCTTCCAAGTTACTCCCTCTAGAGTCTACTTATTACTCAAGGCACAGGTATAAAACCACCCCACTTCCTTTTCTTCAACACTCAAAGCTGGAGGGTCAGAACACACATGATACTTTACTTCTACCTCCTATAGAATGGTTTTCCACAGAATCATTATCATATTATACTATTCTATGATGATGATGATGATCTTTCCCTTTTCAGAATATAAGCTCCTGGACTCTGTTCTCCACAAAGTCGGAACTATCCTGTTCATTTATCATGAATGGGCATTGCAGAAGGTATCAGAGATAGGAAATTCAATAATATTGAGTTTGATAGGCATTGTAGAAAGTGCAAGGTAGGACATTCAATAATATTATTCAGTTAATAACTAATTTAGGTATGAAGATTTCCAGGAGAATCGCCATGAATTTTCACATTAAGATGTATCCTCTAATGGTTCATTGTCTGAAGTTTTGAATGCCTTCTTTCCTTCAAAGAGCAGCCAAAAATAATCGTGTAGGTCCCCCATGTGCCTATTAAGGGGCTCTTGCCATCTGGGATTTATTGAAAAGCAGAGAATTAGCAGACCCTCTAAACTGACAAGTTTGTGTTGGAGGGTGAGTCTCCAAGTCCTAACACATGAAAATTAGCACTGACTGGTAAGGGTGACTTTCAGGGCCGGGAAGCTGGCATGCTAGTTTTAATTGCTTCCATGCTTTCCCTTTAAACCTTGTTGCAATTCAACCGAAGAGTGAGAACTAATCTAACTACAAAATTGAATTTTTAAAATGAGCAGGATGGCTATTCAGAGAATCTTGGCCATCTCTCTCTCATCCTGCAGTCTAAAGTGCCTCTTATTGCTTCATTTGTAAGGGATCTCTTACCTGAAGCACACTGCAATATGCAAATTGTCCCTGTGCTGACATGTTCATTAAGTTGTCAATCTGCGGACAAGGCAATTTTATGGTTCCCTTGTGAATAACTTCATAGAGGCAGAGATTAAGTGCCTGTCTCCCTTGCATTAGGAAAAGGACTGTGTACTCTGCTGAAACTGGTAGGTAGCTGAATAAGAAAGGGTGAGGGGTGAGGGGTGGGGCTGGTGGTGGCAGTGATGGTGGGGACCATGAATGCCCACAGAGGCCAGGTAGGCAACATAAAGGAGTGAATGGGGCGAGGAAAGAGAAGACTTGTAGCTTTGGAGAATAACACTCTCCCCGCTAAGACATTCAAATTCAAATTACAAAAAAATATCCTGCAGACTAAACAGTACACATCTGCAGGTCACATTTGACCATGGGACTCTAATTGTGACTTCTGTTGCTGAAAAGCCACAGAAGCGGTTTTCATATGTTTAGGTTTCCCGGGTTTGGTTACTGACCTTGGAGGTAGGCCCATGACTTCTTGAATGGAGCCCTTTTCAGGATACATAAGAGGTCTTCTGAACAATTTCCTAAAAATAAGGAGATGATATATTAAAATGTCTTTTGCTGTTCTGGGATCTGGAGATACCAGATCTTTTTCTATGACCCTTTGATGGAGACAATTACCATTCTGTTTTCCATTTTGAGAATACGGAGAAATGCTCTTTATTTCTCATTTTGCCATCAGGTATTTTAGGATTTTAATTTTTTAAATTCTTTTTTATTGATTGCTACCACTTGGGCTTTTATGGAAGACTGTGGACATCGGGGAAGGAAACAAATATGACATCCATTCCTACAATGTGTCAGGTGCCATTTTTTGCCACTATACGTATTTCATCTCCTTAATCTTTGCAGCAACTCTATGACAGGGGTATTATTAAGTCCCTTTTACAGATGGGAAAAAAATCTGGGGACCAGGCAGGTGAAATACATTGTTTCATGGCGCCTTGCCAGGCAGTGGCAGTGAGAATGATAATACTGATAGTAAATACTGTCAACTTACCCACCACACGCCAGAAACTAGTCTGGGTACTTTTACAGCTGGGTAATGTATCAGCTAATCTAGTTCTCAGACTAATCCTACAGGGTTAACTTTGATGCCTAGAGATGGTCAATACCATCACTTAAGTTCAGGCAAGTTTGTGTAAATGCTGGAATTGCCCATGGCTAATTCCAGAGGCCAGGTTTCCTGTTCTAGGCTATTTTGCTAGACAACAAAGATAAAAACATCTTGGTGTTCAATTTTAAGAGGACACAGGGTTAAATAAATCTTAGCAGAAGTCCTACTATTTGGAGCTTCCTTGGCAGAGGCAAATATAATATTATGTTATTATTTATTATTGTATTTAAGAAATAAAAATATTTTTCGTATATTCACTAGTGATGGTGGCTTAGCTTTTTAAAAATCATAGTAACTACTTAATATTTTGTATTCCAAGATTCAAATTATACATTTCCTGCAATGACTCTTGAATTCAACTTATTCAGAGTGAATCTCTTCTTTGATCCTTGGTTTCCCCAAGTGTAAAACTGGGCAATCTTTGACCTGACATGGACATCTTTTCAAAGATGTCATCAGAGATGACCATTCAGTCCATCCATTAGAGACTAGGCAACCAAAGGCCCATTCAACGGAGCAGCCACACCCTGGGATGTTTGCTCACTACATTGCCAAGTAGTACCTGCTGGGCTCACAACCTCTCCCATTGCAATCTCTGCCCAGCCCTGAGAAAGTCCCTCCTGGCCACCTTCATAGCTTCATGGGGGCTTTGGAGTGGTTCAAAGTTAAATGAAGAGTTCCCTCTGCTGTCTGAACAAGCTCACTGCGAGAGGCATCCCCGGCAGAAGCAGGGGCAGTTTTCCTCCTTATCTGCTGCATCCACATAGAGCTTCTGGTCCAAAGCTCTCTTTGTGGTGAGGGCCAGTGGGTCAGCTGTCATTCTCTTGGTTTCATCCTCATGCATCCTCTGATCAGTGCTCTGGTCCTGCCTGTTGCAGCCCACAGCCCATGCTCTTGGGGTGTGTAGTCAGAACCCCAACACTGATGGCTGCTTATGCTCCTAATGGATTGTGACTACGGTTAGAGAGTCCTCCTGGCCTAACCTCCTACTCTAAGCTGCAGAACATTAAGTCAGGGAGACAGATCTGGCTGAGTCTGTTTGCATGGAAGCCCTTTCTGACTCCTTTTGCCTGCAGGATCAGGCCCAAATTCCTCAGCATGGCTTTCATGGTCCCTCACTCTGAACCTACTAAACTCTCTGGTCTCACCCCTCACCTTCCCTCCTCCCCTTTCCCTTTATGTTCCAATAGTAATAATAATGAGGAGGAGCAGTGATAATAATATGAATGATCATAACTAATGCATGTTGAGTGACAGCCATTTTCCAGGTACTCTGCTAAGCATGCGTTATTTCATTTAATTCTCACAACCACACCATGAGAGAGATACCATAATTAATTCTATCATGTACATAAGGAAATGGACTCTTTTAAAGGTTAAGTGACTTGTTCACATTCACACAGGTAGTCAGGGGTGGAGTAGAGATCCAAACTCAGGCTGCCTGACCACTGCCTGAGTGGATTCCTGACCGCTGTCCTGGAGTTTGGGACTTTGCAGTCCCCCTAAACATACCATTTAGGAATGTTGATTTATCATTACACCTTGGCACCTGCTGGGCTCTCTACCTGGACTGCCTCCTTCACCAGACAAGTTATTCCTCGTTTGAAACACAGCCTAGCAGTCAACTCCTCTAGGATACTTCCCTTAGCCTATTTGCCTCTTCTATTAGACAGTGAACCCTCAGGGCAGAGACTTCTGTTTATAAACCCCCACTGCCCAGCCTAGCAGATGCTCTGTAAATGTTTGTTGAATTGAATCACCTAGTTCATCTTTCTTGTTTCCCTCTGTGGATACTGAGTAAGTACTTAGGGCAACAGGCAGGTGAACCAGGATGCTTGACTTGCCTTTTGCCTGAGGGCTAGAATAACATGGGGCCTCATTCTCCCACTGGCTTTGCAGGTCAGGCTAGATTAGATGGGAAGATAAGACTCATGCCTTGGGCTGAGGCCAGCACATAACATCAAGAACAGGCTCTGTTCATTGGCCGAAGGCCCCCTCACACTCTGCCCCTTACTCCTTATGGCAGGTGAGCTGTAAACAGGTGGCTGGAGAAGTGCAAACCCAGGCTTGCCTCTCACACATTCTGGTTCTTTTGTTGTTTTTTTCCCCTTTGGTCTTCAAATGTTTAGTGGGGTGACCTCAGTTGTAATTCTGAGAAACCCGAGGATGGAAAAAAAAAAAAAGAAAAAAAGCACCTTATTTTGAAACATTTGCATTTCCTGAAGTCAAATGGCATGGTATATTTTAGTTTTTCTTTAAAAATCATTTAGATGGTTTCTAGCTAAAGGGAAAAACACAGGCAGCCCCTTTTAGGAATGATGTTGCTAGAGCTGGTTCAGAAAGGAGCTAAAAGCAGGAAGCTAGAGGAGCTATTGAGGGAATGGGCTGTTAAATTTGGAGAAGACCCCAGAAGACGGCACAACCTCTGTCCTTTAATGCTTGAAGAAGTTGTCAGCACGCCGCGGGGCCCAAGCACTAAACCTCCAAGTGGAAGAGGAAGGAGATGAAGCCCTCAGCTAACAGCTAACACTGCTAATCCCCATTTCTCAGATGCAGCAATGGAAAGACCTACACCAAAAACACCTACGTCACACTGTGAGTCACAGTGCCAGCAGCTCACAGAGTTGACCAGTCAGTGCCACTCAAAAAAGAGGTAGGCTGCTTTGGAGGTCATGAGGCTCTTGTCAAGAGCTAGATGAACATTTCACGGGTCATCAGCCATGTGGTCTGAGTCTTCTCATCACCCTGTGAGTCTATGGTGTAACTTTCTTTTCTGGTTATGAAGACTGAAAAACGTGACTTATAAATGGTGGCATTACATGCAGCTGAAATCCTGCAATGTCCCTGGAATTCTGAAGACTGGGAGCAGAGGGAGCAAAAAGTGATGTCTGGAGAGGTTTAGTTTGAAGAACAGAGCATCAGAGTGGGGGAAATGAGAACTGTCTGCAAGTCACAGCTGAGCTGATGACCTAGGAGTTAGAATTCTGGGATTTCTCCTCTCTGGGCTCTAGTGTCCCTATTAGGTTTGTGCAAAAGTAATAGTGGTTTTGGTATTAAAAGTAATAACAAAAACGGCAATTACTTCTGCACCAATCTAATAGATGAAGGGCAGTGTGGATTTGACGATCTATCTAAAAGGGCCTACCTAGCTTATTTCAGCAGGCTGTACAGACTCAGCCATCCTCTGCCAGATCTGCTGGTGGTGGGGGTGGGAAGGTTTGGGATGGGGAGTCAGTCCCAGCTGCACCTGTCTATCTTTGTGGGCATGTTGCATTACTCAAGGTAGGAAACTATGTCTTCACACATTCAGGTTTTCAGACACCTGCAGTACTAGAACAGAACATTTTAGCTCTGAGGACAATCTAAGTTATGAATAGTCTGGTTCTGTAAGGACTTGCATAGTTTGGAGAAATGAAAGTTCCCTGAGATCGCCTGGTTCAGGCTTGGTAAACACATAACTCATGTGCTCCTCAGTGTTGCCCCTATGGCAGGCTGGCCCTAGGTCATCCAGAGAGTTAGTGAGAGAGAGGACCAGAGACCAGGACTCCTTACTCCTTCTGTAGGGCAGTCTATCTTTCAGACAACCCTAGCACTGCGTGAACTTCCCTGAGGACCAAAGCCTTCAGATGCATCGGCTTTGTAAATCATCTTTCCAAGCTTTAGCCTCTTCTAGGAAGATCATGGGACTTTCTGTGGTTTTGTTTGAGAGGGTGAAGAGAAAGATGTGCCAACAAAACCCTCCTGGCCAGTTTCACACAGAGGAAAGAGAGAGAAAGAGAGGTTGCTCGAGGCGGTTGAAAGGACCATATTCTAGAAGGTCAAGATTATGGCAACCTTAAGACTAGCTTTCACCTTGAGATTTCACAGCATTGGATAGAAAGGGTCATTAAATGCCATGCTAACAGAGATCTTAGTTTTAGGAGTGGTGAGACTGAACCCAGAGAGACTAGAGTCTGGCCCAAGACCCCACAGTAAGTAAATGGTGGAGCTGGCTTCAGAACACAGGGCTTCTGACTCCTAATCCAGAACTCTTCTCTGACTTTCAGTCTTCCTGTGGAATAGGAAGGGCTAAATGCAGGAAGAAGTGGGTTTGCAGCCACTACAGACACTGGAACTGAAAACTGACAAGACAGCTGGAGGTGCTGAGAAAACAAGTACTAATGAGCTCCTGGGTTCCATCTTGTGGGAGAATGCCAGCAGATAACTTCAGGTCCATGTACTGAACACTGCCAAGTTACAACATGGGCATGTAAAGAAGCAAGTATGCTCAAGGCGGCTCTACCATAGCAAAACAAACCAAGCCAACCATCCTGGCCAGATGGTATGTGGTTTGAGTGCCAGGTACCTTCCAGATGTACAGCACCTTAGATATAAGAACAAGGAAGACACGATGCATCGCAAAAAGAGTACCTGAGTTCTGGTCAGAGCTTTTAGCTCTGGGTCTGTCATTTCCCCTTACTGAGCCTCAGTTGCCATATCCATTAAGTGAGAATTAAAACAATCAACCTAAATGTATGGATGTCATGAAGATGCAATGAGACTGTGGATATCAAGTGATCAGTGTGGCCTGTGGCTAGAAGAGACACTCAGTAAAGTAGATTCTTTCTGCCTTACTCCTCTTTTCTTTGTTGTTATAGTGGCACAGTTTAGCAATGCCACTTAGCAGAGTGAATTGGCAGATGAAATGTTCATTAAAATGAAGCTCATGACATTATCTGATGGATGCGAGCTTCTCAATTAAGTACCTAAGTGTTTAAGTCTATCTGATGCTTCCAGGAATGTGTGCTGAATCCTCTTTACATTTGTTGAAAAATGTTTTAATCCTTCCAAGAAGGAAAGGGATTATCCTAATGACTCTGCATCTGCCATGCCCTGGCTTCTTTGTTTGTGGCTTCAGGGAGAATATCTAGGAGAGTCCCAACAGTGACATCTAGAGGACAGTCTCTCCTCTCTGGATAAAATTTGGATTCAAAGTGAGTCCTTAACCTGAGCAAGGGTAATTTCAACTATTAGGTTGGTACAAAAGTAATTGAGGCTTTTGACCATTTCCTTGATATCACTAAGCCAACTGGTAATGGAGAGATAAACTGCAGGACGGACCTTTTGTTAAACTAAGGATGACTAGGTGATCCTGATTTCCAAAAGGATTTGAGGAATGCCTATATGAGCATGCTTAGTGCTGACTGAGCACATAGGAAGTGATCAGTAAATAAAATTAAGATCAAGTTGGAATTAATTTAAATAATTTAAATCCTGCCTTCCCCCTTCCACCTCCACCCCACCTAGTTTCCTTGGGATGTTAAGGTCTTTTCAGTCCTGACTTGTTTCAGTGTATCTGCAACAGTCAGTAAACCTATCTGACTCTATGGGCATTTCCTTGGAATTCATTTATACTAAACACAGGTTGAATTGACATTACGGTGGGTAAGTAAGAAGCACCTTTAAAGTCTATAATTTAAAGGGAAAGCTGAATCTGGAGACATAGGATAAAATCCACTAACATTTTAATAATCTTAAAAAAAAAAAACACTCCCTAGTTGTTCAAAATGCAAAAGTATGGCAGCAATTTTAGAAAGTTAGTTTTGGGTTCAAATCAAGTTTACAAAGTTAGACAGACTTGGCCGGGCGCAGTGGCTCACACCTGTAATCCCAGCACTTTGGGAGGCCAAGGCAGGTGGATCACGAGGTCAGGAGATTGAGACCATCCTGGCTAACACGGTGAAACCCCATCTCTACTAAAAATACAAAAAAAAAAAAAAAAAAAAATTAGCTAGGCGTGGTGGTGGATGCCTGTAGTCCCAGCTACTTGGTAGGCTGAGGCAGGAGAATGGCATGAACCCGGAAGCCAGAGCTTGCAGTGAGCCGAGATCGCACCACTGCACTCCAGCCTGGGCGACAGAGCAAGACTCCATCTCAAAAAAAAAAAAAAAAAAAAAAGTTAGACAGACTTGGGTTCAAACTCTACCTCTGCCATTACTAGCTGTGTGGCTTTGCAAAATCCATGCAGCCTCTTTGAATTGTCCTTTTTTCTTCCTAAAAGTGAGAATAATAAAATAACTATCATGGAGAGTTGTTGGGAGGATTAAATGAGATAATGCATAAAAATGAGCCTGGTGTCTACCACCCAAAGTATACCAAACAATGGTTGAGTCCTATGCCCTAGTCCATGGTTTGTGCTGCTTGAAATGTAGAAACTTAAGCCAACACATGTTGTGTCTAGATAGTTTGAATGAAATGCATAACAAAAAAATTTCAAGGAATGGGCCTGCTTTCTTTCCCTTCCCTTTCTCCCTCTCTCTCTCCCTCCCTTCCTCCCTCCCTCTCTCCTTCCTTCCATTCCTTTCCTTTCTTTCCTCCCTCCCTCCCTTCCTTTACTCCCTCCCTCCTTCTTTTCTTCCTTTTCTCCCTCCTTCTCCAAAGTGTTATCTGAATTGTGAGGAACTCTGAAATTTCCTCTGGATTCAAAGACTTGTGATTTATATGTGCTAAATTCAAGTATAAATTTTCACATGTAACTCAGTGATTTATTTTTTTCCTTTTCTTTATTCTTGCTCTCTCCCCTCCCCTGCACCTCCTCTCTTCTTCTCTCTCTTCTCTTCTCTTGGTCGCAGGGATGTGGGGATTAGGGGCAGATGGCTTTAGAACTCTGAAGGCTTCTCCAGGATCCCATTCCACTTTATTTTGAGTAGCTCATTGTCTAGTTCCTTCCTTCCTTTCTTCCTTCCTTCCTTCCTTCCTTCCTTCCTTCCTTCCTTCCTTCCTTCCTTCCTTCCTTCCTTCCTTCCTTCCCTCCCTCCCTCCCTCCCTCCCTCCCTCTCCTCCCTCCTTCCTTCCTCCCTCCCTCCCTCCCTCCCTCCCTCCTTCCTTCCTTCCTTCCTTCCTTCCTTCCTTCCTTCCTTCCTTCCTTCCTTCCTTCCTTCCTTCCTTCCCTCCTTCCTTCCTTCCTTCTTTCCTCCCTCCCTTCCTTCACTCCTTCCTTCTCTTTTCTTTTCGTGAGAGATTTCTGATTCCTGTTAGCTCTGCTTTAAGAAAAAGTGAGTTTAAGAGTAGATTTTGAGTGAGTGTAAAGTAAATGGAGAAGCAAATAGGCTTTTGAAACCTGTGACTTATCTGAAAAGTAGTTTTCCCTCTGAGCAGGAGCACTCTCTCTTGCTGTGAAGAAAGAGAGAGAGAGAGAGAGAGAGAGAGAGAGAGAGAGAGAGAGAGAGATGAACTGGGCATTCTAGATCCAGAAATGTTTCTGCTTGCTAGTTTTTGTCTTTCTAGGGGAAGGAGCTGTCAGGAAGAGACAGAGTCTCACTCTGTTGCCAGGCTGGAGTGCAGCGGCCTGATCTCGGCTCACGTCAACCTCCGATTCCAGGGTTCAAGCGATTCTCCTGCCTCAGCCTCCTGAGTAGCTGGGACTACAGGCGTGTGCCACCATGCCCAGCTAATTTTTGTATTTTTGTGAAAGATGGGGTTTCACCATATTGGCCAGAATGGTCTCGATCTCTTGACTTCGTGATCCACCTGCCTTGGCCTCCCAAAGTGCATGTTGCCTCTTGACTGCTTCCAGCGTGGTGTTCCGCTAGGGCTGCTGTTGTCTGCATTGTGACCATGGGACATGAGGGATAGTTGGGTCTTGGTGAGGACCTAGTCTTGGTTTAGTGTCACCGCCTTCAAGGCACAGCTTTTATTGTTTCTTTGGGGTGGGTTCATTTGGTAAAATTAGAGAACCAACCTCACTTCATCTTCTTTAATGCCATTTTCTTTTTAGCAAGGGGAGGGGGAAGGAGGGTAGCCTGCTACACCTTATAAAATTGCAAATGTTAGAATGTTAAGGTAGTCAAAGTATCCTAAGATATTTGTTTGATTCATGGAACGCTATAATCAAAGCAAAATCCATCTCAGGGTTAGGACATCTGGCTTGTTTCCCTCACTTCTGATATTTTACAAAACAGGAAACCCAAGGCCCTGAGAGGGAAAGTGAATTGCTTCAAGTCCCAAGACTTGAATGTCAGCATTCCAAATTCCTGGCCGGTCCTCTGCATTTGGTACCCCAACTTTGGCTGGAGACTGAATTCAGGTGAGGGTGGAGTTGTTAGGACCCACACAAGGTCTATCCACTGTTCCAACTTCCTCCGGGAACCTCTGGGTATTGGAGGCTACATTACATTTGTAGGAAAGGCAGATCTGTTTTAACTGGTAGGCAGTGGGGAAGGAACTGTCCCAAGGCACATGACCCTTCAGCTGCAAAGCCAGAGCTGAAATTCAGCCTCTAGAACCCTCGCCATGGGCCATGTTTCCCCTCAGCACTTCACCTCATTCAAACCCATGCATGTGGCCCCCCCACAAGTGGCCCTCTGTGACCCTGAGCTTGGTAACAGAGAGTACACTTCTGAGACATGAAAGCCAAGAGCTGGGGGCAGCAGGTGCTGAGGAAGTGATAGAGCTGAAAGAGCCCTGGAAGGGTCCCTAGACTGGACCACCAGGTAGGGGCACTGCAAGGATGCTCATTAGTGAGTTTTCTCAGATGGTCTACAATACAATTCCAGCTAAGCGTAAGGGCTGCAAGGTGGATACGCTGGATTTGAGGTCTTGCCCCTCCTTACCAGCTCTGAAATTTTAGGCAAGGCAACAAGCCTCTCTGTGCTCCAGTTTCCTTACCTATAAAATAGGGCTAATTATGATTCCTGGGGGCTTATTGTGAGAACTGCATGAGTGAATTATTAAGTACTCAGCCAATTCTTGGCACATAGTGATACCTGTCAATGTTCGTTATTCTCACTCTGCCATGGCCTTATATGGATGCAACGAGGGAGTATAAGAAAGAACACTGCCCACATAATTCTTCTAGTGCAGGTAAGAGCTATCATTTGGTGGGATGATTTATTATAAAAAGGACCAGGGTATGTTGAGAAGGCCCAGAGGTGAGACCAAAGGACCAGAATCATTCTGCAAATTAAAGTCAGTACAATTTGAATTTCTGCAGAGTTTGTGAGGGAAGTGGAAAGCGGAGGGGAAATGGGAGAAGGACATTAAAACAGATAGGAAGGAGAGTGAGTCAGCTCAGGTGTCGGAGGGCTGAATCCCAGGGAGGAGAGCTGGGCCTTGAGAAATTCCCAGTGACAGTAATAGCTGAGGCCTTGCAAGAACAGAGGGACCTAATATTCAATTCTGCGTCATCTGCTGGGCTGCACTGGGATGTGCTACACTGCCCTACCAGCTTCTCTGCATACCCCAAATCCTTCTGTAGATGTCGCTATTCATAAATGTGGGTTACTATTCAAACTTGTGAAATCAAGGCAAAAGTGGCTGTCTTCTCTGATTTGGGCAAATAAGCCACAAACCATGTGCAGACATGAGATTCAAAATTTGGTGGAAGCAGAAAAGTGAAACAAGGAGTGATGAGGAGAAAGATGAGCTTCACTCTCTTTACACCATTCTCCTTGGTTCCATGCCATTTGTGAAATGAGATGGGAACATTTTATCTACATATGAAAGAATAGAGTAGATCCTATGCCCAAAGGACATAGGTTCAACTAGGTATCAGATGAGGGTCACATTTACTGTTCCATTTCATCCTCATGGTGGCTTCATGCAAGAGTCATTATTAACTCTGTCTTCTGGGTGAGAAAACTAAAACCCAGACAGGAGAGGGTGTGGGGAAAGGTTCTCCTCCCAGGCGCTTTTCCTGGTTTACTGCCTGTGAGGTGGTAGTTGGCTGGGGGCTATCCTGGCCAGGAATGGGAAGCTTGTGATAGGACTTAGAAATCCTTTCATTACCAAAAAGGACTTGGTTTTCAGTGGTTCCTCTGTAGAGAAGTGTATCTTGTGTTTCTCTTTAGCGTGGGCACATAGCTCTACATCCCAGGCTCTGAGCCACTGCTGATTTTCTGCTGACGGTGGAAGATTTTTGGCTCCCTAGAAGGTGTCTGGCTTCTGCCCTTTTCCTGTCTAGTGACAAACCACATGCTGTCCCTGAAGCTTCCTCCCAAGAGTACCTGGAAGATGCTTCCCCTCTGCCTGGAATGTCTTGCAATGGCTTTTTTCAAAAGGGACAATTTACTGCTTCTGTGCCTGTTTAAGCTGGGTTCGTTGGGGAAGGAAGCTGTGGCTTCAGATTTCCTTGAGATTTTTGTTAGGCTTTTTTTCTTCTATTTTTACATATTGGACAAGGAACATCACACACCGGGGCCTATCACGGGGAGGGGGGAGGGGGGAGGGATTGCACTGGGAGTTATACCTGATGTAAATGACGAGTTGATGGGTGCTGACGAGTTGATGGGTGCAGCACACCAACATGGCACAAGTATACATATGTAACAAACCTGCACGTTATGCACATGTACCCTAGAACTTAAAGTATAATAATAAATAAATAAATAAATAAATAAAAGAGAATTATAGTCTCATAAAGCGTCAAAGCTGGAAAGACTCCTCCAGGGCATTTAGTACGTTGCTGTTATATTACAGATGAGACTCAGAGAGGAGAAAAGACTTGTTGGTGTGGAGTTCTGGAGCCCAGGAATATTTTTTTCTACCTCACCCTACTGCAGTGTCTGCAGATTGCTGAGTTAAAGGGATGTCGACTTGCATTAAAAGCAAGAGAAAGTCAGGTACCACCTCCAGCAGGTCACTGGCATCTCATGGTGGAAGCCCGTCATGCAGGGAGAAGAGGGAGGAGCCCTGGATTCTCACTTGGCCATTCCCTCCTTGTATAACCTAGGGCAAATCACCTGGCTTCTTTGGGCCTCAGCTCCTCATCTGCAAAATGGGAAGACTCTTCCCCACATTGCTGTGGCTTGCTCACAGGGTTGAGGTGAGAATGAATCCAAAGGAGGTGAGGGAAGGTCTTTAACAAAAGTTTCACGGTCCCAGTGGGGATTATTGAGTTGGTGCAACAGTTATCATAGTTTTTGCCATTGAACATAATGGCAAAAGCTGCAATGTCTTTTGCACCAACCTAATATTATTAGCATTTAAAAAAATCTGGTTGTGGAAACATTGAATTGTAAACTGAGGTTGGTTTTGATTACTTTGTGTTCTGATATTCCCATTCACGGTCCAGATAAGAAGAAATCTGATAAGTAATTTAGTCCATGGTTCTCAAAAGTTTGGACTTTATAGACCCAGGAAATTTGTCCCCAAAGTGAAAATTCAGAGGCCAATATGGAGTGGACAGCTTTTTATTTTGCCCATTGTGATCATTCAAACAAAATAAAATAACTCTGGCAAAAAGCAAGCCAACTTAACTCCTGTCTATATCAACTTCATGTTGTAAAAGAAAGGACATTTTGACACACAAAACTGAAGGACCATCTCAGAGGAAGAGTGCCTCTAACATTAGATATAGTTGGCCCTGTGAAAAGGAGGCTACTGTGTCCTTATTTTTTGTACTCCATTTTGGACTGATGAAAACTTTATCAACTTTATTATGGGACCAGAATATTAGTTAGAGCCCCTGCACTTGGCAACTTTGTATTGAAGTGCTCTTTAGGCGAGGAAACTGAGATCCAGAATGGCTAAGGTCCTATTACCTAATCAAAACTATCCAAGTCACTGAGACCGTGTTTGTGTTAAAAATCCCTTCTCCCTGTCAAAAAACGAAAAGTTTCCATCTTTCTTGGAAAGTCTGGGTGGAGGTGGTGGTGGAACAGTGGGAGTGGGGAGGGGCAAGTTTATGTTCACTCAGAGTCTTTTGGTTTTTCCAAAGCTCCGTGTGAACATGCATTACGTGTTTAACTGAAACATCTGACTCCAAAGCCTGCAGTGACTCCTCCAATTCATAAGCCAAATCCAGCCCACCACCTCATTTGATAAATACGGTTTTATGGAAATGCAGCTGTGGCTACTTATTTGCATGTACTCAGGCGGGCTCAGCACTACAACAGCAGAGCTGACAAATTGCAACAGAGACATAGTGGCCCCCAAAGCCTAAACGTTTACTATCTGGCCCTTTGTAGAAAAAGTCTGCCTACCCCTGCATTCTACCATGCTCCTTTTAATCTTAATGTGACTGTCTGCATAGACATGATTGGAATTGAGGTCACATGCTAAGTCATTCCAGCCAAAATGAGAGATTGTTGACAAGGCTGTGATTATTAGTCTGCCTTGAAAGATCCAGAATTCTTGTATTTTGGGGACTTTTGCCCCTACTTTTGAAGTCTCTGGGTGATAAACCACAGGAAAGGCATGGCCAAGGGAAACTTGAAGGATGCTCCAAGTGTGATGCTGTGAGTGTGAGGAGCTGTGTCCACTCATCTGTTTCCTCTGGACTCAAAGACACTCTTGTGCCCTTACCCTGGTGTCTACATCAACTCACTTCCTTACTTTTTGCTCTGAGCTTTCTGGTTATCCAGCTGTGTTTGCCATCTAGGTTCTAAAGGTTATAGGACTGAGATGGGGGTTGGTGTTCTTGGGTGGAAAAGACACTGTATTAGAGATGAGGACATCTGGGTTCTAGGCTTGGTTTTGTATGACCTTGGACAAGATGCTTCACTTTCCCTCTCTGGGTCTTCCTTTTCCTTCTCTGAGCAATAAAAACATTAATCAGGTCATCTGAAAATTTCTCATCATTGATGTTAACTGAACTCAGCATATCATCCCTCTGAGGCTAGTAGAGACGACGTGTTAATTAGTGACTTCAATGACTGGAAATATAGGAGTGAGGAGGAAGTCTGTTTTCACAAGTCCTTGACTTCATTATACATTTTAGTTATTATTAGTTATTTAATGATTACTATGTGCTGGTTGCCATGGCAAGCAATTTACAGATGAGATCTGAATGGCTTCTCCAATACCTTGATGAGGTGAGTATTATTATTCCCATTAAATAGATGAGGAGTTGAGGCTCCCAGGTGGGAAGTCAAGCCAAGATTCATTACCCCAGTTATCTGATTTCAGGTTTCAAGCTTTTAACAAAACACTGCCTTGCAGTCCTGCCTATGTCAGAGGTAGAATTTTCATTAGTGGGAGTGTCAAGGGCTGGTAGGAGACTTGTGGGGATGAGTTCAGGAGCTACTAAGATGAATTCAGGTGCATCACCTCAGTCCTGAGCTGCCCTTGCCTCCATCCCTACACACTTTACTGTTGGGCCATGTCATAGAGTTGTTTCTGGTTGATAATCAGGTTTCACACTTTATGGCATTCATTTAGATGACTTACTACTCATTTACACCGAATTCCAAGATCTTACCTCCTCTGAGGGGGATGTTGTCAGGTGAGTTGGGAATGGAGTCCTGGAAGAGAAGAAAGAAAAAAGCAACATGAGGTGTGCCATTCAGTTGAAACAATTTTTTTTTTCTTTTTCATTTTGTTGTCCTTAGAGTACTGTGCAATTTACCATTTACCCTCTGCCTGCCTCTTAAATTTTAAAAATTAATTCACTGATGTGGTTTCCAATGGGCTTTCTGTTCACTTGTTTGACAGTCTGACTACTAGAAATGCAAGATGCAATACTGTCCTTGTTTCACAGGCAAGAGACATGGGGTTGAGTGAGATTAAATGACTTGCCCAGGGCCACAAAGTTAATTTATAGAAGATCAGGGACCAGAGCTGGGACTCTATTTTTTTTTTTTTTGAGACAGAGTTTTACTCTGTCACCCATGCTGGAGTGCAGTGGCATGAACATGGGTCACTGCAGCTTCATCCTCCTGAGCTCAAGCGATCCTCTGGCCTCAGCTTCCTGAGTAGCTGGGAGTACAGGTGCACACCACTACATTCAGCGGAGTCTTATAAAAGGAGTCTTGCTCTGTTGCCAGACTGGAGTGCAGTGGCACTATCTTGGCTCACTGCAACTGCCACCTCCCAGTTTCAGGTGATTTTCCTGCCTCAGTCTCCAGAGTAGCTGGGACTACAGGCATCCGCCATCACGCCCAGCTAAGTTTTGTATTTTTAGCAGACATAGGGTTTCGCCATATTGGTGAGGCTGGTCTCAAACTCCTGACCTTGTGATCCACCTGCCTCGGCCTCCCAAAGTGCTGGGATTTCAGGTGTGAGCTATCACTTGGCTAGAGCTGGGACTCAACTCCCAATCTGGTGCTTTTCCCCTCTCCACACGTTTGGGGTTTTTTTTTTTCTTTTTCTTTTTCCTTTTGGTCAACATGAGAATAATCAAGTATATTATAAAAGTATATGTGGTTTTTTTTTCCATGTTCGATTCATCTGTGAACGTATGTTGTAAACATACTTGGGAAGGTACATCTCTATCTGTCCTGTGGTTGGAAATTCTGAATTAGTTGTGTGTTTATACGCTAAGCATTGCGAGGACACCATAATTAAATTGGGTCCCCACCCTTATGGATTTATTACAAGTTTATATTTAAATATACAAATATGTATATACATGTAATATACATACATACAAATGCATATTATACATTTAAACATTTACATTAGATTATGTATTATTTATTCTGCAACAAACAAATATATATGTAAATATTTACACAAATAAGAGGTTGAGAGAAACAGATTGTCTTTCGAAGGAGGGAATCTTGGGCTGGGGATTGAAGGTGATTTAAGGGAGGTTCTAGTTCAAGGGCTCTCAACAAGGAGTTAACAGAAGCAGAGAGGCACAGTTCTTTCCCCCTAATAAATTCTTCAGAGACTGACTTGCACCCTGATTCTCCCTCCCCTTTCTCCCCAGCCATGAAGACATCCATACAACATTCTGCCGAGAAGGAATAAAGTATCTTATTCATCTTTTGACCTGCCCAGGTTGGAATCTCCTGTATTGCATTGAATTAAAATATTAATAAAGACCTAGAGAGGTGTGAGCATGTGTATGCGAAAAAACCAACTTCCTAACCTCTACCAAAGCAAGAAATTAGCAGCTGCCCACAGCTTATTTTCTTAGTGTTCTGTATGAACACTAGGACCATCTGGAGTTCCCCTACTATTGTAACATTTCCCTGGGAGCTCTGTCCTTTGCCTTCCGCTGAAAGCTTGTTTTCTTATGCATGGATCTCTTCTCTAGTGCAAGAGGATGGTAGTGAGTCAAGGACTTCTCCTGAAGGCAAAGCCCTGGCACAGCACCAATCTGGAGATGGGGGAAGTCAGTTTAAACATTTGGGCCCCAGCTTCTCAAGGGAAGGGAGGCAAACTTGTCCTGCAAGGCCCTTCCTACTGTAATAGTCTATGACTTTGTTGCCTTAGTTGAAAGCTTTTAACCTAACAAAGCTGTAAGTTTTTGTAGTCTTTCAGTTATGCATGCAGTTTGCAGGAAAACTTGATATCACAAAATTCCCCTTTATGTTGCTCTTGTGAGACAACACACAACATTTTAAAATTTAATAAACAACTTACTGCCAAGCGTGACCATTGATTAGTGTGATGTGCAAATGCACTAAGAAAAATATATGCACTGAAATGTCTTACCACAACCATCAAATTCATCAGCTGCCCAGGGACATATACAGGGGCAGTGAGAAAGGTTAGAATAGCAAACCTGGTAGAGCCATCATTGCAGAGGCTGCTAGCAGTTCGGGAAGTCCTAGAGAATCATTCATGCAGCACACCTTGGATGAGCACCTGGTCTGTGGTAGGAACTATGTTAGTCATTAAAAGACATCCTATGGATTTTATGCTTTAGTCATTAAGGCAGCCTTTTAAAAAATATAAATAAATGTGTAATTAGAATTGCAGGTTGTGGCAAGAGCTATGGAGGAAAAGAATCATGGTGCTTTAAGGTAATGCTGTTGGAACTTCAACGTGCATACGAATCACCTGGGAGTCTCGTTAAAATGCAAATTCTGATTCTGCAGATTTGGGGAGGGTTTGACATTCTGTATTTCTTTCTTTCTTTTTGAGATGTCACCCAGGCTGGAGTGCAGTGGCGCAATCTCTGCTCACTGTAGCCTCCATCTCCTGGGTTCAAGCAATTCCCCTGGCTCAGCCTCCCCAGTAGCTGGGACTAAAGGGGCCTACCACCACCCCCGGCTAATTTTTGTATTTTTAGTAGAGACAGGGTTTCGCTATGTTGACCAGACTGGTCTTGAACTCAGGTTATCTCCCCCACTGGGCCTCCCAAACTACTGGGATTATAAGCGTGAGCCACTGCACCCGGCCAACATTCTGTATTTCTGGCAGCTTTCGAGTAATACTGATGATACTCATGGCCCACAGAACACACTTTGAATAGCACAGCTAGAGAAGTAATATCAGAGAGGAGGACCTAATTTATATGGGGGTCAAGGAAGGCCTCTTTTCTCTCTAACACTTGAATGCTTTCTGGTTTCCTAATTTCAGACAGCAGATGTCAAAAGCAGAGCACTTCAAACAGGAAAGAAGCCTGTCGCTTAAACCTTCACCGAGGGCCCAGGAAATCCACGACAGAAGCGTGACTATTCCTATTTTGAAGAGCTCTTGGGACAGGGTCTTTACAGCTTTTCCTAGCTACCATGGTAGTCAAGATTAGACAATCAAAGCCAGAGGGAGACTGAGACATCTTTCAGTCCATCAGGCTAATTTTATGGAGGAGGAAACCAAGGCACTCATGAGTCAGAGGCAGATCTTGGACTGAAATTCTCTGGTGTCCTTTCCACTGACCCAGGAAAGATGCTGTTTCCAGAAACCAAGGATAGAAGAGCTCATTCCTACCTCCTCCTCTCTCCTATAAGCAGTCCTTGTATTTGGAGGTGGAGAAGCAGGGTCTAAGGAGATGATGACTGTTGAAATTCAATGAAGACTGTTCATAAACAGGTATTATACTAAGTGTTGTTCACCAACTCCTCTTTGGCAAGATGTCCCCCAGTTCTAGAATTCTCTCCCTAATCTTGTCTGGGGATCTGGGTCCTAGCTCTGGAAATGTGAACTCTCTTGCTCGATGACTTGGCTTTGAGTAAGGTAGTGCCTAGGCTGAATGCAGGCACAAACAAATGGACTCTCCCAGGTTTTCATTCTCAGCTCCACTGAGTAGCTCAGGAAACTGTCTCTGTGATTATCAACCAGTTACACTTCTTAAGTGTACTTCCTCTTTTTTTGGCCCCTGTAGATGTCTGATGAGTATTCCCAACAATAATAAAGTTCTTTTCATGTATGGAGGAGGGGAATGGTCATGTCTAACCTATTTGTCTCCAGGTAAAATGAACCCCATCCCAATCATCTTCCCTGCCTAGGAGTGTTTTCCTCTCCTTTAATCAGTGATTAGATTGGTAATAATCCATCTTTCCACTGGGTTATTGTGGACATCATAAGATATTATAAAGTATTAGCAAGTACTTGAAAAGCATAGCTATTTTGAGCACTGCCTTGATGTTAACGATGTGCTTAATTTGCCTCAATACCTTGAAAGACTTGTTTCTTTTCACAGAGGAATGATCAGCAGATGCAATCAGCTCCCGAATTTGCTTTGGACACAAAATGCCCTCTTGGACCAAAAATGATTAAAGGCAACTCTGTTTGGAAAATGACAGGGGGAAGTCCACATTCCTTTCCTTGCTGCCCTCACGTAGTCTTGTAAGGTGGGATCTGGCTCATGGCCCACAGAGACTTTTGCCAAGAATACCTCTTATTTTCAAGCTAACTCATTGAGCACTTAATGAGGGTTACTCTATATGCATTATTTCATTTGGCCTTTAACTTGACCCCAAGAGTTAGGGATTCATCAAGACTTAGAGAAGTGATTTCATAATGTGATAATGTTTACAGAAGGTCCCACAGGTGGTGAATAGCACAGAAGGGATTCAAACTTAGGTGAGTCTGACTTTGAAGGCACTGCTCTTCAATGTCCTGCTACATTGCCTCTCTAGATGAGGGCAGGATAAAGCTGAGCAGCAAAATCTCCTGAAGTTTCATGGAAAAGTGAATAGAAGTCATGGAAAATCCTCAGGGGAAGACTATTTTTACTGGGAGCACATGGTCTGCCAAAGTGAGAATTGGACCACAGTTGCTTAAAGCAGTGCTTCTCCCACTTTAAAAGACTGACCAGCATCTGGTGATTTTGGTAAAAGCAGATTCTGACTCAATAGGGAGGGCCCGTTAGGTTTTTCATTTTTGATGAGCTTCCAGGTGATGCCAATGTTGCCAGGCCATGGACCACACCTTGAGTAACAAGGTCTTAAATACACTACTCAGTAGGCAATCAGAACACGTGAGGTCTTGAGAGATGGCTGTAGGAGGCTGAGTGTAGATTTGGGCTCAGATATGGGCTTAGGAAATCTTCCTAGTTTGAACATGGCAGTGGCATCCTGTCCTCTCAGTCTTTTCTATCAAATCTCTTTGTCACCTAGTTCCATTTCTTCTCCTCTGTACAATCTGGACTGACTTCTGGCCCTACCACTCCTCTCCTCACACCTGGGCTTTCCTTCCTATGGGCTGTTCCACTGCTTTCTTTTTTCGCCTCACCTGGAATATCCTGCTCCTCCTCCTCCTCCTGCTACCATCTTTCCAATGGTGAGCTCTTCTCTACAGAAGAATAACAATAACAGCTAATAAATTTGGAAGAAGTGACAGACTTAGGCATTCCCTTTCTTTAACCCTCAGTGCATTAGCTGATTCAGACAAGGATCATTCAGAAATGGCAAAACCACCAAATGAAGGGTATTTATGTCTTCAGAGTATTATCCCATACATAGATTTCCTTCCTTCCTTCCTTTCTTCCTTCCTTTCTTTCCTCCTTCCTTCCTTCCTTCCTTCCTTCCTTCCTTCCTTCCTTCCTTCCTTTCTGTTTTTGTTTTTTTTTTTTTTTAGATGAAATGTCACTCTGTCACTCAGGCTGGGATGCAGTGGTGCCATCTCTGTTCACTGCAACCTTGGTCTCCTGGGTTCAAGCGATTATCCTGCCTCAGCCTCCCCAGTAGCTGGGACTACAGGTGTGTGCCACCACATCCTGCTAATTTTAGTCTTTTTTGTAGAGACAGGATTTTGCCATGTTGGCCAGGCTGGTCTTAAACTCCTGGCCTCAAGTGATCCACTCACCTTTGCCTTCCAAAGTGTTGGGGTTACAGGCATGAGCCACTGCTCCTGGCCAGGTTACTTATTAATGAGAAAGAAAAATGTTTTACAAAGGCGATAGTTGGTGGTCACCACCTTAATCAAGTGATCAAACCTATAGTCATCAAAAATGGGACAACCTGACATATGCCTCTAGCTGTGCTACAATAAGAAGTGTATAGAATTACCTATATACTATTCTTATCAAAAATGTTTCATCTAAGTATAACCATAAGTCAATACCAATACAAATCCAGGCTATGAATGGATTTCTACAACAGAACTGGTCTGGACCCTTAAAAAAAGGTCAATGTTATTTAAAACAAACACCAAAGGGCAAAGGAGATTTTAGCTCAGTGCTTCTCAAACTTTAATGTGCATACAGATCACCTGGGGAGCTTGTTAAAATGCAGATTCTGATTCAGAAGATCTGGGGTGAGCCCTGAGATTTTGAATTTCTTTCTTTCTTTCTTTTTTTTTTTTTTGAGACGGAGTCTCGCTCTGTCGCCCAGGCTGGAGTGCAGTGGCAGGATCTCAGCTCACTGCAAGCTCTGCCTCCCGGGTTCACGCCATTCTCCTGCCTCAGCCTCCCAAGTAGCTGGGACTACAGGCGCCTGCCACCTCGACCCGCTAGTTTTTTTTGTTTTTTTTTTTTGTATTTTTTAGTAGAGACGGGGTTTCACCGTGTCAGCCAGGATGGTCTCGATCTCCTGACCTCGTGATCTGCCCGTCTCGGCCTCCCAAAGTGCTGGATTACAGGCTTGTGCCACCGCGCCGGGCCGAGATTTTGAATTTCTAACAAGACCCAGGACCACACTTGAAAGAGCAAAGTTCTAGATTAAAACAGATATTATCATAACACAGTATGTGACCTTAGATTTGTTCAAACAAACGAAAACACAACAGCCATACATATAAGACATTTTTGAACAAGTAAAGAAATTAAAATATGGACCATATATTGTTATTATTTGATGATATTAATGAATTAGTATCAACTCTCTTGGCTATGATAGTGGCATTGCAGTTAGTTAAGAGATGAGTACTGAAGTTCATGTGAGTGAAAGGTCATGCTGCCTACAGCTTACTTTCATATCCTTATCTAGAGAGAGCAAAAATACAGCAAGATACTGACACACCAATCTAGGTGCAAGGTTATATGAGCATTTGCCATTCTACTTTTCTGTAGGTTTGAACATTTTCAGAATAAGACTTTGGGAATAAGCCATGACTGTTGTAATTCTTGGAAGCCTGACTTTTGTTCTAGCTCTTCCGCAAACCCCTCCTTCATCCCAAGCAGAAATGACTTCTCCTTTGCTCTGTGGCATTCTGTGCCATTCTGCCCAGAATTCAAGAACTTGGTGTTTGGGCTTCATCTGCTCAATTTAACAGAGTTCCCAGAAGACAGGGTCTTGCCCAGTCCACTTGGGACTCTCCACATAACCTCACACAGGGCTCGCTCCTGGGAAGATTTACAGTGGATTTTTCTGGATTGCTAAATAGGATGAATATCAGGTGGAGGGAGTACCTTGGGTAGAGAGAAGTGTCATGGGGCATTCCAAATAACTTCTTCTTGTTCCGAACTCCTATTAGCCTCAACAGGGAAGGCACCATGTTCAAGAGGCTAAAGAAGAGGTGTAGAGTCAGCAAACAAGACATGGGGGTTTTATTGGGGGCTTACATAGAGGGGAGGAGTCCAGTGGCAGCGAGCTGAACAGGAAGACTGCTTTATGGACAGAAATGATCTCATGGCAGCAGGGTGGACGACATATTCACCTTATATACAGTCCAGTGGTAGTGGGCTGGGCAGGAAAACCACAACCACTTTTCATACAGCATGCAGTTTCTACAGCATGCTCACTTAACAGCCTCCCCTTAATGGCCTCAATCTCAATCTCTTGTATGGCCCAAGTTCCACGGCCAATCTCTCGTACTCAGGCCTCAATCTCTTGTACAACCCAAGTTCCACGGGATGGGCTGGGGACTCAGATGTTCCTCATAGACAAGGAATGAGTCTCCAGGTTGATCACTCCTGGATTCTCTCGTTTGGAACACCCATTCAGACGTGTCTGCCATACATGGTTATTCTAAGGGTATGCTTCAGTTATTGCTATATCAGGTGTGTTTACCCTACACTTCTATTTTGTATCTGAGCTTAAAAATAAAAGCAAAATACCACACAACCACCAATAATCACTACCCTTAAACAGGTGCTCAGCTCCACTGTTGGTGTGTGGAAATAATTTAAAAAGAGTATTATTAGTATTATTATTATTTTTTTAAAGAATTTTCTTTGCTTATAAAGGGAAAAGAGGCAGCTGCTTTCTTGAAAGCCTACCAATCATGAACCCTTTACGCTAACCTTTCGGAATGTAACCCTTTACGTTCTTCCCTGGGGCTAGTGAAGCCCAGTCTCCTGGTTTACAAAACAAAGCTGTCTCTAAGGTTAAGGGCCTCAGAGCCTTTTTGAAATGCGAACACCTACCTCTGGTGTTAACGTAGGAGTCTATCTCCTTATGTATTCTCCTGTCCTTTGAGAGATAAGAGAAGTTTTATTTTTTGTTCTTTTGCTTTGCTAGATGAATTGTGTGAAATTTCATCCTGACTTTGTAGTCTGTTGCAGGCTGCCTATTTGCATGTACTCTTGTGCTTACTCAACAGTAAATCATTTTTTTCTTTCCATATTGATGTAAAGAGGAGTCTGTTGGTAGGACTTTTACTTCCTCAGGGGTATACTAGTACAATCTCTTTGGAGACAGACTGACATTTATTGAAATGAAAATGCACATTGCTCCTAGCTAACACGGTGAAACCCCATCTCTACTAAAAATACAAAAAAATTAGCTGGGCGTGGTGGTGGGCACCTGTAGTCACAGCTACTAGGGAGGCTGGGGCAGGAGAATGGCGTGAACCTGGGAGGCGGAGCTTGCAGTGAGCAGAGATCATGCCACTGCACTCCAGCCTGGGTGACAGAGTGAGACTCTGTCTCAAAAAAAAAAAAAGAAAGAAAGAAAACGCGCATTCCATTTCTATCACTAAAAATTTATTCCCCAGATATACTTGCAGACATGCACAGAGGGCAGAAATTCTAGAGAAAACATTGATGTCTCTCACCAGACACTGATAAATTATGAAGCATTTACACTTCATACTATGCGACTCTTCAAAAGAATGAAATGAACTTCTATGTACTGAGATGGAAGGATCTCTAAGATATACAGTGTGTTGTCAAGTGAATAAAGCAAGATGCAAAATAATGGGTTTATTATAATGATGTGTGTACTGTGTATTTGTAGATGCACAGATTTTTGGAAGGACACACAAGAATCTGTCAATGGTGGTTATCTAGGTGAAGAGGGATTAGTGGGTGGGTGGGGAAAGTGTGAAGATTTTTACTTCCTTTTCTCTTATTTGCTAGTTACTTTTCTTAAACCATGTGAGTATAGTATTTTATAATGTATTATAAAATATATGAATATATTATATTATAAAATATTAAATAGCATATAATAAATATTATTTTATAATATATTTATAATATAAAATGTTTATTTTATAATATATTTATAATATAAAATGTTTATTTTATAATATCATATTTATCATATAAAATGTTTATAATATCATATTTATCATATATTGTATGATATATATAATATTATATATATGATTATATAAATCATATAATAGTATATATGATAATATTTTTCATATAAAATGTTTATTTTATATAATATATAATATCATATTATATATTTTATATTTTATATCATATGATATTTATCATATAAAATATTTATTTTATAATATAATATTTATAATATAAAGTGTTTATTTTATAATATAAAATAGTATTTATTTTATAATATAAAGTAATATTATTATATAATATAAAATAATATTTATTTTACAAATATGCTGGCTTAAATGTAAACAAAACAAAATACAACCACCACTGAGACTTTAAAAATATCACTGGAAAGTAAGTTCCATAGTAACTCAAAGACAGGGATTTCGTTGTTTTTTTTTCAAGGCTTTGGAACAATGTCCTGCACACAGTAGATATTTAATAAATACGTGAGACAGAAACCTAAGTTCCTCCTTTGTCTCTCCCAAGGAGTTTAAGCTTGGAGTTATCTGATCTTCAAGTCAAACCTCAAGGCAAGCTTTGTCGATTTCCGTACACTCTCTATATCTTCTCTCCTCTGTCTCTTTGCTCATGCTGTTCCACTGGCTAGGAGTGCCTCTCCTCTGCTTTCCCTTCCCTGCCTGTTTGAAATAGTTCACATTTCTCAAGCCAACCTGAAACTCTAGTCCCCAGGAAAGTTTTTCTTAAACCTGTCTGGAAAAATACACTCTCTCCTTAACTTGTGCTCTCATGGTATCCCTTTCATCACTTATTATATATGATGACTTAGTTGTTTTAAATTTTGTCCATACATGTGTCTTGGGATAAGAATTGTGTGACTTCTTATGCCAGTAAAACCATTCTATGGTTCTCCACCCCTGTTCCCATCACATACAGAGTGCTAACTGACCATTAACTCATTACATTTTTGATAATGGGGATGTGAATCTAAGCTCCCTGGCTTTCTTCTATTGATTTATTTCCTAGAGTTTCTTTTACAGTCTCTTCACTTGTCTAAGTTATTCCTGTTTTCAAGTCAGTCTACATTCCATCTTCCTATAGGAAACCCTTACTGATAACTCAAGTTAATGGGAATGATGCTTTTTTTTTCTTGTTAGATCTTACAACAGTTAACGTCTGAGGAATTTATTGAAAATGATATGTGCAATGCATTTGACACTTAATATATCACAGCTGCTATTAACATGGCAGGCCTCAGTTTTAAGGAAGCAACTGATATTTCCTGGGCTAAGAAATCACAGCACACCAAACTGTACAATCAGATTTTGCAGTGAATCTTTTCATATCCAAACATGAGGGGTAAGTCAAGGAAATGGATGCACGAGAAGATAAAGCTCCCAAGAGAAGAGTGGGTGCAATGTTTCTTAGTGCTTCTGTGGCTGTCTGTGTTGGCAAAGGGGATGCTGCTGGCATCAAACAATCAAGCAGTATTGGCTCTACCACTTTCTCACGGTGACGTAGTTCAAGCCCTGTTCCCTCTCTGCACCTCATTTTCCACATTTACAAAAATGAGGCAGAAAGATCTGCTCTGGTTCTTTTATAGAAGAAATCAATTCAACTAAAAGTTGGATAGGAATGAGCTCTGAAGCTCTCTCTAGCTTTATATATCACCATCACCAACCATTTTTCCACCATCTCTCTCTCAGCAGTTTTAGTTGGATCCTTTAACTAAGGAACTTTTTTTTTTTTTTTTTTTTTTGAGACGGAGTCTCACTCTGTCGCCCAGGCTGGAGTGCAGTGGCCGGATCTCAGCTCACTGCAAGCTCCACCTCCCGGGTTCACGCCATTCTCCTGCCTCAGCCTCCCGAGTAGCTGGGACTACAGGCGCCCACCACCTCGCCCGGTTAGTTTTTTGTACTTTTTAGTAGAGACGGGGTTTCACCGTGTTAGCCAGGATGGTCTCGATCTCCCGACCTCGTGATCCGCCCATCTCGGCCTCCCAAAGTGCTGGGATTACAGGCTTGAGCCACCGCGCCCGGCCAGGAACTTCTTAAAGGACACTTCAATTTCTTTTCTTTGGCCATTGCTATAAAATGACACACCCTTGGTTTACTCCAAATTCAAATTACCGAAATTGCAGAGCCCCTACAGAAGAAAAGATGCCCTAAAGTGTTTTCAAGATTATTATACTTAGTAGATGTAGATAAACCCATTAAATTATGAGTTTTAAGAATTCCACTATCTAAATCAAATATTTGTGACTCCTTCTTTTCACTTCTGTAGAGACATGAGCTTCAAAGCTTCCATTTAATTTCAAAGCTTGATGACCCTTGAGAAATAGATATCAAAGCCTTTTAAAGCCTAGTTCTTTCCAGCAATTGATTAGCTGTAGAGTATTTGGCCTAAGAAAACTGAAGAAAAACCAGAATAAATTCTGCAGGATTATAGTACCATGAAAAGTAGGAGCTATGAAGTAAGAAACAGAAATATTCTCACTTTGGCAGGTCATGTGGGTGGGTGCAGTTCTTAAATTACCCAAATTAACAACTTTACTTCATCAAAAAAAATTCACGAGCAATATATGCTATTACTACAGCATTTTCTACATAATACATACTGGTGGATTCTCTGTAAACACCAATTTCCTAAAATATGAAGAAGCTTCCTCTTTCTCCTCCTCTTCTGTTTTCAGAAACAAATCTTACCATTTACTTCAAAGTAAAACTCCCAAGACAGTCTGACCCTGTACAGCGTGCACCCAACAATTGCTTAGTATTGTGAGGAACCTCAGAGAGAACAGGTGCTAAAAACCTTTCAACTTTCTGCTTTTATGTGCTGTTTTTTTGTGACGCCCTAACTTCTTCAAAGTTGTGGCTTAAGAAGAAGCTTTCGATTTGTCTTGCTGGCTGTAACACCAAAATGTCCAAAGCTCTAAGAAGCCGTGGTCTTCTCTTTTGCCTCCTTCCCTTCTAGACCCTGGCCTCTGAAACTTAGCTACCTATATAAAACAAAAGCAAAACCAAAAACTCTTGGCAATGGGTGAGGCCTCAGAAACCTCCAGGACACTTGGACTTAGGATACGGAACTTCAGAATCCAGTCTGAAGTCCTTGAAGACACGATAGCAACTTGTGCAAATGTGTTATCAGGTTTCTTTATTGCTTCCTTCCTTGATATGGGTCCCTGGCTCATTAAGATTTAAATCTTAACTTTGAAAGGCCAATAGCTTCCCTCCACAGTTTTGCTCAGACAGGTCTGCAAAGTTTTAAGATGATGATGGTCTAACAACATTTCTCTCAACAAGCCAAATTATTTTAGAGAGTTAAGTTCCTCTTTCGTTTCTCCCTTTCTCATACACACACACACTGTATAACATATATATAATGTAACATAAATATATTGTGCTATACAGTATATACTATAGTATACATATATATATATAGAGAGAGAGTTTATTTATTTAATTTTTTTTTTTTTGCTCTTAACCAACAAACGAATATCGTTTGTTCCCAGGGCTCTTTCTCTAGGGAAAACAACAAGAAAAGGAAAGGGAGGAAGAGGAGTCCACTTACCGTCCTCTGAACTACCAACACCATAATGGTGGCCACCGTGAAGACGAGGCACAGAGCCAGCGTGGCTGTGGTGAAATAGAAATAGCTGCGGCTGGTGGTCTCCAGGTGGCTGGCCACGGAGCCCGCCGGCACATGGGTGGCTGTGTCTCCAGGAGGGGCCATTCCGTTGAGTGCTTGCTGCAGCCCTGGGTCCATTCTTTATATAGTCTTCCCCACATCACACCTTATCTCTCTTCATCTGATTCGGTCCTGGGCCCATCTCTGTTCCAAGAAGGATTCTCCCCCTGAATCCTGAATCATGTGACTTGGAAAAAAACCTTCACCTGCTGCCTGGCGGAGAAACTCTTCTCTGGGGGCGTGAGTCGAGAGGCGGCAGCAAGGGTGGGGGAGAGGTTCATTTTTCATTGCCAGGGATTAAGTTGTGTGCAGAGAAACTAGCTACAGAGAAGGTGGCTGATGTCAGAGGGCGCGTAGGAAAATGACGGTTCCCCTACTCTGTGTGTGTGTGTGTGTGTGTGTGTGTGTGTGCGCGCACACACACAAAGCAACTTCTGTTTAGTTTAGACTCGGCCACAAAACGCCTTCCTGTTCAAGAATCTGCACCTTCTTTCAGCGAGGCCTGCGCCTCAGAAGCTCTCCCCAGATAATGAGTCCTTGCTGGGTCTCAGGGAGGCCGGATCCCTCGGACTGCAGTGGAATAACTCCAAAGGGTTCGGTTTGATCATATTGGCTCCTGCTGAAAAAGGGACCTGCTGCAGGCTACCTGGGGGAAAAGGGGCGCACAAATGGAGACATTTCTCCAAAGGGGGACTGGCTCATGGCAGTATGAAATTTGGGGTTCAAAGATACTGTCAGAGAGCAGGAATCTGGAAACATCGATCTTTTGAACAAACACTCCTGCAGAATGATTTGGGATCTGTTAAACCGGCAGATGAACCTGGGCCTGCGATAAAACTCATGAAGAGGGGAAGGAATTGGCAGTGAGGTGGTGTGGTGTGGAAATGTGGGGGCTGTGTGTGTTCTGCGTGGTGTACTATGTGGTGTGTGTGTATTTGTGGTATGGGGTATGTGTATGTGTTGTGTGTTCTGTATGGTATATGTATGCAGTGTGTGTGTGGTGTACGTTTGTGATCTGCGATGCATGCCATGTGTGGTGTGTATGTATGTGTTGTGTGTGGTGGGTTGTGTATGTATGTGTTGTGTGTGGTGGGTTGTGTGTTGTGTGTGTATGTGTTGTGTGTGTATATGACTACTATAATTGAACCTCTACCGTCTCAGGCACAGCGTTAGGAGTTACATGTGGCTTCACTCCACTTCTACCTCCACCCTCCGAGGCAGGCAATATTTATTTTTTGCAGATGGGAAAACTGAGGCTCAGGGAGGATGAAAACTATCTCAACCCAAGTCTCAAGTGTTGACCACTGAAAGAACTTGGGTGCATTTTGCAGCCTGCCTGGCTGAAAGCTCGTGCTAAGTCATTCTATCTTCACTGCAACTGAAAGCTAAAAACCTGAAGTGTGGTCTCAGCCCTTTCCCTTCTTAGCCTTGGGCCCTCATCCAAGTCTTTATAGTTCTCTCTGTTCCCTATCTGCATTACAGTCGTCAGGAAGACCAAGCGAGATGATGTCAGAGTACTCCATGAATAAAAATAGATTTGGGGATGGTGTCGGACAATTCCTGTTAAACATACCAAGTGGTCTACTGGGCCAGGTCTGGAATTTAGATACAACAGACAGATTATCTGGGGGACGGAGTTAGGTCACATCTGTGGTTACTAATGATCTCCATTTCAAAACACCATTTAAAATGTTAATCACCACATAGCTGCTGCCTCCAGATGGGGGTCTTTGATAGCTCCATTTGGTATCACCCTGGAAGAAGCTCATTCTGCGTAGCACCTCCTTTCCTTTCTGCTCACTTTTTGGCTGCAGTGCATCACTTTGAGCCAGCAGAGATCCCAGATGCCCTAAGGAAATATCCTGTGTCTAAAGCCGAACTTAGATTATTACCACTGCTGTTCTTGCATAGAACCAAAACTTCTGAGCATCTCCCAAATTAGGTCAGGCTTTAGGAGTTGGTCTAGACATTTCTTCCCAGTGAGTCTGTAAAAGCATGGATCCTGGAGACGAAAGATACATCAAGAGATAAATTGTTTTCCTGGGCTAAATAGAGTAGGGGAGATATACCCATTTTACAGTCAAGGAAACCGAGACCCCCGTGATCCCAAGTTGAGTTTAGTTTTGAAAACAGCATGTTCACATTCATTTGGTCTTGTAATTAAGGTGGGAAAGAGGCAAGCCAGTGTTTTCTGGGGCATGTACCTGGCTGATTTCAGGAGAAGGCTGTGTCCTCTGGTGGGCATGGACAGTGAGTGGGTAGCAAGGGCTGTGTGGTCTGCCCAGAGCTGCTGAGAACCAGTTGCTCCCTTGGCCCTCTTGTTCAGCCCCTTTGATCAAAGCGGAAAACTTCTGATTGTTGAATGGAAGCTGTGGGTGTTGAAAAATAAAAAGGCTTTGCTTGAAGTTCAGGTCTTCCTGAAGGCCTTTGGGGCTGAGAAGGGCAGTGGAAAAAAATGTTTGTCTTACAGTTACCCGTTTTGCATACAGTACAATGTCCTGGGAGGGAAGGCTGACAAGGGGGAAAAATCACCCTTTGTTTTTACTCAACTTTCTGAGCAGTTGAGATTTTCAGATCAGTTCCTAGTACAGTAGTTTGTGGGCTCAATTCATTTCTTTTGCTGTGGCACTCCTTTACTCACAAACCTTCAATGGCTCCCTATTTCCCACCCCCATTGCTCTAAGCCCCTCTCTGCTTTCCAGCTGTTCTATATCCTAGCCTGGCCAACGTAGAAATCCATGACCTGTGCTAACTGGCTTCTTTCTGTCTTCTAGTCAAGCCATACGATGTGCAGATGGAAGGAGCCTTTGCAGAATTTCTTGTTGAGTAAGTTTTAAACCCTTTCGGAAGCAAAGCTGTACAAGGAATATAAAAACATAAGAAAACAGGGTTGCTTTGGCTGAAGCACAGGTGGGACAGAGAGAAGGGCTAAGCTTCACCTGCTCATTCGCCCTTTTCTGGCATGGGGTCTCTCCAAGGTGAACAAAATTTAGAAACTTCAGAAAATTTGGCTGGAATCCCTCAGTCCACAAAAGGAGGAAACTGGGACACAGAAATGGGAACAACTAAAGGAAGTACACACCAGCAGGGAGAGAGACAGGTGTAAGAGTCCCCTCTGCTCATTCTCTCTCTCCTTTTTCTTTTCTTTTTTCTTTTGACTGAGTCTCGCCCTGTCGCCCAGGCTGCAGTGCAGTGGCGCAATCTTGACTCACTGTAACATCTGCCTCCTAGGTTCAAGTGATTTTCCTGGCTCAGCCTCCTGAGTAGCTGGGATTACAGGCACACACATCCACACCTGGCTAATTCTTTCTTTTTTTTTTTTTTTTGTATCTTTAGTAGAGATGGGGTTTCACTATGTTGGCCAGGCTGGTCTTGAACTCCTGACCTCGTGATCCCCCTGTCTCAGCCTCCCAAAGTGCTGGGATTACAGACATGAGCCACCATGCCCGGCCCCCTCTGCTCATTCTCATGCCAGCTCTGCTAATATTCCAGGTGCATCCAGGCTTCCTCTCACGTTTTGCTTGGCTTTCCACTGCTCCCGTTCTTCCTCTCCCTTCTAGCCTTTGCCAACCTGCCTCACTGTCTCCAGGAATGCTTGCCCAGATCTCTCAAGTCCACCAACACGGTCTCTCTGGAACATCTCTATTTTCATGCCACATAACCTAATTGTCTAATTTTCTACTTCTTTCCATGTGGAACCCAAGTGTGTAAACACATGTAAATGTTGCCTGGCTCATGAGATGAGAGTCCCTGAGGGCCGTCTGCACTTTCCTAGTCTTCTAAGTCTTTGCATGTCAACTTGCATTTCTTGCTGCTGGGCATATATGTAGGGTTGACCTTCAATCTGTGCTTCGTGTTTATGGAAAGAGAAAGTTCTGGAAGGATGGCTTATGTAAAGAAATTGTGTGGTGGCGTTCTTGCCTCTCTCTTCTCAACTGTACTCCTTGTCTCTATCCTTCTCCAGAGAATGGCACCATGAGAGTGATCACCCCAGCCTCATTTCAGCCTGGAATTTGCTTCTGAGGTGTGGCTGCAGTGCCTAAGACTCAGTGGGAAAATAGAACTAACCTCTCATCCCTTCAAGAAGGAACCCCATTTTGAAAAATAAAGAGAAGCCAGCAGTAGCCATTCCTCCAACATTGCTTTCCTCTATAAGGGACTGGGAGATCTCTGTCGTAGAGACTAGAGGCCCTCAGGTGTAAGCCCACACCAGCAGTGGCAGCAATAGCACCTGGGAACTTGGTGGCACTTTAAGACCCTCTAGACCTACTCTAATGCAGAAACTCAGGCTGGGGTCTGGTAGTCTGTTTTAACAAAGCACTCCAGGGCATGCAGATGCCTGAGACCATTTGAAAAACAATGATTTAGGGAAACAATCTCCAAGAGATCATTGGTCCAAAATTTAGCCTTTGGGCAGGTAAACTACCACCTCCATTGTGCAGGTAGGGAAACTGAGGCATAATAAAGTTATTGTCTGGCGTCATATAGCTGGGTCATGTTGGTTTACAGACTGGTTTTTCTGCTCCCTTGATTGAACTCTCTTTCTAACCTTGACTATGTCTGCAGGCTCTAGAAATACTTTCAGAACCTTTCTGGAATGCAGATATATTTGGAGTAGAATGGAGATATTTTATTGCATTTAAAATCATTAGGTTGGTGCAAAAGTGACTGCAGTTTTTGCCATTAAAAGTAACTTGCCGGGCGCGGTGGCTCACGCCTGTAATCCCAGCACTTTGGGAGGCCGAGGCGGGCGGATCACAAGGTCAGGAGATCGAGACCACGGTGAAACCCCGTCTCTACTAAAAATACAAAAAATTAGCCGGGCGCGGTTGTGGGCGCCTGTAGTCCCAGCTACTCGGGAGGCTGAAGCAGGAGAATGGCGTGAACCCGGGAGGCGGAGCTTGCAGTGAGCCGAGATCGCGCCACTGCACTCCAGCCTGGGCGACAGAGCGAGACTCCGTCTCAAAAAAAAAAAAAAAAAAAAAAAGTAACTTAATAATTTTATTCATTTAAGGTTCTCTTTTGGTGATCACTGTACATGGTAGAAATATATATATATTTTTAACTATGGGTATATGTGAGACAAGGACAGACTCTCCCAGGGTGTATTCAAGCAATAACACACGTAACTAAATGGCCTTTTGAGGTGGGAGTGTCCTGTCCCTTTAACTTCAGAGCTCTTTGTCTTACTGGGGCTAACTTGAAGAGATTGGACGCTGGAGTTGAGCCACAGTGACACTTCACTGAGAGGGCCCGGTGAGGACAGGGACAGTGGGAGGAAGATTTGGAACAGGGCTAGCAAACTGAACCACAGGCCAAATCTGGCAGGCACCTATTTTTGTAATTGAAGTTCTATTGAGATGTAATCATGTCCATCTGTGTGTACATCTATGGCTTCAATTCCACTACAACAGCAAATCTGAGTGGTTTCAACAGACCTCATAGCTGGTGAAGTCTGAAATATTTGCTATTTAGACCTTTACAGAGAAAGCTTGTTGACCCTTGGTTTAGAGTATTAAAATAGACCCAAGCCAGGATAACCGAAAGAGATTTGGGAAAAAGAACAGAAATTTATTTCCTAATACACTTTCATGCGGAGAAAAGGGAACTCATTCCCTATTGGTGGGAATGTAAACCAGTACAGCCACCATGAAAAACAGTACGAAGAGTCTTCATAAAGCTGAAAATAGAACTACCATTTGATCCAGCAATCCCACTACTGGGTCTCTACCCAAAGGAAAACAATCAGTATATCAAAGAGATACCTGCACTCATATGTTTACTGCAGCACTATTCACAATAGCAAAGATGTGGAATCAACTTAAGTTGCTCATAAGCAGATGAATGGATACAGAAAATGTGGTATATATGCACAGTGAAATACTATTTGGCCAAAACACAGAATAAAACCATGTCATTTGCAGCAACATGGATGAAACTGGAGATCATTATCTTAAGTGAAATAAGCAGGCACAAAAAGACAAATATCACGTGTTCTCATTTACAAGTGGCAGCTAAAAAATTGTGTCACATGGAGGTAGAGAGTAGAAAGGTGGAGAACATAAACTGCGAAGGATGAGTGCTGGGGGAGTGGGAAGACAAAGAGAAGTGGGTTAAAGGGTATGAATATACAGAGGATAGAAAAAATAAATTCACAGTAGTATGACTATATTTAAACAAAAATGTACTTTACTCAGGAGATGGACACCCTAAATACCCTGATTTTGTCACTATGTGATATATACATGTAACAAAATTTCACATGTGGCCCATAAATTTGTTCAAATAAAAAAAAAAGACACCTCTATAAAATCTTCCCTAATGTCTAAATTGTTAACTCATGCTTCATGTGAGATTCTTTTTGGAATTCACTAATTGTAGAGAAGCTATGTGTTCTGGTTGGTGGATGACAAAAATAGATTACTGAAGAAGACAGAGCTGATAGAAAGGTGGGACAGAAGCCATCTGGGAGTTAGATAGATATACTTCCAGTATTGGTGATATATATACGTGTGTGTTGAAATCATACCATATCTATCTATCTATTGATCTATCATCTATCTCTTTATCTATCTATCTATCTATCTATCTATCTATCTATCTATCTTCTTGTCAACCTTAAAAAAGTTTTGAGACAATGTAAAATAAATGCACAGGTATATACTGTAACCATTAACACAAGATAAAAGGTAGGAGTCAAGATATAAAAGTAGAGAGTAAAGTGAATGTATTAAGAAATCCTGTCTGATAATAGTTTTGTTAGTTAAGCATAACCTGTATACTTATGAGTTTCCGGGTAACCAGGGAAAAGAAGCAGATACATTGGATTGCATAACTCTCTTTGGTCATAAAAAGCAGATGAGGTTAAAAGGAGAAATGGATACATTGCTGATTATATAAGTGCTTTGAGATATACAACATATTCCAAAATGCCAGATGAATGTAATCTATGAATTTAAAGCATGCCATTGCAATGAATTAGGATAATGGCAGATTTTACCAAGTGGAAATACTGAAATTTTTTTAATGTAATTTTACGATTTTCAGTGATGCAGAACTAATGATAAACTAATACTAGGGAAGTAGGAGATTCAAGGAAAGAAAAAATAAAAAAGAACATCACTTTTCTGGCTTCTGAGGGCTTCCAGTATAGCTGAATGGCTAGAAAACTCTTTTAGTTACATGGTCCTTAATAACTCCATTGTCTTTCAAAGAAGAGAGATGAGTCTGCATTCTTTGCAAAGCTGGGGAAAGTCCTTCCATATCGATTAATAATGGATGTGGGAAGAGACATCCACTGGGTATTTGAGAGCTTAATATGTGCTAGGCGCTGCCCATATAACAATGAGCAAGTCAAACATCTCTGCTTTCATGTAATTTACAGTAAGGTGGGTAAGACAAGAAATTAAATAAATAATTATTACATAACGTAATTTATAGTAATAGCCAATTCATGGTGTTATGTGTACACAGTAGGGAAATCTTAAGCTGATCTGTCATTCTCTAGGGGACTTCATTGAGGTTAACTCTTCTACCTCTACACTAGCTTGATGAGTAAGACTCCACCCCAAACTCTTTCTAGGTCATTTCACCCTTCCTCTTCCAGTTTAAAATCTTTTAACATTTCCCCGTGCCCGCAAAATCCTGGTCATGTTTCCTTGGAAGGCCTCCCTGGCCTTCCCCTAAGCTTTGTTTTCAGCCTCTGATTCCATTCCCTCGACTCCAGGCACACTTCTTTATTCCAACCCCAATGCCGGACTCCATTTCTGTGCAGGCGGCATCCTCACTGCGACATCAAATGCCATTTCTTACATCTTTCATTAAAAAAGGAAAAACAAATTACTGCTCATATACTGCCTCTTTTCTGTGCTTCCTCCCTCTACTTCTAGTAAGAAATAAATCCCTCTTTCCTCTGTAGGGTTTCATATCATGCTTCTACCTGCAATCAATAATGATGAGAGTATTAATTATTATTATTATTATTATTTTTTTTTTGAGACGGAGTCTTGCTCTGTCACCCAGGCTGGAGTGCAGTGGCCGGATCTCAGCTCACTGCAAGCTCCGCCTCCCGGGTTTACGCCATTCTCCTGCCTCAGCCTCCCGAGTAGCTGGGACTACAGGCGCCCGCCACCTCGCCCGGCTAGTTTTTTTGTATTTTTTTTAGTAGAGACGGGGTTTCACCGTGTTAGCCGGGATCGTCTCTCGATCTCCTGATCTCGTGATCCGCCCGTCTCGGCCTCCCAAAGTGCTGGGATTACAGGCTTGAGCCACCGCGCCCGGCTGAGAGTATTAATTATTATTTTACGGTTACAACAACTGCCTACCTTTAGGGAGCTCGTATTATGATCTCATGTGCTAAGCACATGATGCTCATTTCACTTAGTTTTACAATATTCCCATTAATGCTATTATTCTTATTTGGCAGATAAAGAAACTGAGACTTGGGGTTGCAAAATGGGTTTTCCAAGTTTTTACTGCTACTAATCGATGGAGTTGGCATTGTTGCACAGGTCTGCCTGATTCCAGAGAAAGTTGCTGTGACAACTATGGAATTATATGACCTGTATTCTAAGGCAGCAATGTAGGGCTCTCCCCAGATGCACTGTAGCACCTTGAGAATACAGCATGTGGTTTGTACATGTTCATGCCTAGCAGGCTCCCAATAAATGTTTAAACTATACATTTACCTAGTAATTTTAAATACAAAATATCAGGAAAAACACGATTTGTTTTAAGGTTTTTTCTTTTTTTCATTTTACAGAAATCCAAAAACGTAGGACCATCCCAGAAAAGAGATCTCAGCTCAGGCCTGGCTTTTTCTGTGGTTCCCTCTTGCTGACTTCCATCCTCCAAATATCTGTCTCTCCCCACCCTGCCTTTTGCCTCTAAGTGCATGTACTCACACATGTTTTTGAAACAGAAGTAGACAGAAAATGTTGCACATAGATGTCTCAGGGGACTGGGGACTGGTGCCTTCTTGGAATGGTTCCTGGAACATAATCGGTGTGCATAAACTTTGGATGAACAAATGCTATTTCAAGAAAGAAAGAAAGAGAGAAAGAGAGAGATCTGAATCTGAGTACATTTTAGAAGTTCAATATCTGAAGTTTTTTGAAAAGAAGAATGGCTCATTTCTGAGTTACTGAAAATTTTCACATGTACAATCAATCAGGCATCTGTCCTCTGGTTATGCTAGATTTATGGGCTTTGCTGGGGGTGGAGGCAGGTACTGAAAGATCTAAAGCTTTGTTTTCTGATGTTAGCAAAATCAGGAAGTGACCTTTTCTCTTTAAAGTGGGCTAACATTTTCTTTTTTTTCAATTTCTATGAAATAGAAAGCTTGGTGGTGTTGGTTTTGAAGTAAAAATCAATGTATCTTTGCATGGATAGGGCAATTGAGTAAGCTATATCAGATTGAACAGGTACATTAGCTGTGCAGTGGTGCATGTATTCAGTTGTGAAAAGACAAGCAAAGGAGAAACAGGTGAACCACAGCATAGAGCACCAATTCATTTTTCAGTGATTTTTTTTCTTTTTATACTTTTAATTACTTTGCCTTCTTAACATTGAACTTTCAGCTGTGCAAAGAAAGGGAGGATTGGAAGACAGTAATTGCCCACGTGTGGGTGTTTGCTTGATGCCCATGGGCAGAGGGGCCAGAGAGGGGATAGTCAATGTGGGGGATGCAAAAGGTGTTGAAAATGACTTTGAGTGGAGCAAATTTCTCTGGGAAATTTGTATTCAGTGAAGCTATAGAAGACTGAATATTTGAAGAATAGTTCAAAGAAGTGTCTAGGAAATGCAGATCTGACTTCAACTCCCCTTCCGCCTTCTACTCCAAACCAAACATTTATGAAGCCCTGCAATAAGGTAGGTGCTTGCAGCCTTTAGGGGGGGCACTTAGTCACCCCAAGTCTCAGTTGTTTTCACTGGTAGCATGATAATAATCATTTTCACGTTTAGAGTGGTTAAAGGATGGATATTGTGTGTTTAAAACACCTGAAAACATCTCCTTGTATAATACATAGCGGGCACTTAATTTACATTTGTTGAAAGGATCTGAGCCTTTTCTGTTTGTTTTTCCTTTTCTTTTTTTTCTGAGGCAGGGCCTTGTTCTGTTGCCCAAACTGGAGTACAGTGGCATGATCACTGCAGCCTTGACCTCCCGGGCTCAAGCCATCCTCCCATCTCAGTCCCCTAAGTAGCTAGGATTGCAGGCATGTGCCACTATGTCTGGCTAATTAAAAATACATTTTTTGTAGAGAGGAGGTCTTGCTATGTTGCCCAGTCTGGTCTTGAACTCCTGGGCTTAAGCAATCCTCCTGCCTTGGCCTCCTAAAGTGCTAGTATTACAGATGTAAGCCACCACACCTGGCCAGGTGTGAGCCTTTCTTATGTTGACTTGAAGTGTGAGACTCCAAGCTAGCCAAATAAATCACTGGGCTACATCTCCAGACAAGAACAACTCTTCCTTCTTTCTTCTCAAATCACCCAAGATAATCTTTTCACTTTTCTCCCATCTTCCACACTCTGAGTTATCCATTTGTAAGCTGTTGATTTCTTTGGGGACATTGTCCGCATGAACTTTTTGTAAAGCGTCATTGATTTCACCATTCTTCCACTCAAGCTTCACCAAAAATTTGATGTTTGTTCTTGCTTCAATTCTAGCAGAATTTACTTCATTCTGATATGGGAGCTTTTCAAACTGTATTTCCTTTTTAGTGCCTCAAACTAAATCTGTTTCAGACATGTTATAACAAGTTAGTAGGCCGGGCGCCGTGGCTCAAGCCTGTAATCCCAGCACTTTGGGAGGCCGAGACGGGCGGATCACGAGATCAGGAGATCGAGAGACGATCCCGGCTAACACGGTGAAACCCCGTCTCTACTAAAAAATACAAAAAAAAACTAGCCGGGCGAGGTGGCGGGCGCCTGTAGTCCCAGCTACTCGGGAGACTGAGGCAGGAGAACGGCGTAAACCCGGGAGGCGGAGCTTGCAGTGAGCTGAGATCCGGCCACTGCACTCCAGCCTGGGTGACAGAGCAAGACTCCGTCTCAAAAAAAAAAAAAAAAAAAAAAGTTAGTATGAGTTTATTTTGGTGCAAAACATTTTTGAACTCCATGGAGTTTGTTCACAATATGCATTTTTCATAAATTTTTGAAGACCTCTTGTATTTATCTCTTTTGTTTTCACATTTTATATATTTTCATTTCAAATGAAAAATGTATGATTGTATTATTTTTATAACACAATGCATTATATTGTATTATGTGTTTTTTTATAAAGAAGGTACTGGAAACAACTCTAATCCTTACCCATAGAGAAGACATAAGTAACATCTTGGGACCATACGGAATATATGTTGTACTGTTGTTTTCATTTTTAATACCTGTGGTTTCCTATTTCTCGTAGGAAAATCTAGTATTTCCTTATCGAAATACCATGTATGACTTCTCACTACCTCTTTCCAGGGAATGTGGAATATATAAAAATAAAATTAAATTTCTCCCTCTGAAGCCAGCTCACGGATTAGTTGACCCAGCCCTGTGTGCCCTTTTCTGTGTTCTCCAAAAAGTTGCTTTCCGGCATAGCCCATTCGGTTCTTCACTTCAAAAAATGTTAGTGTAGCTGATGAACAGCTGGATAGAATGGGAACTGGGAGAGAATAAAGTATCAGTCTGAAGGGCTCACTGTGCCAATTTGGCGGCACTATAGAAGAGAGTTCCTCTGCTCTCAGAGTGCTGGAACCCATGCATGGCTGGAAAAGCAGGAAGGACTCTCTTGGCCTTGAGCTTCTCCCATGAAGTCCTGCCTTTAAATTTCCCTGTGGATGTTTATTGGAGGATCCAGGCTGAGCAAAACTGGCCCAGCTCTTCTGGACTTCATGGGACCAGGGGAGCCCTGTGTTCTAGTCTACATGGATTTTCTCTTATTGTCTTTTTCTCTTTCTTTCATGTGATGGAGCTTGGTAAACATTTTTGAGGGATGGTAATAAAGCCTAAATGTTAATACACTTAAAACATTGAGGGAAATTGTTGTCTAGGCTGTGTTGGGACTGGAGGCTAATTGATTAGCCACAGTCCTGGTTCATTCATACTGCTGCCTCTCAAACTTTAACTGTACATAAGAGTCACGTGGAGACCTTGTTAAACTGTAGATTATAATTTAGAAGGTCTGTAGGGAGGAGGTTGACTGTGTTTCTCACAAGTCCTGGGAGAATGCTGATGCTGCTTCTCCAAGATGTGTACTTTGAATAGCAAGGAAAGGTAATCAAAGTCACATGACCACAGTGGTCAATTTCACTTAGAAGAGTGTTCCAGAGGAAACACAGCAGGCCAAGACGGCAGCATCAAGCATATCATCTTTTTGGTGTGAGTCTTCATGGCAGTCCAAGGGCCAGGCTCCTTCTCCCACCAACAACACAGGTGGTGTTGTTGTAAAGACTACAGGATTAAATATGGGAACCATCCTAGCTTAAAAACTCAAAGCTCCAAAGGAACCAATATCTGTTATAACAGCATCCAGTTCTTGCACTGTGGGAAGCCTCAATCTATGTCTTCCCTCCAGGTATTCATATTCATTCACAGTTTGCCCGGTGTAGAATCAGTTTATCAATCAGATGTCATTTTCCTCATTAACAATGCCATTCCACCTTTATCAGGGACTAGCTTCCAGGGAATAGTGCTGTAAGGTTACCCCATAGTCATTTTCCTACAGAGAAAGCAAAGGCATTTTATTAAAACTTGACTTATACCTATGTCTTTATAGCAAGAAAATAAAATATAATAATAATAATAACAAAACAAAACAAAAACTTTACATATACCAATTTGTTTTAAGTTCGTGAGCACACAAAGCCACCAGGAAGTCTACAGTAACCCGTCTCCCTTGCAGTTAGAGTGAGGCCATGTGGCCAGTTTGAGGCCATGGAATGTGGTTGTGAGTTAGGTATTTCTCTGAGCAATTTCTCAGCTAGCTAGATGGCTGCAGGCAGATGATCCAGTAAACTTTACTTAGTAAAGGACTCCAGGGAAGACTTTTGGGGATGATGAAGCCTCAAGGTGAAGGGAGAACAATAGAATGAGCAGAGAGGTATCTGGTAAGAATTGTGTATGATATAACTAGCTTAACCCTATAATTTATTGTTTAAGCCAGGATATATAAGAGGTAAAGAGGGGCCTCTTTTATTAATAACCACAATGAATTACACTGAGACAATAGGCATAAATGGAGATTTTCCTAGCCAAACCATGACATATAAGGTCATTCTAGCTATAATCCCTGTTGTTATCATTCAAGAAATTCTTCAGTGAAAAGCAATGTGATTTATCACTGTGTTTAGAACTGTGTGTATGTGTGGGAGGAAGGGGTATAATGAAGCATCGAATCTGGCTGCTAGGTAGATATGGGCAAAATCAGAGACCGTTCATGGTGATCTATTCACATTTGATTAGTATGAATAAGAAAATTCAGGGCTACAGAGGAGATGATGTTCCAATGTCACATCACAAGCCGATGGTTGAACCAGGCCTCAAACCCTTGATCTCTTTCTTTTTCCATTGTTCCACTCTACCCCTTTGCATTAGTCAGGAAAATACTAGGATATGCAGCAGTGACAAATAATCCATGAAATATCAGGGACTTAATAAAATAAAAATGTATTTCTCACTTGTTTGAAGTATAATAGGTGACAAGTAGCCCTGGTACCTACAGGGTGGTAATGGAGGGGAAGACTGGAATATTGCACATGGAGTATTTTCTGGATCAGGCATGGGAATGACATATATATAAAATCTTTCTCTCTCTAGCACTGCTGTCTGCATTCTATTAATCAGGATTCAGTCATGTGACCTGCATCCAAGTACAGGTAAGGGAAATGTGGTCCTTCTTGTGTGTCCAGGAAGAGGAAATGATGTGGTGGACATAAAGCATTTTCTTTGCACACCTTTTCAGAACTATGCTTTAACAATTGTGTAAGAAACTATATAAGTAAGATTGAAGTATCCATGAGTGCAGCAAAGTGTCCCCCACCCCCACTCCCATCCACTGTAGGAGACTGCATTAGTCTTCTTGGGCTGCTATAATAAAATACCCTAGACTGGGTGCTTAAACAACAGACATTTATTTCTCACAGTTTTGGAGACTGGGAAGTCAGAGATCAGAGTGCCAGCAGGGTCAAGTTCTAATGAGGGCCCTCTTCATGGCTTGCAGATGGCTGCCTTCTTGCTGCATCCTACATGGTGGAATGAGAGGGAGCAAGCTCTCTGGTCTCTTCTTGTAAGGGAACTAATGCCAACACAAGAACCTTCCCCTTACAACCTCATGTAAATCTAATTACTCCCAAAGGTCCTACCTCCAGATATCATCACAGTGGAGGTTAGGGCTTCAACATATATATTTTGGGGGGACACAAGCATACAGTCCACAACAGATAGCTTCTTTCATTTCTTTCCTATGCCCAGGATACTCTGCAACTGGAACTATGCACATTTGGGTTGTGGCCCACCTGTGAATCTGGGAGCTGGGACTTCTGGTTATGTGTCTTCCTGATGCACCAGCCTCTTGAAATGCCTACCTTTAGAGCTCTTGAAATAAGGAGGATGAAGGAAATTTATGAAAATGGTTGTGAAATTTATGAAAAGTGATTACTGTGGCACAAAGGGAGAGTGGTTGTCTGTTCATTCATTTAACACATTTTTTGAGCACTAAATGCAAGACATTATTCTAGAACTAGAGACACAAGGGTGGACAATAACAAACATGCTTGCTGCACACATCCTCAAGGAATTTTTTCTCTTAGTTGACAACATATACATTATTTTTGTGTTTATTTGAATAATACTTAATTATGGGTTATAATTAGTGCTATGAAGAAAAGGTACTAGTCATATGAATGGGCATGATCGGGGCATCCAATCCAATTTGGGGTATGTAAAAACTTCCTGGAGCAAGTAACATTAGCTTAGAGATCTGAAAGATAATTTGGAAGTAAAGTAATAATTGATGATGTGGTTGATGACGATAATGATGATGGCATTTATTGAGACCTTACTATGTGTCAGGCTCTGTTTTATGAGCCTTGCATGTATTATCTTGATTATTTCATACAGCAGGGGTGTCCAATCTTTTGACTTCCCTGGGCCACACTGGAAGAATTGTCTTGGGTCACGCATAAAATATGCTAACACTAGCGATTGCTGATGAGCTGAAAAATTGCAAAATACCTCGTAGTTTTAAGAAAGTTTACAAATTTGTGTTGGGCTGCATTCAAAACCATCCTGGGCTGCATGTGGTCTGCAGGCTATGGGTTGCACAAGTTTGCATTACAGTCATTCTACAATCTAGTTATTAATATTACTCCCTTTCTGTTTTTTTGTTTGTTTGTTTGTTTAAAGACAAAACTAGCTGGAGAAAAGAGAGTTGCATCTCCTACCAAAAAGGAACAAGTACAAAGACCCTGTGGTTGGAGAAGACATGGCATATAACACATTTGAGGAACTGAAGGAAAATATTTGGAATTATGCTGTGTACAATGCTAAAGGAAAAAGACTTCCTCCTTTCCCATCAAAGTGAGAATGTGTTGGGGAGGGAGGAGAGAAGGAAATGTGGAAGTTTGTGTTTGAATGTTAAATGTAACAGTCTATAAAATATACTTACCATGTAATATGAACTTATGGAAAATTTGATTTAAAGAAGTTGTGTCTGGATTCCTTGTAATGTTACTGCAAGATCTCAGAGAAATGTAGGCTTTTGGAAGATGTGTAAAACCCCAGTTTCAAGAGAATGGGACTCAGGTTTTGCTAGTACTTTCCATCTTTTGAAGCTAAAAAGTTGGGTATGGGAGCTACTGAGGATTTTTAAAGAACAGAGTTTAAGGAGAATACTCCCACTTAACCTCATTTAAATTTGCAATGTGTATTGGGGAAGATAGCAATTTTGTATAATACAGTGATAGCTTATCTAGTCTGGCTCAGCGTGTTTCACAGGAGGTTAATGGGAAAGGTTTTCTCATCTCAGAAAGTGATCAGCTCTCTTTGAAGTTAGAATTTGAGTCTCTATGCTAGGCAGCATTTTGTTTTCATTTAACTGATTTAGTTGTGAAATGTTCTGGCATTTCTTAATTCTGCAGAGGAGGTTTGTTCCTTTGAAACTGAGATGTATGTGTGCATTATTATATGTGTCGCACACATATTGACACATGTCTACATATCTGATGGATCCGTGTGTTCACTCATTTACTAGCAAGTATTTATTCAACATCTGTTATATGCTACATTCTGTGAATGCTTCAGTGAACTCGCCAAATAAGGTTTCTGTCTTCATAGCCATGGAATTGACAATCTGAGGGTGCTTATATAGACATAAACAAAAAGATAAATGTAGAAGTAAAAATGTTATTGACTACTAAGAAGAAAAAAAAAATAGGTTGGTATGTATGAGGAAGAATAATCAGATTGTCTACCTAAGAATGAGTGGTGTGTTTGATAGCTTCTGTTTATCCCTGCAGCCCCTCCTCCCACCCTTCCTTGCCCTTCCTGGGAGCCTTTCTGCATGGACTGCTTTAAAGGGCTCCTCTGCTTCCAGTGGGGATTGGCCATTGAGATGGTTGGTGAAGAATGAGGCTGGGTTATTTACTTTCCTGGCTCTCTCCAAGCCATATCTCTATTTGATTGAAACTCTCCACTGAAGGCCATCAATTCTCAATTCTTTAAGGTGGCCCTTACACTCACCCTCTCTAGGTTCTGGTACATTCCCTTCCCTCCTGCATCCAGTCTCCCCAGCTGATGGTAGCCATGGGGTACTACACTATCTCTTGTTGGTGTCCCTAAACCCTGTCCATAACTTTATATATGGCTTCTTTGTGAACATTTTACCCCATTTGGAATACGACACCTGTTTCCTGCCGAGGTCCTGACTGACATATATCCAAGAGGGTCTTTTTGAGGATGTGGCTTTTAAGTCAAAGTCTGAAATGTCAGAAGTTGTGGACCAGACGATTAATGGGAGGAAGTGGGTTTTAGAAGAAAGAAAGAATATGCATGAAGGCCCCCAGGATGGAAAGAACTTTGTATGTTCAAGGGACATGCAGAGGAGGAACCTATATTTAGGGACAAAGGACAGGTGGTGCTGGATGAGGCTGGAGAAGTGAATAAGAACAGCCACATCCAGCTTTGGAGATGCTGTTAGGGAGTGTAAGCAGGATAATCAATGACACTGTGTTTAGCTGAGCTGAAAATAATAGGGAAGACTTTCTGGAGTTGGTGGACTTTGAGTTGGACTTTAATGAACAGATAGAGAGAACTGTATTAGGCAGTGGTATTCAAAATAGCTGGTCTGTGTCTCAGTGAGATAAAAAACTTGTGCTTGAATGTAAATCAATACATTGCTTTCTTCACCAAGGCAGCCTTGCAGTGGGCCACCTGGCATTCGTAGGTAGGAGGTAGAGGAGAAGAGAAAGAGAAATTTGGTAAAGCAGACGCAGTCAAACCAGCTCACAGAATGGTACAAATACCAGGATAAGGAGTTGGGACTTTATGCTGTGGGCAATGGTGGTACATTGAATTTCTTTTTAAAAGAATGGCAAGATTAGAGCTATAGTTAGAAAGATAATCTAGCGTGATGTCAAGACTGGGTAGATTCAAGGGAGGAAAGTGTGGGGCAGTGATCAGAAACACTGTGGAAGTTCAGTTCTCTCTTTTGTGGTTTCATTAATTTAACAAGGTCTGTTTTATCTTTGAAATGACAGCTGTGGCCTAAAATGTGCTATTATTTACTGTCACCTTCCCATGCGAACTTTTGATGATGATGTTGATTTTTGATGAACAAAGCCAGGAGTCTTCAATAAAATAAAACAATAAAACAGAAGTCTTGAGAACAAAAGTGAATTGTGGTCTGCTAATTTTCAGTGTATTTATTTATTTTTTTTGGAAGTGAGGAGAATGTCTATTCTGTAAACATTGACTTGGGCAAAATATGAAATTTTACAAAGACCTAGCACTTTCAGAATAATGTCAAAGGATCACGCAGAGAAATCTGGTGAATTATCAGCAGGTTATTTGTAGATAAAAGACAGCAGGCTGGGTGCAGTGGCTCATGCCTGTAATCCCAGCACTTTGGGAGGCTGAGGCAGGCGGATCACAAGATCAGGAGATCAAGATCATCCTGGCCAACATGGTGAAACCCTGTCTCTCTAAAAATCCAAAAAAATCAGCCAGGCATGGTGCCACATGCCTGTAGTCCCAGCTACTTGGGAGGCTGAGGCAAGAGAATTGCTTGAACCTGGGAGGCGGAGGCTGTAGTGAGGCGAGATTGCACCACTGCACTCCAGCCTCCTGTGTGACAGAGCAAGACTCCATCTCAAAAACAAACAAACAAACAAACAAACAAACAAACAAACAAATAAAAAAACCACAGCAATTACTTTTACTATAAAGGCTGCAAATAAGATTTATAGAAGAGAAAGGGGTGAGGTGGGGGAGGAAAAACAACTGCCGGCGGTCTAGGGAGTGAATCTCGTGTGCACATTTTCTGGGTAAACTGATTGGCTGGTATCAAGTAAATATTTCAGGGTGGACAGTATTTCTTTGAGAAGACAGGCTAGAGATGTCAAGGGCAACCATTCCCATTGTTTATGGATTCTCTGCAAAGCCTGGAGAGTCTGGCTGAGGCACACATGTGACGGACTTCTTCTCTGTTTTCTTGGATCATCGCCGTAGCACCTTCACCACTTTCTTCATCAGAACTTCTCAGTTATCAAACTGATGTTATCGAAGTGATGGGTAGTCCTGAGCATGGTGTAGGTGCTCAATAATGCTCTTTAAAACACATGCACTTATGGGCACACACAAGTTGGAATGGTGACAAGTGCCTAGTCACATGTCAAAGAAGCCTGTAGAGCAAGCATGTCCAACCCACACCTCCCAGGCTGCATATGGCCCAGGACGGCTTTGAATGTGGCCCAACACAAATTTGTAAACTTTCTTAAAATACTATGATATTTTATTGTGATTTCCTTTTTAAGCTCATCAGCTATCATAAGTTAGTGTACTTTATGTGTGGCCCAAGACAATTTTTCTTCCTCCAGGGAAGCCAAAAGATTGGACACCTCCGCTGTAGAGGATTCTGTTTGGTGACTGGCTTTAGTTAAGGGAATAGAGTTGTCTTCAGACCTCATGCGCCAGGCTCTTTCCCTCCCTGCTTTGTGTGTGATTCCTCTAGAACATACATCCATGCTTCACTCACATCTGCCATTAATAACCTGTCGATGGGATCTGTACTTGTTCTGTGACGTGTACATTTTGGAGCTTTTTCATAGAATACTCTCCTATCTTAAGCCTGCATACATAATTACTATAATCTTTCTTTCTTTCTTTCTTTCTTTCTTTCTTTCTTTCTTTCTTTCTTTCTTTCTTTCTTTCTTTCTTTCTTTCTTTCTTTCTTTCTCTTTCTTTGCTTCCTTTCTTCTTTCTTTCTTTTTTTTTTTTGAGGCAGAGTTTTGCTCTGTTGCCCAGGCTGGAGTCCGGTGGCATGATCTCAGCTTACTGCAACCTCTGCCTCCCGGGTTCAAGTGATTCTCCTGCCTCAGCCTCCTGAGTTGCTGGGATTGCAGGTGCTCACCACCATGCCTGGCTAATTTTTGTATTTTTAGTAGAGATGGGGTTTCACCATGTTGGCCAGACTGGTCTCGAACTCCTGATTTCAGGTGATCTGCCCGCCTTGGCCTCCCAAAGTGCTGGGATTACAGGTGTGAGCCACCACGCCTGGCCTTACTATATTTTCTATAAGGCCAGACTCCAAAATCACTCTGCAGTCACTTCTTGAAGCCATTTCTTATTCCCTCACTTCACAACAGTCTCCCTTCTCTAAATGCTTCTTAATAAATTTATCAGCACATCTATATATTTATTACTTTTGTCAATTCATTCAGCAAACATTTCTTGAAAGCCTACTCTATTATTTAATGAATGTTTACTAAGTGCCTTTATTATTATTATTATTATTATTATTATTATTTTTGAGACAGAGTCTCGCTTTCTCGCCCAGGCTGGAGTGCAGTGGTACAGTCTCGGCTCACTGCTGACTCTGCACCCCCGGGTTCAAGCAAGTCTCCTGCAACAGCCTTCTGAGTAGCTGGGATTACAAGTGTCCGCCACCAAGCCTGGCTAATTTTTGTATTTTTAGTAGAGACGGGGTTTTGCCATGTTGACCAGACTGGTCTTGAACTCCTGACCTCAGGTGATCTCTGCCTGCCTCGGCCCCCTGAAGTGCTGGGATTACAGGCGTGAGTCACCATGCCTGGCCCTTTATTATTAGATATATTATTCCATTCATGACTTGAAGCCATTCTACAGGTAGGGCTGTTATTGCCATTTTACAGATGAAGAAGCCTGAACTTAGGAAGATTATGTGGCTTCCTAGAGGCAGGCAGCTAAGTGGGTTAGTAAGGTGACCAACCATTCTGATTTGCCCAGAACTGAGGAGTTTCGGCAATTGTGAACTTTCAGACTCTTTGGCAAGCCAGAATGGTCAGTCAACTGACCTAGATTTGAATTTTGCTCTTTGCTGACTTTGACCTTAGGCAAATTCCTTCACCTCTCTGAATCTGTTATTTCATCTGCAAATTTTGGTCCTGAGAAAATTAAACAGGTCATGTGTATACAATGATTAGCACAGAGGAACATCTCAAAAAGTAGCAGCTATTATTATCCTTAAAAGATTTTAGGCTTTTCGTTATTTGGGAATTTTGTGCCTGGGATCTGTGCTTTCAGCAAATCCAAAAGGAGAAATGTTAATATATGTGGCATCAAGTAGAGATGACAGCTTCAGAGGCTGTTGTCATGTTCTTTTCCTTTGCAACTAGACGGATGTTAGAGAGAAAGGAGAAGGCATTTAACAAGTAATTATACAATTGCTTCATTAACTGACAATATTGTGAAGAAACACCGGGTTTTCTGTAAGCCTATTGAAGGAGACAGGGGTGTGACTGATCTGGGTAGTCTAGGAAGGCATCTCAGAGGAGGTGATTTTTACGAGCTCTGAAGGGCAAACAGCTGGGTGACTATGAGTATGGAGGGTTTCAGGTGCTTTCAGTCAGGGAATAGCATTTAGAAAAACCCTGAGGCTGGAAGGAGTCTGGCATGATTGAGGGTCTGAAAGGTGGCTCTTGTGGTTGGAATACAGAGAAGGAAAGGAGAGGCTGTAGTTTCTGGCTGTGATTCTGGGCCCTCTGTGAGTCCTTGAATCAACCTGACTGTGCTAATGTCAGGGGTGTTGTTTCATCATCATTACTACAATCTGCATTATCACAGCACCTGTCCATAGAGCTCTCACTATGTATCAGGCACAGTGGTAGGCACCTTCCACGCATTATTTTATAGGAACTTCCCAACAGCCCTGGGAGAATGGCATTGTTATCTTTGTTTTACTGATAAGGATACTGAGGTTCATGGAGTCCCTTGACTTGCCCAAGTCATATAGTTAGTAAGTAGAAGAAATGAACTGGAAGCTAATTCCATTTTATTATACAACCCCAGTCTATACCACACTTGTTGCTTCTTCCACAGTCCCCCTCTTCCTCCTCAACTCCAACACTCAGCAAAGTGCAAATTGGTATTTGCTCAGTGGATTATTGCTATGATTATTATTTTGCTCAGCAGATGGCACATTTAGGACATCACCTCCCCTGAAAGTGGTACAAATAAGGAATAGGAAACACCAAAATAAGACACCCTGCATCGTGGAATAGGCATTTACACTACAGGAAGATGAAATAGAATTGAGATAAGTTGTTGGATGATGGATCCAAAGGAATTACCTACAAATGAATACTTAAGGACAGAGTGAAATACTAAGGTAAGTCTGTCATCTTTGAGTGACATCACCTTGGCCACTGGCTGTCACATGAAAAGTTCCACACCCAAATCCTGGCTTATGCATTCAAATGTTTAAGAGCTGCTTCGCTAACTTATTAGTGCACACTTTCTCATATGTAATGGGATATAACGTCTCCTCCTTGGTTCGTTGGGAGGATTAAATGAAAACACTCATATGGAAATATAATGTTTGGATACATAAATGAGTTTTGCTTTATTATTTTAACTTAGCCAGTGGTTCTCAAAATGTGGTCCAGAGACCCCTAAGTATCCTTGAAACACTTTTATCGAGCTCACAAGGTCAAAACTATTTTCACAGTAATACCAGCATGTTACGGTTTGTTTTCAGACTCATTCTCTCATGTGTGTAAGTGGAGCTTTTCTGAGGTTGCATGATGTATGATATCTGCAACAGACTCAAGGAAGAAGCAGGTGTGAGAATCCAGCTGTCTCATATTAAGCCAGAGATAGAAGAGATTTACAAAACTCCAAAAAATGCTAAGAGCATTTTTTAAATGTTATTTTTTCATAAAAATATGTTAAACTATTTCTGTAAGTTTTTACCTATTAATTTATTTTAAAATAACAATAATCCATTAATCCCACTGTAATAGGATTATTGCTGTTGTTTTAAAATAAATTAATAGGTACAGATTTTTAAAGTTTCTCAGTTTTTATTTCTAATAATATTCATAGATAAAGCCACATGCACACAAGTTTTTTGGAGTCCTCAATTTTTGAAAGGCTAAGGAGTTTTAAACCAAAATGACTGAAAACTACTGACTACATTAACATTTAGGACACATTGATTCCGTGTTGCCTACTCCCAGTGCAATAAAAATAATTTGTAATGAATCCTTAGTAATTCTGATAAGAAAATGCCAACAGCAATGATGTGAAGGCATCCTGCTGCTTTTAAAGGAAGCAAGAGTTAATATGCAGAGAGTTAAGAGCTATTTCACAAGAATAATTACATCCGGGTACACTTTAACCCAAGGGCATGGATTGCAAAATGTAATTAGAACACATTTCTCAAATATTGTTTGCTATTTCTTTAATAGAGGAAAATCATATATTAATAGAACAAAATAAAAAAGGAACTCCATTTCTTGGAATTTCACTATGCCAGGCTTCTGACCAAGGGTATGTGATAGCTTCTTTCCTGCAGTCTTGAAGTGGGTCTCCTCACAAGCAAAGCAATGCAACCTGCATTGTGATCCTGATTTTGCTATCAGCCTGGTGCTCTCCCTGGGGTCCTTTTTTTTCATGTAGGTAGGGAGAGAGTATCTCTTGGGTCCTTCCTCGAGAGACTCATCTGTATTGAGACATCTGAAACAGAATTAGGAGCAGATAAAGAGGGCATTTAGGAAGCCAATGCAGTGACGGCCAAGATCAAGACTTTGGATTTACTCAAAGAGAGGCCCATAGGAGCCCAAAGAGAGATTGTAGAAAACCTTGCATCCAAAATTCCAGGAGGGATTAAGGGAAAGTAATGGGTATGTATAAGGAGCAAAGTAGGAGTTTACTTGAGAAGAAGAAGCTGTCACATAGTTGATGAAAGCAGGCAATCCCTGAGTAGCACATGGCCACTTCTAAATCCAGCAAGGACATTGGGGAGGTCCCCTTGCTGGCTTATGTCTAAGCTTGACTTGTCATCCTAAAGGAAACACATACAGTCTGGCTCCACTTTCTGACAGTACGGTAACTTCTTTTGTTAGGTTATGGATTGGAATCTGTTTATACGCAAAAATCTTAAAAGGAAGAAACATACTCCAAATGTTGGTCTCAGTCTTGCGACGCATTCTTGTGTTTATGGCATTATCCAGTGACTCAGCATTGCTTTTTGGATAGGGTACAAATGCTTCCTGGTCTCTTTCCTGCTGTCTTTGCAAGTTTGCTCCTGAGGGCTTCTGCAGGCACACTCTCCCCTTCAGCTGACTGAAACCACTTCAGATCCTTTAAGTCCCTGTGGAGCTTGCTCTCACACTCAAGCCTTTGCACATGCTGTTCCTTCTACCTGGAGGCCCATTCCTCTAAACTGACTGACTGGCTAGCTTTCAAGTTCTCAGTTTAAATGTCATCTTCTTAGAACCATCTTCCCTGCAGACTAAAGTAAGCTTGTAGTTTATCTACCTCCATTATTCTCTCTCATGGTACCTTGTTTTGGGACTTCTTAATACCTGTCATATTTTATAATTTTTGAGATCATTTTTGGAAATGAATTGCCACTTTATCAAGTTGAAAAAACATGCTGAAGGTTTATAATGAAAACAGCAGTGCTCTGCCTGCGAATCTCTACCCCACTTGGTCCTGCTCTCCAGAGAAATCACTTGGAACTGTCTTAGCTATCTCTTCTAATACATGCCTCAGTATTTCTAGCAAATATGCTTGTATTGTTATATATTGATTTATTAATATTAGACTTCTATTGGTTTTCTGCTCTAAAAGGAAAATTTAGGTCTTCTATACATCTCTTCATTTCTCCTCTTGCTTTAATATTCATTTCACAATTTTTAGATTAATCCGAATCAGTGTTTATGTTTTTATGATCATACAAAAATTCTTTGCAGAGTCCAAGTAGTATACTAGGAACATATTTTTTCTTGTCTAACTTTATACTTCCTGAGTTAATGATTGCCTGTTTACCTCCAGTTGGCGTTGTTTGTTCTATATTTTTTCTTATCTTTTTTTCACCCATTCCATCAGATCACTAGTTTTTTCTTTTAAATCAGGCGCTGGCAAACTCTTTCTATAAAAGATCATATAGTAAATATTTTTAGACTTTTTGGTCCAGACAGCCTCTGTTGTAACTACTCAACTCAGCTGTTAAAGTCATGGGCAATATGCAACTGAACTGCAGACAGTATGTAAATGAATGGGGGCGGCTGGCCATGTTCCAAAAAGCCTTTATTTACAAAAACAGGTGATAGGCAGGATTTGGTCCATGGACTGCAGTTTGCCAACCCCTAATCAAAGTGATAAAATAGACCAGATATTATTTTTTGTAATACTTTACTTTTCCGAAGCCCTGTCCTGGAGACCTTGCCTGCGTTGCTCTGTCTGTACTGGTGGTTCTCTTTGTGTCCTGCCCTGCTGGCATCCTGGACCTTCCTCCCACTGTTTTCCTGTTTTAGACCCCTTGTTTCTTGGGCCTCCGCACTTCCTCTTTCTTGTTTCATTCCTTGGTTTAGCTGGAGGATATTCTCAAGTAACTTCCTAAAAAAGAGAGTGTAAATGGGAGGTAAATTTTCCGAATCTTTCTATGTCTGGAAATGTCTATATGTTCCTCTTATGTCTTTTGATAGCTCAGCTAAGTAATGTATTCCAGATAAAATATTTTGTCAGAATTTTGAAGGCTTTCTTCAGTTATTTTCTGACTTCTAGCATTTCTGGTAGATGACTGATTACCATTCTGATTCCTGTTTGTATATGATCTTGATCTTCTTCTCTGCTTGCCCCCAACCTTTTGTCTGAGAGGTTTTAGGAACATGTCTTTATCCCTGGAGTTCTGAAATGCATGATGATGTACCCTGGCGTGATCATTTTCAGTCTCATGTCTCACTTGTGTCCCAGTCTGGGTCTGATGTACGTGAGTCTGGAATTTCTTCAAACAATTTCTCCAGATGCTAGCTCTCCTATCTTCTGTCGGGTGGCCATCAGGCTCTGTGGGGCCAAGGGAAGGAATCTACGGGTTTAACTCTTCCTGCATTCAGATGTGTAGCCTTATATCTTGCTCCTTGCTTCTGTGGGCATCAGGTCTCCAAGAGCCACACCTTGCAGGTGTGTGTAGGGTGCATGAGAATGATTATGTTCAACTTTCTCCTCTCCAGGTTCGTTAAGTTGAAGTTTTCTCAACTTTTCAATAAAGTTGATTATTACTCATGTATCTCTTCCCCATCTTTCAAAATTTGATTAAAATTTGTTGTTCATTTATACCTTAAAATATTTTTTTGGTTCATTTTATTGGGAGAAGAAAAAATATATAAATGCTTATGACCTATCTGTTGTGTTTAACCTCACAATTTGTTTATATGTATGTGTTTTTTCTTTTTTTTTGGAATAAAGTCTCACTCTGTCACCCTGGCTGGAGTGCAGTAGTGCAATCTTGGCTCACTGCAACCTCCACTTCCCAGGTTCAAGGAGTTCTCATGCCTCAGCCTCCCAAGTAGCTGAGATTACAGGCGCCCACCACCACACCTGAATAATTTTTGTATTTTTAGTAGAAATGGGACTTTGCCATGTTGGCCAGGCTGGTCTCAAACTCCTGACCTCAAGTAATCTGGCCTGCCTGAGCCTCCCAGAATGCTGGGATTACAGGCATGAGTCACCACACCCAGCCTATGTATGTGTTTAGTGGTCTAAAACTTGTCTGCTTTCCTGCTAGGAAGAGGCTGTGTCTGTTTATTCACCCACTGTATCCATCACACCTGGCTCAAAGTGAGTATTCCACATATATTTGATAAATGAGTGACTACACATTGAGTGAAGTGGTCTGAGGAAGAGGCCTCAGGTGGGAGCCCAAGGAGATGATGGTGGGAGATACTGATCCTGGTTTATGAAGAGCCTTGAGTACTCAGGGCAAGGAGAGTGAATTTTTTCCTGGTTGGGAGCTTGTTAGTAATTTTTCAATGGTGGGAGAAGTGATGATGGTAGGGTATTTTGATCAAAGGGATTTCAGAAAGAATTTCTCTGGTTGTGGTACGAAGGCTAGTTTGAAAAGGGTATACATGTAGGGAATAAGATGCTATGAAATGACAAGAGTTTTTGAGAAAGGAAGAGTGTGATTGCAGAGAGTTTAGAGAGGAAAAATCAATAGGACTTTGGTTCTGATTTAATATAGGAGGTTAAAGGTGGTTCCCCAAAATGCTTCCATCCGGGCATGATGGCTGACACCTGTATTCCCAGCTCTTAGGGAGGCCAAAGTGGGCAGATTGTTTGAGCCCAGGAGTTAGAGACCACCCTGGGCAACATGGTGAAATCCTATCTCTATAAAAATACCAGTTAAGGACATGGTGGCACATGCCTCTAGTCCCAACTACTTGGGAGGCTGAGGTGGCAGAGTCACTTGAGCCTGGGGAGGTGGAGGCTACAGTGAGCAGTGATCACACCACTGCACTCCAGCCTGGACAGCAGAGTGAACCCAGTCTCAAAAACAAAATAGAACAAAACCTGATGGTTGTCTTAGCAGAAAGAATACGAAAGATTTTGGTGGGATGGGGAAGAGTAGATAATGGTTTTCGTTTGTCATATTTGAGGCAATAAAGCAACATCCAAGTGGAAATGTTTAGCAAGCAGTTGGCTATGTTAGAGGTAGGAAATGAAAACAGGTTAGAGAGTTGTTCTCACAGAGAAGTTCAAGAAGAGAATGACATGAAGAAAGATGATTACTTGCTCAAGGTCATAAAGCTGATAATTGGCAGGCCCCACACTGGAAGTCAGATCTGGCTAAACTCATGCCTCATGTTCAACCACAATAGTGTTCTGATTCTACAACTTTGTTGAGATGCAGCCAGAAGAACAGAGACTTCGTATTGGCCTTGGGGAATACTCACATTTAACAAGGCAAGTGACTTCTTAAGAATGAAGGCGCAAAATGCAATCGAAAGCTAATGAGGTATGAGGGGAGAATACTGATGCTCCAAGAATCCTCCAAAATCTGGACAGGAGGGTAGGACCTGGTACCTTGGGCCAGGCAGCTTGGCTAGGCCCATTTGGCTTTAGCGAGGGCTGAAGTCTCCCACAGGTGCCTCCTGCTTTCATTCTGAGGACTTCTCCAAGACCATCAGTTGCACTTTCTTTTCATACACTTTCCATTCTGCCTACTGCTATGGTTCAAGCCAGAGAAAACTGTGGCCAAGTAGCAATTCTGAGAACATAAGCAAGGCTGACATCCTGCCTGGTTTCCTCCACTCTTGCTCAGCCCAGAGCAGCCTGAGAGAATTTTGGTGAAGTGGTGTTTGGGGATTTTCAGAAGTGCCCTTGCAGGGAAGGGCTCCTGGGCTCTTCTCTCCCCTAGACCCCCTCCCTGTTGCATGCCTTCGGGTTCATGGCATGGGCTGGGGGAGGAAGAGGAAGCAGACACCATGAGAGTAGGGGCGTGGGCATGTAGGTTGTGAAACAATATGAGAAACCTCCAGAGCCAGCAAAGAAAGTTTTATTTTTGGAATTTGGAATTCAAAGATTTTCACACTCAACATTTCTGTGACTAGCAGGTGAGATAAAAATCTATGTCATTCCACTGGTTTTCATCTTGTTTTAAATTATCTGATTTTAAACAGAAATTATTATCAGTCTGATATTGTTTCCTTTTCTAAAATGTGGTTTAATTTCGTAAAGAGCCGAGTAGTACGGCAGAGCTGAATCATAGGAAATTTCAGCATGCAAGCTCTACACCCATGATTACAAAACCGTGTTCTGGTAGCTTTGGTGCTCTCCTTGAAAAAGCGTTCCTTAATCCCAGGGTTTTGTTTTCAACTAGGCACTTTTTCTCTTTGCTGCTTCTACCATATGATGTCTTTAATTTCATGCGAGAGAACTAATCATGGGTCCTGAGTTTGAATCCCACCTTCTCTTCTTCCTTCCTGGGTAACAGTGGGACAGTTACATAACCTCTGAGCCTTAATTGTCTCCCTATAAATGCAAATAAGAAGATGGAGGACACACACACACACACACACACACACACACCCCACTGGCACTTAGTAGGTGCTGAAATCTTCTTACTTCCTATCATTGAACAAGATTGGATAATTTTTTTTTCCTATTGGCGGTCACTGACTCACCAAAGAAAAAAGAAAAAAAAATCAATTTACTGTATGTTGTTAAATCAAGAGGGACACTTGTGGGTGTTTGTGTTTTGGATCTTATTTTTAGACATTACAAAAATGTTCCATGAACTGGATTTTGAAATTAAGAATGAGGAAACATTGTTTATATCTGAATCATAAATTACAACAAACGAAAATATTATACGTGTGATTTCAGTTCTATATTATAGGTATTTAAAGGGAAGGGAGAGAGGGAAAAGGAAGGGAAGGAAAAAAGGGGAGGTAGCAAACACACAAAATTAGCAGAGATATGAAAGACACGACAAAGGTAAGATATAGTGGATGTAGGTGCCATTGTTTGCAGATGAATATTTTTGGTTTTCCTCTAATTAACACTTGATCTATGGGTACTAGAGTTATGTATTTGCTGCTGTAACTTCTCCTTGAAACCCATCTATTCATCCATTCATTTATCTGCCCACTCTTTCATTTATTGTTTGATTTAATAAACAACCACTCAATATATCCTTTGTGTTTGGCCCTTTCCTAGGTGCTAGCAAGGCAAGAAATCAAGCCAACCTTGCTTTCCCAGAGCTCAAAGTCTTACAGGAGAGAAAGACAAGTAAACAAATATCAGAAGAGAATAATAAGTAACTGACTTGGATTTGGGGTGGCGGAAGGGCTTCATAGAGGAAACAATTCTATGCTAAGACAGTGTGGTGGGTGGTTAAGATCATGGAAGTTACAGGCAGATAGATATGGGTTTAATCCTGATTTGCTAGTTGTGTGGCCTTGGTCAAGCTGTTTAACCTGAGTCCTCACTTCATATTTAAAAGGAGGATAAAACACAGAAACATAAACTTTAGGTGAATTGTGATAATACACATAAAAGCTTTGTACATTGCTGGGCACATGGTAGACCCTAAAATTGAAACCACGATTTTCATTTCAAGATATTGCATCTTTAGTTTATTAGAGTCTTAGAGGCACTCTGGGAAAGTTGGATGAGGTTAAGAGAATGTGTCTCTGTGGAAAAAAATGGGTTATGTACTATTCCTGACTTTTCAACCCTTCTGTTGAAACTTTTCAAAAACTTTTCTGAATCACAGTAGCTTAAGTAACAATGTCGAAGCTTTTCTTTGGGGTGCATTCCCCTCTGTATTTCCTAAGGTTGGAATGAAATCAAACCAAGGGTGGGAGATTGACTATCTTTGTTGTAGATTACCTCTTGGTTAAAAAACCCTAAAGCATTAACTCCTGAGGCCAACTCTAAAGTATTAACTTCCAAAGCTCTTTGGAAGGCCATCAACAATACCTGTAGCACAAAGCTGTTGTCAAGCCTGTAAGTATGAGTAGCACCAAGGGTACCAAATTGTGAGGATATTCTAGATCTGGTTTCACTCTCTTAGCACAGACACTCATATACAGGATGTAGAGAAAGCAAGTAAAACCCTAAGACTAAAATATAAATGGAGAGTAATCATTTTTTAACAAAGACCACCCTGAAGTTAGCTGTTTCTTCCATAGGAATACCATTAATTACTACGAGATAGAAGTGTAATTCATATCAACTCATTGGCTCTCCAGTTTATAGTTTCTTCTCAGGTAATGGCCCCTGTAACGCAGTGGCCAGATTTCCTCATTATCTCCTTGTGCCCATGGCCACAGTTGATTCTAAGGCAGTTGTTCTCAAACAGGAGTGTGCATCAGAATCTCCTTGTTAAAACAGAGTTCTGGATCCCATTACCAGTGTGTCTGACCCAGCAGGTCTAGGGTGGAGCTTGAGAAGTTTCATTTCAATAAGTTCCCAGGTAATGCTGATGCTGCTTATCTAGGGAGTGCGAATTGAGAAACACTGACCTAGGAGAAGGTAACTGAGCTCTCTGTATTCTTCCAATGCATCCACCTCCTCCCATCCTCATCCCAACCCCACTTTTCACATGTTTTCCAGGTATACTTTCCTCTGGTCACAAATACAATCATTTTAATAAGTACTGGAGGGGAGCTTGTCTACAGCCTGGAGAAGAAAGGAATGAAAGTGTGAGAGGACAGCAAGGTGTTCTACAATATCAGAAGTCTGTGTGTCAAAACAAGAATAGGAAGTAGATCTTTTCAACCTGCCAATTTTGCCTCCCTCAAAGGAAGACATTTTTAACAATTTTAAAATGTCTGAAAATAGGCAGGTTTTTTTTTTTTTTTTTAAAGATGATATATTGAACAAATTAATTTATCCTTGCTCCCTCTTAAATAACAACACAATGCTAGCAACTAAAGTTTTGGCATAATGTGAAGCATAAACCCTCAAGGACAAAAAGAAGGGTAGAAGGGATGATAAGAATATTGAAAATAAGAAAGCAGATAGGCAACTGTTCCAATTGGCTTCCATAGACCTGAGAATTCTGAGCTGTAAGCAGCAGAAGCTGGAGAGCAAGGGGATTTGCACGCCAGAACCCCAGACAGGTTCTGGATTCTGGAACTTCTGAACGAAGTAAAATAGGGCCTAAAAAGAGGAGTGATTGAGAATCTGTATAAAAAGCAAGAGAACTTCTAGGTCCACCCTACCCACTACATCAGGTGACGTCTTCTCCTTTGCCCTGGCATGTAGCTGGAGGTTTACCCTCAGAAGGCAGTGAATCAAAAGAGCTCTGGACTGGTGGACACCAGGCAGAGTTGGAAGAAGGGGTACTTTATAGAAAATGGTTGGGCGATTAAATGAAAGTCAACATATGGAAACTTTACATTTTAGTCTTCTTCCCCTTCTTGAGCTCCCAGAATGTTGACCTCCAAGTGTGTGCCTTCCAGATTAGTAGCATAATGCTGAGATTTTAGAAGGTATAATCTTCTAACAATCTGTAGCTATTTTCACAAAAAGATTGAGGGAGAATGGAAGGGGTTTGTGGTGCAAGAGAGGCCTGCAGAGTATGTCCAAACCGAGTTTAAAGTCAGCAATATTTACTGAGCAACTACTCTGTTCCAAATAAGCTGTGAGCTCAGATGATTCCCCAGTAAGAAAGATTCAGTGTGCCCATCCCTCATTGAACTAGATGGGAAGGCTGGAGGAAGGTACAGCACATACAGACGCAGATGGTAGAGAAAAAACATGCTGAGTTTGCGGAACCACAAACAGTTCGGTATTGTTGGCGTGGAAAGTATAGATGTGTAGGGAGCATGGGAGGGAGGGAGGGAGGCCTGAAAGATGCTGCTTTGCTTATGTCACTCTCTTTCTTTGCATGTATTATGTCTCATTTTTTATTTTTTTTCATCAACGGCTTTTTTTTTTTTGCCCAGGCTGGAGTGCAATGATGCATTCACTGCAACATCCGCCTCCCGGATTCAAGTGATTCTCCCACCTCGGCCTCCCCAGTAGCTGGGATTACAGGTGTCCGTCACCAGGCCCAGCTAATTTTTCAGCTAATTTTTTTTTTTTGGATTTTTGGTTAAATACAAAGAGATAGGGTTTCATCATGTTGGCCAGGCTGGTCTCGAACTCCTGACCTCAGGTGATCCACTTGCCTTGACCTCCCAAAGTGCTGGGATTACAGGCATGAGCCACCATGCCCGGCCAAGGGAAATTTTTTTTAAAGGTCCATGTATGTTGCTATGAAAGTAATCTAAGCCATTTCTTTGAACTCATGCCTGGTATTTTATGGTATTTTATGATGCAGCTTTACTGATTTTTACCTACTCATTCTTCTAGGCATGGTTATCAAAGTTATTTTCCATCCCTCCCCTGACTCCCCCACCACTCACTCCAAAAAAAGAAATACAGCAATTGACATCCCCAGGAATGTCCTCTGATAAACCTACGTGAGAATTGCTTGTGTTATATACCCTGGAGAAAGATTGCTGCTATGTGCATATGGAATGAGACTAAATATTGACGGTTTGTCCTCTAGGATGGCTGCCTTCCGGGTAGTCCATCATGGAAATGGTGGCCACGATATTCCACATTGCTGCTAATCTAGTTTTTTCACACAGTTTTAGATTTTTGGCTAGTGCAAATGTCATTTTCTCTGGGTCCAACATATCATTTGCACTTCTCTAATTGCTAATGATTTTGAACACCTCTTCATAAACTTGTTAGCTTTTGAGGCTTTCTCATCTGTAAATTCACTGTTTATATCCTGTTATACCATATTTCTATTAATATTGGGGCAGCTATCTGTTTCTTCCTGATTTGCAAGAGTTTCTCATATATTTTAGATATTAAGCTCTTGTTGACTTTAGACCTTAAAGATGTATTTTTTCAATCACTCATCTATTTGTTAACTTTGTCTTCTTCAACTTTAATTATCTTCTTCATTAAGCAAAAATCCTTGTTACAATATAATCAAGTTTGTCAATTTTTTTATGGTTTGTGCTTTTGGAATTTTAGCTTTTCCATCCCTAGGTTACAGAGACATTTTTCCATATTTTCTCCTACCAACTATAGTTCATATTTAGATTTTGAATTCTTTTAGAGTCCACCTTTTGCATGTGATGTTAGGTGGGTATTCACATGTATTTGTCTCCACATAGTAAGTATATCAGGCAGATCTATCCAGAAAAATGCGTGCCATTTTTAGTGTTTAAAACAAAAGAAATTTAATGCAGGTACTTCATTACATGAATGATGGTAGATCTGGTGAGTTAACCAGGAGATGCTGAGGCAACCCAGACCTTAGCAGCAGCAAGAAGCCGCTATCACTCTTAGGCTTAATAATAAAGAACAGGAGGTGGCAATGTTATTGGAACTTGGTACTACTTGGTGGAATTGGAATCCATGCAGGAGTTTTTGGAGGGAATGGGAATGAAAACAGAGATGCCGCTGCTGCCGTAAATGTCCTCAAATGCATGAAGAGTAGGAGAGAATAGCCTGGATTATTTCTTCCTCTTTCTTTGCAATCTGTTTCATTGCCTCTCCATTGGCCTCACTGGATGAAGGTCAGGTGACAGGAGAGACTGGGAATGTAGCCTGCAGCCTGTGATATAAAGCAGAGGAGGGCAAGAACTGTATTTGGGGTCAAACAGGCCCAGAGTCAGCACAGTGAGCTATTTCCCAACATCATCTGCTAGAAACTAGTCTTTCCCTTTGATTTATGGTGTCACCTTTGTTATAGATTAAGTCTTCAAATGTACACGAAGTCTATTTAGAGTCTAGTCTGTATTTAGATAAAGACTCTAAATAGACTTCGTGTACATTTGAAGACTTAATCTATAGACTCTAAATTGGAGTCTATTTCTAAACTCTATTCTGTTCGATTTGTCTATCTGTTCTGACGCCAATTCTATTTTCTTTTAATTACTATGGCTTGATAGCATGGCATATCTAGTAGGGGAATCCCCTTTCTTTACTCCTCTTTTTTTAAGTTGACTTAAATATTCATGGACCTTTGTTCCTCTATATAAGGCTTTAGAATATTTCCATTTTTCAGTTCTTCTGTATCTATTATTATTTTAAAGTTTTCCTCATGGAAGTCTTATGTATGTAGCAGCAGAAGAAAAAAGAAGTACAACTAGTATACTGTCTCAGAAGTGAAAAGGGTCACTTTCACTCACATTTCTAGTCAAAGTAAGTCACATAGTCACACTCAGTTTCAAGAAGATGAGGAAGTGCAATATTTCTGCTAGGAGAATTGGAAATCGTTAGTGGAAAACATTAATGGTGACCAAAATCTGCTATTCTGGTCAGCAAAGATTTAGTTCACTGACCTTCTTACATGCAAAAGACAATCATGCCACCCCAAGACAGAGAGAAAACACAATAGTTCATACAGTCTGTGGAATCAGCTAAAAGTCCAGAGTAAACTAGGGGATGCTAGGTGGCCTCTTTGCTAGATCTGGATGTGCCTTCTCTCACTCTGGTAATTTGTAAACTAAAAGGAAGGGTTTTCTGTGCTCCCCTCTTCACACACCTAATATACAGAGACCACAAAACCAAAGTAACTCTTCCCATTGGAAAGGAAAAAGAGGGGAGATACATAACTAGGTGCATTCTTAATGAAATGAAAACATATGTCCAACAAAAACAATTGTACATAAATGTCCCTAGCAGCATTTTCTATAATGGCCAAACATTATGTTAATGTTAATGTTTAACAAATGTTAAAAGCATTATACTACGCTAAGTGAAAGAAGCCAGTCACAAAGGACCACATATTGTATGAATCCATTTATATGAAATGTAAGAATAAATGGGTGAATTGTATGGTATGTGAGTTATGTTTCCATAAAGCTCTTAAGAAAACAAGTAAACAAACAAAAACAAAACAAAACAAACAATTATTGGTCTACTGCAGTTTAAATGAGACATATTTGGCTGGAGCATGACTGCTTATATCAGAGCTGAAGACTGCCTTTCAATTGCAGGTCCTGCCTCAAGAGGTAGCCACCGAATCTCAGAAAAAGAAAAATGACCTTGAGACTTGAGACGGCATAACCTGGTGGTGAGTCTGTGTGTCATATATGCTCACTTATGGCCCCATGGACAACTGGGGTCATCTTGTCATTAAATCTCCTAGTGTCTGACTTCATTCACAAACTCCACCCTTAATTATTTCTTCTGCTGGGGATAATCTTCAGTTATAAGCACATGTTATTACTATTATTATATTTTATTTTATTAGACAAAAAATAAGTGTTTTACTGTTGAAAAATTGGGGCTAAATATGATGGTTCATGCCTGTAACCGCAGCACTTTGGGAGGCCAAGGTGGGAGGACTGCTTGAAGCCAGGAGTTTGAGACCAGTCTGGGCAACATAGCAAGACCCTGTCTCTAGAAAAATTAAAAAAAAAAAGAAAGAAAGGAAGAGAAAAATTGGAAAATACTCAAAATGACAACAAAATTATTAAAAATCACTTACAACTCTGCACCTAGAAATAACTACAGTAAATCTTTCAGGATGTATTTCAGTCTCTGAAACTGAATGGCTAAGAAAATATAAACAACCTTATGACAAACAACACTCCCCTTTTTACCCCAGTGTTCTGTATTAATCTCTCTTGTAGAATTTTCTACATTTTACTATAGTTATTTTTAAGGGATTAGTAGAACAGGTGTCAATTGACTTATGTTTTAGCTCCATCTTTGACTTGCCAAATCTCTTTTTTTCTTTTTTTTTTTTGAGATGGAGTCTCCCTCTGTCACCAGGCTGGAGTGCAGTGGCACGATCTCGGCTCACTGCAACCTCCGTCTCCCAGGTTCGAGCGATTCTCCTGCCTCAGTCTCCCAAGTAGCTGGGATTACAGGTGTGCACCACCATGCCCAGTTAATTTTTGTGGTTTTAGTAGAGATGAGGTTTCACCATGTTGGCCAGGATACTTTCGATCTCTTGACCTCATGATCCACCTGCCTCAGCCTCCCAAAGTGCTGGGATTACAGGCGTGAGCCACTGCGCCCGGCCCACTTTTTTTTTTTTTGTAAAAAAATAGAGAAGAAATTGAAAATTATGCCAGTGGGTTTGGAGTTTCTCCTGTAAGTGATTGGGAGCCATTGAAGGATTACAAGTAGTTGAATAAATCAAAATAGTTTTTGAGAAGGTAGTTTACTTGGAAGCAATGATGCATGAATATAAGTGAATGAAAATAACATTTACAGGTAAGCTATTGTACTAAACTTATTATTTATGATATTTTACTTGATCCTTTTCGTACTATAGCATAGGGGTAATCATCCTAAGGACTAGGCTCTGGTTTTTTTATCTTGCCCAAATTCCTATCTAGGGAGTCTGTGGAGTCATGCCCTACAAACCATAAATTCTCATCCGATGTTTTTCATTTAATCCTATATATCGTGACTTACTTTCCAATATGACTCTGGCATAACATTATGTGACAAAGAAGGAAGTAAACATATTTTACTTTGTTTGCCGTTTTTTGAAATGGTCCTGCAAAGCTGTCCTTTGTAGGGGAAAATGTGCATCTGTAAAGAATCTCTGTTAACATACCTAGATATTTTTCTTCCAGGCCTCCCAATCCTGAAGCAATTAAGTAAGAGTCTAGCACCTTTTAAAGGTCTGAATAAAAAGCATTTGTCATCTATTGTCTCTAAGGGCAGCTACTATATGACTTCAAAAGAACCTTGGTCTCCACAATCTTTTATCTTAACCTGAACATTTCCTTTCTATTGATCCCAGGTCTTTAGACAAGTTCATCCAATTGTCAATCAGAAAATGTTTAAATTTACCTGTAGCCTGGAAGCCCCCCATCCCCTGCCCTTTGATTTGTTCTGCCTTTCTGAACCAAACCAATGTATTTCTTAAATGTATTTGATTGATGTCTCATACTTCCCTGAGGTTTTATACCATGCTTGGTATAAAACCAAGCTGCACCCCACCCACCTTGGGCACATATTCTCAGGACCTCCTGAGGGCTGTGTCAGAGGCCATGGTCACTCATATTTGGCTCTGAATAAATCTCTTCAAGTTTTACAGAGTTTGACTGTTTTCATCCACAATCCCCAAGCTAGAGATAAGAAATTTGAAACTCGACTGAGTTAAGCAATGTGTTCAAGGACACACAGCTAATAAGTGTTAGAGTAGGAAATTAAATCTAGCATGCTCAACTAACTGATTTCTTTCTAGACACAGAGGTTGGCTCAAGAGGTATTTCAGCAGTCTGGGTGGGCTCTGTTCCTATTGCATAATGAGAAGTTATAATAGAATGTTTAGCAAGCTGCATTGTTGAAACAGCAGATGGGTTGACGGCTGTTCCCAGGGGTTTTTCCCTATTACTCATACACGGTTGGGAAATCCTGAGGAAAGCTCAGCTTTTATTTCTTGAAATTTAAGGTCCTGACACTCTGTGGTGATTGCAGACAGAGATCTGCGTCGTTGACAACAAAGAGATTAAAGGAGGGACCTTGGGTAAGTCCCTTTGTCCCTGGACCTCAGTTTTCTTAACCACAAACAATTAAATGATCTCTGAAGTTTTCTTTTGTTTTAAGACTCAAGGATAATACTGAGTGCCTAATGTAACGTGAAGTTCTAGGTAGAGGCTTAATGATAGCGTTACTCATTTACAGGGATTAAACAGAATGTCCACAAAGAACTGGTTGAAAATAGGCTGCAGAAATGGCACAGAAGATATGTGTTCTTAATTACTCAACTTTTATGCATTTTATGCACTAGACTGTAAGATTCAGGTAGGGGTGGGCTGTATGCTTGTTCATCCTACATCTTAGGGGCCATCACTAGTGTCTTGTAGGTAGGGACCCAAAGAGTTTTGTTGAAAGAAAGAACAAATAATGCAGAAAGCCTGCCTGTCCCCCCGTATTTGTTCTTCACTTCTTCCTCAATAATGTACCACCTAGAATTACCTGGTTACAGTCGTGCAGAACAGACTTCATTTCCCAGACTTCCTTGCAGCTAGATGTGCTCATGCTATTGAATTCTGACCAATGGGATGTAAATAGAATTAATGTTGACTTTTTTTTTTTTTCCCCCAGGAAATAATCTTAGAGTGAGAGGACATAATTTTCTCCTTCCAATTTCCCCTTCTGGCTAAGATAAAATGGATAAATGGGTAAGATATTTGGAACTTGAATCACAAAATGGAGTTACATGTTGAGAATAGCAGTGCAATGAGAAGCATGGTGTCTAGGCTATCTGACAATAGTCAAGCCTCTATGCAGGCTTTTAACTGTGTATGTAAACATAAGCACGAGAGACAGATATGTTTCTATTTTGTTTAAAACACCTCTATTTTTGGTTTACAAATTGTTGTAGCTGAACTTAATACATGGGAACATTTTCAAAAGAGGGCTGGGCACAGTGGCTCACTTCTGTAATTCCGGCATTGGGAGACAGAGGTGGGATGATTGTTTAAGGCCAGGAGTTTGAGGCCAACTTGGGCAACATAGTGAAATCCTGTCTCTACAAAAGATTTAAAAATTAGCTGACATGGTTGTGTATGCCTGTAGACCCCGCTACTTGGGAGGCTGAAGCAGGAGGATCACTTGAGCCCAAGAGGTTGAGGCTGCAGTGAGCTGTTATTGCACTGCTGCATGCCAGCCAGGGTGACAGAATGATACAGTCTCAAAAACAAAAAAGACAAAAAAAAAAAAAAAAGCGTACACAACTTTCATAATTTTTCTTTCAAGAACAGCTAATAAAAATATTTTGAGCATGCCTACCACAAACTTCACAATCACATACGGTAGATTTGATTTTGGGTGATGATCAGGGAGTGCCTACCTAGTTGGCCGTTAGTTAATTTTTGTATAAATACAGGGTTTGCTTGATCAATAACTTGAATATTTTATACTAAGTGTCTAAACTAATCTTTTTATTTTCACTGAAAACTTTTATATTTCCATTTGTTTACGTGAGGTTGTTAATATAAAACCAATTTATTTTTGTGAATGGAGTGAGGATGAAATGTATTTTTTCTTGAAAAAAGGGATAGCTCATTATTCCAAACCATTTAATTTATAGCATGTATATGCATATTTTTGCTGCTGATTTAAAATATACATTTATCAAATGTTAACTACTTATATAAACATTAATATTTGAAGGACAATGGCTAGGAATTTTATGAATTTCATAAAAAATGTAAATTCACGGATCCAAGATACTCAATAAACCTCAAGCCAAAATAACACAAAGAAAGCCACACAAAAAACCCATATTAATTAAATTCCTGAAAACAAGTGATGAAGAGAAAAATCTTAAAAATAGAAAAAATATGTATAAAGAAACAAATATACAAATTGAATTTCCCCTTAGAAACTACGTATTTCAGAAGAATGGAGAAACATCTTTAAAGTACTAAAAGAAAGAAATTATAAACCTAAAATTGTATATCTGACCAAAACATTATTCAAAATTAAAGGCAAAATAAATTTTTTTTCTGGGGGGAAAAAAAAACCCAGAAAATTTGTGGCTAGGAGACCTGCATAACAAGAAATGTTTTTTAAAAATGTCAGTCCTTAAATGGAAGGAAAAAAAGTGATGAAAACTTGGATCTACACACAAAAATAAAAAGCTTCAGCCATGGTAAATATAAAATAATTTTTTATTTGTTAGATTTATATACTTCTTAAAAATAATTGATTGTTTAAAGCAAAAAATCATGCCAATATATTGAGAATTTTAGCCTATGAAAGAATAAGTCGTATAATAAAATAGCTCAAGGTTTATTAGGGAGTGAATACTGTTGCAAGGTTTTAAATTTATATGTGAAGTGATATAATGTTAATTAAAAGTAGATTGGATGAAATTAAGTTGCATGTTATGAACCCCAGTAAACAAAGAAATAAACAAAAAAGTGTAGTTTATAAGTCAATAGTGGATTTAAAATAGAAAGATAGAAAATACACAATTAACCCAAAAAAAGGTAGGAAAGAAGAAAAAGGGGAAGAAAGAGCATATGGTACAAATTCCAAACATATAACAAAAAGATAAGTTTAAACCCAATTATGTCAATAATTATATTGAATATAAATAGTCTAAACACTCCCATCTCTGCCTTTTAGCAGAGATTTCAAACTGGATAAAACGCAAGACCAACTATATGCTGCCTATAAGGAAACTATTTATAAATATACAGATCAGTTAAAATGAAAAGTATTGAAAAAGATACAATATGCACATACCAATCATAAGAAAGGTGGACTGGATATATTAATATCAGATAATGTAGAATTCAAAGGAAGGAATATTATCGGACTAAAGAGGGATATTTTATAATGATGTGAACATCAAGAAAACGTAACCACCTAATTTGTACCCAATTAACAGAGCTTTAAAATACATGAAACAAAAATGAACACAACTCGAAGAAGAATTAGACAAATTCACAATTATTTTTGTAGTCTCCAACATTCCTTTTCAAGTAATTGACAAAAAAAGACAGAAAATCACCAAATATAGAATTGAACAATATCAACCAAATTAATCTAATTGACATTAATAATAGAACTCTCCACCCAACAACTGTGGAATTCACATTCTTTGAAGAGCTCATGAAACATTTTCTAAGGTAAGCTGTAGGTTGGACCATGAAATAATTCTCAATAAATTTAAAAGAACTAAAATCAGGCAGTGTAAGAGCATATTATGTGTCAGTGGTAGATTTAAATTAGAAATCAATAACAAAATGATAATACCCAAATAATTGGAAATTAAACGGCACACTTCTAAACAATCCATGGGTCCCAAAAGATGATACAAAGGAAACTAGAAAATATTTTGATTTGTAACTTAGAATTTTATCTATAAATGTTAACATTAGAAAAGAAAAAAATTAAAAATTAATCTAAGCTTCTACCTTTAAGCACTGTGATTGCTGCTTCTCTTAAATTTTGATATGTTGTGTTTCATTATCATTTCATTCAAAATGCGTTCTAGTTTCAATTGAATAATTGAAACGATATTACATGTTGTGAGGAGTGACAGAGATCAATGTCACCCTTAGAGACCTAAAGGACACAGGTTTGGTGGTCTCCATCATATCTACATTAATTTATCAGGTGGTTCCTTACAAAATCCAGGTGGTTTCTGGAGAATGACACACAGTACTACAAACTCAGCATAGTAGGAAACTTTATTTCAGCTGTTAAACAAGATGTTGCATGTTTAATAGAATAAATTAACAAAGTCCGATATATGGCATGTAGCCACTGGTGTGACAAACGCGTTCTTTTCCATTCCTGTTAGAAGAGGAATGAAATGCAGTTTGTATTCACTTGGAACATAAAACAGTATATGTTTAGTCTTGCCCCAGGGCTGTGTTAACTCTTTTGACCTCTGTCATAATGTAAGTCTGAGGAAATCTGAACCATCTGGACATTAGAAAAAATATTGCACTGGTGTATTTATGATGTCATGATAATTGGGCAATATAAGCAAGAACTGTTAAGTGCACTAGAGGGGCGATAAGACATGCACTGCAGGGAGTAGGACATAAATCCCATGAGGATTCACAGTCCCACTACATCAAAAAAATTCTTACAGGTCTAATTTCTTGAGTGTGCTCAGACATTCCCTCCAAAATATAGTTAGAATGATTGCATCTCATACTTACCACCACAAAGAAGAAAACATATCTGCCCTCTTTGGGTTTTGGAGGCAATATATTCCACACTGGGAATATTACTGCTGACTGCTACAAAAGGTTTCTAGGTTTGAGGGGAGCTTGCAGCTAGAAAGTGCTCTATAGCAGGTCTAGATTTTGGTGCAAGTGACCCTGATGCTTGGACCATAAACCCCCGCAAGCTTTATAGTATTAGAGACATGGCAGGAAAAGACTCTGAGTGGAGTTATTCGGCAAACTTCATAGGAGAATCATGGTGTAGCACAACTATGCCATTTGCAATGGAGAATTACACTCCTAGAAAGACAGTTCCTGTTTTTCTACTTGGAAGCCCATGTAGAGATAGTATACGTTACTGTGGGTCAAGTGACCTTGTGGCCAGCACTGTCATCATGAAATGAGGTCCTGATTTCTGTCAGACTCATCAAGTGATAAGGTTGTGTGGACCCAGTAGCAATCAATTGTAAGGCAGAAATAGTAAGTCTGGGATAATAAGTACTAAGGCCTGAGTCTACCTACACATAAGCTACACAAACATGTGACTCAGATCCCCATACATCTACCTTCATTGCAGTAGCATCTCTCCCTTAGTTTATACCTATGGATGCAGAAGGGCAGGTGGATGGTGATGAGGAAGTCTCTTATGATAAGCTCAGGAAAGAAGCAGAAATCTCGTCTTACTTTTCTGATGGGTTGGCTTGGTACACAGAAGCAAGCTAAGACAGACAACAACTGCATTATACCCTCACCCAGGAATGGCCTTAGAAAACAGCAGTGGGGGAAAAGCCTCTCACTGTGAAGAGTTTTGAAAACCTGTCATCTACTTTTTAATGGAAAGAGAAGTGACTCAAGTTTCAAATACTTATAGACTCGTGGGCAGTAGGAATGGCTTGGATAGTTGGCTAGGGTCCAGGAAGGAGAAACGTTGGAAGATAAACATGGAGTGGAATCATGAGGCTGAAACTATGGGGATGGCAGGAAATAAGAAGATTTTTGTATTACATGTAAAACCAAGTAGAAGAATTGACTCAGGAGGTTGGTGTCAGTAGCCTGTCACTAGCCATTTCAATGCTGGCACAATGGGTTTATGATAGAAATAACCATGGTGGCAGGGAAGGAAGTTATACACAAGTCCAGCTGCACGAGCTTCTGCTTACCAAGATAAATCGAGCTACAGCCATTGCTCAATGTTCAACCTGCTAGCAAAAGAGAACAATGCTGAGACATGGCACCATCCCTCGATGACACTAATTCTCCAACGGATGGCAATTGACTACATTGGATTTCTTTTTTTTTTCTTTTCTTTTCTTTTTTTTTTTTCAGAGATGGAGTCTTGCTCTGTTGCCCAGGCTGGAGTGCAGTGGTGCAATCTTGGCTCACTGCAAGCTCCGCTTCCTGGGTTCACGCCATTCTCCTGGCTCAGTCTCCTAAGTAGCTGGGACTACAGGCGCCCACCACCACGCCTGGCTAATTTTTTGTATTTTTAGTAGAAACGGGATTTCACTGTAGCCATGATGGTCTCGATCTCTTAGCCTTGTGATCCGCCTGCCTCAGCCTCCCAAAGTGCTGGGATTACAGGCGTGAGCCACTGCTCCTGGCTGACTACATTGGATTTCTTTCACCTTGAAAGGACCAGTGATTCATTTAGACAGGAATGGCACATATTTCAGTTGCAGCCTTGTTTTTCTTGCCTGTAGGACCTCAGCTGGTATCATCATCTGGGTACTTACAGCTTGTTTGGTCCATTGCCACAGGATCCCATATAACATTGTATCAGACCAAGGGACCCACTTTATAGCAGGGAAGGCATAGTAAATTTACTTGTCATATCACATTCTACCCCATACAGAAACTGCCAACATAATAGAGTCACAGAATGGCTTGTTGAAGAAATAGCTTAGGCACTATCATCTTCCAAGATGCAGTGTGTGGCCTAAATCAATTACTTTTATATGTCACGGTGTCCTCAATAGGTAGAATACATGGATTGGTAATTAAGGGAGTGGAATTGAGAGTATCTTCACTTGGAGCATTTTGCTTCCCATTCTGGTGAATCTGAATTGTGACTGTTTAGAGGTCTTGGTTTCCAGAGGGGAATGCTTTCAAATGAACATAGGGGAAGACTCATTGAATTATATATTACAACCGTTTCCAGGGCATGTTGAACTCCTTGTACCAAGGCACCATCAGGCAAGATGAGGAGTCACCATCCTGATAGTGGTAACTAATCCTGATCATAAGGTAGAGGTATGGCTGCTGTTATTCAATGGAGGTAAGAAGGAATGTTTGCTATCCAGATAATCCACTTTGGCATCCTCTTAGTGTTCCTTTGCCTTATCTTGACAGGAAAGGGACAAGTGTAGAAGTCACTATCTAAGCAGGGCCTGGTGACCATGGCCTCAGACTTTAGGAATGAGAATCTAGGTCATGTCATCAGATTATCTACCAAGACTAGCCGCTATTCTAGCTGAGGATGAGGGAGACCTAGAATGCATAGAAAACGGGTCATGAATATCATGTAAAGCCCCACTACAAACTGTATTGTGGTAGGGTATGGTTTTCCCACAACCTTCTAGATCCTGAAGAAATGCTTCCCAAACTAATATGAAGATGTGGATCCAAGAGGCAAAAGCAGTGGACTCTGGTGGGTGCTGTGATGTGCTGCCCAGCTCTCCTTTCAGAACGGAAGGACTTATTTACTCAGAAGCCAAGAATCCTGCTGAATGACAGAACTCACCAGTCAGCCATCTCCAGAGATTGCCCTCAGCAGGAAAGAACTGCCCTACCCCAGATCACACTGCCTTCCCAGGAGTAGATTGCATCCAATGACTGGTTAAGGTGGGAATCTAAAGTCATGGCCCCCTTGCTGCAATGCTGGACAACTTTCAAGGTTCATTCCAGTTTTAGAGAGCTTGAGGCCTTGGTTGAGAGTGCATGAGAGCCCAACCTATCTTTCTGCTCAATCCTGAGTCCTTACTTTCCATTGGTGCTTATCCTAAGATCACTTCCTAGTAAACTTCTTTGTGTTAACCTCTTTCTTAGAGTCTTTTTTTCTGGTGGGGAACCTAATCTTGAGCAGCAACTTTGTGAGCTCAGTCCCTGCATGAGTGAATGTGATTGAGTCCATTTAGGCTGCTTGCAATAGAGTAAACCCTCTCTGGAGGAGGATCACATCATTCAGACTCTATACTTTTCTTTGTAGCCAATGACGCTCCACAACAACAACAAAAATTGCCAAATATCTCAAGAAACAAGACTATAAGGAAAAAAAAACCGATAGAAACAGACTCACTAGGCCGGGCGCGGTGGCTCAAGCCTGTAATCCCAGCACTTTGGGAGGCCGAGACGGGCGGATCACGAGGTCAGGAGATCGAGACCATCCTGGCTGACACGGTGAAACCCCGTCTCTACTAAAAAATACAAAAAAAAACTAGCCGGGCGAGGTGGCGGGCACCTGTAGTCCCAGCTACTTGGGAGGCTGAGGCAGGAGAATGGCGTGAACCCGGGAGGCGGAGCTTGCAGTGAGCTGAGATCCGGCCACTGCACTCCAGCCTGGGTGGCAGAGCGAGACTCCGTCTCAAAAAAAAAAAAAAAAAAAAAAAAAAAAAAAGAAACAGACTCACTAATGACTCTGTTGATTTGTGATACAGGTTGTGAAATAATTGTGATTAATATCTTTAAGAAAATAAAATGCAAAACAAAGGTTTTCACTTGAGAATTAGAATGTGCATTAAAAAACAGAAAGTTTAGAACCAAAATATCCAACAGAAGATTGGACAGAGCAGAAGAGAGGATTAGTGACCTGGAGAAGAGTTTAGTAGAAAATACCTGGGCTGAAGTATGGAGGGCAAAAAGGATGGAAAATACTAAAAGGGAACGTAAGAGACATGCGGACACAGTGAAAAGCTCTGATATATATGCAGTTGGAATCTTCAAAGGGGAAATAAGAAAGAGTGGGTCAGAAGCAACAATTAAGGAGATCTTGGCTGAGAATTTTCAAAAATCAATCAGAGAGATGAATCCACAGATTCAAAAATTGTTATGAACTCCAGCAAAATAAAGATAAAGAAAACTATATGGTGGCATAGCGTATTAAAATTGCTGAAAGTGAAAGAAGAAACCTTGGAAGCATCTAGAATAAATATAAAAGTTTCTTGCATGTATCCCATTATATGGGATCATTTTACATGAATCATTTATATTAAATACTTTAATTAGCAAATATCATAAGGACCAAAATATGCTTTGACTTTTGTTCCTTGCTAAAGATGGAGGAAGTATTGTTACAAATAACCGTCTTGTCAATTTCAATTTTTTGGCTGACTTCTCCAGTTTGATTAGGCCCCAGTTTCTATCTTATAATGTGGCTAATAAAGAATTGGTACTTGGAATGGAAAAATGTCAATTCTGACACTGTCCTCATGTTACTTGTATTTCAAGTATTGGTAACACTTCAATCCACTGTTTTTTACAGGAATATTTTAAGCTACTTGCTTTGTGAAAGTTGGTTTAGATAAAACTAAATATTACCCTCTATAAATCACCTTAATTAGACATAATAAATGCTTTCATGCTTTAGTACACTGAAAGTGAATGAGGTGGTGGTGGCATTGGCTGTATCCCCCTCTGCTCTGTGGAGTTCTCACCTTGCTTGAGGCACCTCACATTTTCTAAGACCCCTTGCTATTCAAGGGGGTGTGAGCAGCAGCAGCAGTGGCATTTCCTAGGACCTTGTTAGAATGTAGAATCCCAGGCCCCATCCCAGTACTACTGAATAATAATTTTGCATTTTAACAAGGACTCCAGGTGATTCATATCTACATTAAAGATTTGTTGTTCTAAGTAACACATGACTATCTGGAATAAGGACTCAGTGAGGATACCAATAAATTTAATACTTGTAAAGCTTAATTTCATATGTTACTAGATAAAATTAATTGTAGGTAGGAATTTTAGGTAGTCATATGGTTACCCAAATAAAACCATATTACTCAGTCTCCTTGCAGGTATATGTAGCCATAAAATTCAGTATAGCTAATGGAATGGAAAATGAAAGATATACACTACTTCCAGGTTGAGCACTTTATAGGAAGAGTCATGCCCTCCCCATTTTCATTCTCTGCTAACTGGAATGCATGCTTGATGGTGGGAGCCAGAGCAGCCATCCTCGGCCACCAGATAGAAACTTTGTGTTAAAGATGACAGAACAACAAGGCAGAAGGAATCTGATTCCCTGATGATTATAGAAGCACCATACCAGCCCTAAAAAGAAAAATAAGATGCTACTTTGACTCATTGTTCATTTGGATTCATGTTTCATCAGCCAGACCTATAGCCTATTTAGTGAAATCATGAAACAGGTAATCCCATTATCATCTTAGGACATCTTGGGATTGTTTATAGGAGACCAGGCTGAGGCTAGAGCCTCTCCATTACGTGTGAAGCTCTGCCCAGAATTTCTTTTCTGTCTCTTCTGTTAAATTTCTAAGCATATGAAGTATATATGGATCAGAGCTCACCCCATGGGTTTTGGTTAGTACTTTGGTAGATATAACTCAATGTGGAGAAGGGGATGAAAAAAAAGCCACATGGATATTTTTCCCTAAAAGTTTCAGTTTGAAAATGTTTGATTTTTTTTGCTTTTTTGAGAAAATTTGAATAAAATTCAATTTTTCTCAGCCAATAAATCCAGAATTGAGTATTTTGTGGTTGTATGACTCACTCAAATCATTTCACACCATTAGATGCCTCTTGGGAAAATCGGAGCTTTCTATTATCCCTCTAGTAGAAAGTAGAGAAATGACAAGACCATTCACAAGGAAATTCCAGGGAATACTTCTGTTTCTAAGTCCTCACCTGTCCCCATGAGGTCCCTGGTGAAAAGAGTGTCATTATTTGGTTAAATCATATAGTCAGAGTCAATTTCTTTGCCTGTAATATAGGGTACTCATACTTAGGGCAAGAATGATCTTCCCAGTCACCTGGAGGAGTTGAATGAATTTCCCAAGATCACACAGATCATATCTGACAGAGACATAGCTTGAACTCAAGTGTTTTGAGACAAAGTCCAATGCTCTGTCTCAGTTCCATTCAATGAGGCTGCTTACACCTGAAAGAAGCCAGAAGAAATGTGCTATGAAATCTCTTAATTTGAGTGTTCAGTGGAAGGTGATTGGGTGAAAGCAGACCTGACGGGATGACACGCTGCTGAGTTTAGAAGGGGCTTCTGAGCAGAGCCCCAAATGGTCCAGAGTTGTGGCTCAAGTCTGGCTGCTTGCTGCTCAGAGACCAAAGACATGAAGTGAGGTGTGGTGAAAGGAAAGCAGTTTTATTAATCAAATGCTAGCAGTTGAGGGATGGCCAGGCTCATGCCTTTAAAAGACCATTCCACCATTTTGGGCTGAGTGAAGGGGTTTAAGAAGGAAAAGGTGTGGGGAACATGAGGGAGTGGTGCACTAGGGTGCAGGTGCAGGTTTGCACGTGTTGTTCCAATGACTGTCTTCAGTAATTGCCCATCTGGAGGTCTGGTTTGAGTCACCCTGACTTTAGCCCGGTAGTGGTGGGCCAAATGTTTGTAACTCCCCTTAAGCAGGATGATTCTACAGCTGGGTCTTTCTCCCGTTTTGTTTCACAATTGGCTTGTGGAGTTTCTAAGCAAGAACAGAATTAGGTAAGTGAGTACTGTTCAGGAACATACCTGGTGGAAAAGGGAGAAACAAAGAGTTTTAAAGTATATTTCAAGGCTGAAAGCAAGATAGGAAAAAATTGGCTTTTGGGACTACTTGGGATACTTGGTTACAAAGTTACACTTAGAAAACTAAAGAATAGAATCTCCAAATAAAACCAATTAAGAACCAAAGAAGTACCTTAAAAAAATTAATGTCTATTAGGCAAATAAATCCTCGTCTGGGGCTTAATCTGAAAGGGATCTTAATGGGTCTGAGCACATGTATTTCTGGGAATAGCCATAGCAGAATTTCTTGTGAGTTTGATGCAGTGGAAACACCTTAAATGTCTAATAGGAAATTCAAAAATAAAGTATGGCACAGTTACAAAATAAAATATTATATAGTCAATAAAAATGATGATGGGTCATTTGTTCTTAATAATTTCTGGTTCATAGACACATCCCTCCCCCGCTTTTAGAGACAGGATCTTGCTCTGTCACTCATGCTGGAAATACAGTAATGCAATCATAGCTCACTGAAACCTTGAATTCCTGGGCTCAAGCGATCTTCCCACCTCAGTTTCCCTAGTAGCTAGGACTACAGGTGTGCACCACCACGCCCAGCTAATTAAATATTTTTTTGTCATAGAGATGAGGTCTGGCTATACTTCCTAGGCCGGTTTCAAACTTCAGGCCTCAAGTGATCTTCCTGCCTCGTGCTTCCAAAGTTTTGGGATTACAGGCATGAGCCACTGCAACCAGCCACATGGACTCTTTTGGGGCTTCAAGAGCCATAGAGCTTGTCCCCAGAAAAAGCTATGCACATGCACACAAATGTCAACTTACAATTTCAGAAGGTCCTTCAATTTTCCTGAAGTCAGTCCATGGGACACTATGCTAAGAATTCCTATGTAAGATATATTTTTAATGACTCGGACAGGTGTTTGTGACAGCATAATTTTTGCACAAAAATACGGTTTACAAAATGGCATGTATGGGATGATAGAATTTGATTAAAAATGTAAATAGCTTTCTATGCAGAAAATGAATCTGGAAGAATATCAAAATGTTAATAGTGTTATCTCTAAGGGTGAGGTTTTAGATGATATTTATTTTCTTCTTAAGCTCTGTTTGTATTTTATAGGTTCTATAATAAATGTGCATTACTTTGTGCAATAATTTTAAATAGTCAATTTAAAAAATCTGAGAAACAGTTGAAAAAAGTTGGCAGTTGTGAAAGTAGGGTGCACAGGACAGCTCAGAGCTGTGAGGACTCAGGAGGAAGCCAGGTGCAGGGCAGGTGTACCCGAGGGCCCTATGTGGTACACCTGTTGAGGTAGGTCTAGTGATCTAGCTGGTCCTGATCTGAGCTACCGTCTACTGCTCCAGTAGGGGAATGCAATCTTGAACAATTACTTAAGCACAATCATGTATCTCTTTCAGGTATGGTCCTTGGGGCCCTGCAGAGCTCTCTCTGGAACATGACATTGACTCCCAGTAATTAAGAGTGAGTTAGGAAATAGGAACATATTCAGGTAAAGAAGACAAGGATGGAGTCCATGCTACACAAAGACCAGTGGAAGGTACTAAGGGCTGGCCAGGGAAGAGATGACTAAAGATGGGCAAGGTCATTGTTTTTGTGTGTTTTCAGGACTATCTTGGAGAAGAGGGGATACAGTTGTTGTATAATAATCCAAACCAATATATCTTAGGCACTGCATTTTAGGTTGTGTTCTGAGAGCTGGATAAATAGGTGATGCAGTTCTTCTGCAACAGAGGATTTAAGGAAGCATTCCAATAGGATCTCATGTGGGCTATAATGAAGATTTAGAGGAGGAGCTCTAGGAAAACAAAGGGGCAAATGAACTACTCTGCCTGGGGAAGTTGCAGTACATTTTATGGTATAACAGAACTTTTCTAGGTTTAGAAAGGTGACAAAGAATTCTAGGTAGGGCAGAAAGAGCAACGTATACAAAAGTGAGAGGCATGAAAAGGAAGTTACAAAGGGCAGAAGATGAAGAGAAGACTGGAGATTTAGGTGGTCTCCAAAGTGTAAGGAGTCTTGAATTCCATGTTAAAACATTTGGACCTATGCTATGGATATATTCTATAGAAAGTATCCATCCTGTGATGGAACTAGGTCCAGTGATAGAAGATACAGAAATTGCCTTGAGAGAGAATGACTGTCCATCAAACAGAGGCTGGTAAGCCCTTTGTTGGGTATAGACTGAAGAGACAACCACATAACAGGGCATTTGTCTGGACTTTGTGATCTCACCCACCCTCTGGGAAAGGTCCCACCCAGCCTTAGCTTTTCAGGAGGTATTTTTGCATATTTCCCTCTGTGAAAGACAGAGCCTGGAGGTACTATATATTTTTGCTTTCTAAGTTAGAAAACTTTTTAATATCTTAACAGCTTATACCAGAATTCATCTATGAAGTGTATCTAAGTCTGCTTGGACTGTTATCACAGAATATAAAAACTGGTAGCTCATAAACAACATACAGTGATTTCTCACAGTTTTGGAGGCTAAGAAGCCCAGGATCAAGCTGCTGGAAGATTTGGTGTCTGGTGAGGGCCTGCTTCCTCATTCATGGACTGCTGTCTTCTCACTGCATCCTCACATGGTGGAAGTGGCAAGGGAGTTCACTGGGGTCTCTTTTATAAGGACACCACTCTCTTGCATGAGGGTTCTACCCTAATGACCTAATAATCACCTTCCAAAGGCCCTACATGCAAATACTATCACACTGGAGATTTGGGTTCAACATATGAATTTGGGGAGGGGACACAAACATCCAGCCTATAGTAGAAGGAGTCCTTCTTATTTGGAAAGATCATATGTGAAGCCTCTTTGAGTAGCAGGTAAGACCTCAAAGGGGTTGTCAGGAGTTCAAGCAAAAGAAAAGCTATGGCTAAGCTGTCCAGCCTGAGAATATAAGAGGAGTTAAGTGATATATCTCATCTCTGTATCAATGCGGAATAGGAGAGATCAGTGGTTTATAGGGGGATGAGGGAAGGAGGGACTAGAAAGATGGTCTATGGCTGAGGACTCCACAGGGTAAACATTTCAACAATATGCATGGTTGTGCAGGTTGCCTTTGCTCAACTGGCTGGCTGAGGCAGCTGGCTGGGGTTGAAATTAAACCAGTGCCCTGCTCCCTAATTCATATTTTCTGGGTCTGCATTTGAAGAAAGTGTCTCTATGGCCTAGTGGTGACCCTGAGAAAAGCATCTTATGGAATTACCTTATGATAAGGTGGTTGTTATGGATTGAATGTTTGTGTCCACCTCAAATTCACGTGTTGAAATACTAATTCCCCACGTGATGGTATTTGGTGGTGGGATCTTTGTGGGGTAAAGAAAGTTAGATGAGGTCATGATGTTGGGGCCCTTATGATGGGATGAGTGCCCTTATAAAATAGGGAGGAAACACAAGATCTCTGTCTCTCTCTGCACATGAAGACACAATCAGAAAGTAGCTGCAAACCAGGAAGAGTGTCCTCATCAGACACCAGCTTTGCTGGTTCCTTGATTTTGGACTTCCCAGCCTCCATAACTGTAAGAAAATGAATGTTTGCTGTTTATGCCATCCAGTCTATGGTAATTTGCTATGGCAGCCCAAACTAAGACAGTGGCCAAAGGAGGATTTCACAAGGGGGATGCCTAATGTCCAATTTGAAGTTGTTGTGATGTAATAATCCTTTCTCTAGCTATTAAATAAATCTTCAGGTAAATGCATTACACTGATTAGCTCTTTGTGCAAGATGAGTGTATAGATGTGTAGAAATAGAAGAAGAGTGGGGTTTCTTGTCTGGATTACAGCGACGTGGAAAAAACAGCATTTGCAGAATCAGAAACCTAGGTTTGGAGACATCAGAATACAAGTCCCCCATTCCCCCATCACCCCTTTTTCTTTCCCAGAATTTTGCGGGCTTTGGTCTTCCATGAAGCATGGAGTTGATCGTTTGAGTCAGTCTTATCTGGATTTTAAAGGGCAGGGAGGCAGCAAGTGACATCAGGATTACATTTTATTGTTTTAGTGCCTCCAGCAAGATGTCATGAATAAGTTTATTTTATGGCTGTGCATCTCTCGCTTAAGCAAGCTAATATTGCATCATGGGTAGTTTACACAAATCATTGTTTTAAGGAAGCAGTTCAAAACAACAAATGTATGAGCAAACTGAAATTCTTATCTCTAAGATCCAAAGGATAATAGTTCATTTATTCATCACATCTTCTGGAATGTATTTTTATAGACTCTGTAAATTGGATAAGCTAGCTGAGTGCAATGCATGGTATGGAAGGATAAATAATAAGAAGGTTTAGGTTGAAGACCTAGCTCATGCTAAGCTGCTGTGTGAATTCAGGTAATTGTAGTCTTCTCTGATGTGTAATTATCCTGTAATATTGGAGTGTTAAATAAAAATGACCTCTAGGATCTGCATTAATTAAGACTAAATTAGTTGTATTAAAGGAAGATGGAAACGTCCTTCCTCCTCATGTAGAGGCCTAAATGTAGGCTATAGGTGTCTCTACTCCAAGAAATCCTCCAGGGTCCAGGATCCTTTATATTTTTCCTGAAAGCAGGAAAACATAAAAAGCCAAGAAAAATCTCTAATGATTAAATATATAACCTGGAAGCTGCACATAGTACTTCAACTCACATTCCCTTGGCCTGAAGTTTGTCACATGGGCTCACCCAACCTGCAGGGTAGATTAGGAAATACAGAAGTAGAGTCTATATTCTTAGCTGATATACGTTGCCAGCTAAAAACTGAGGTTCCATTATTCCGAGAGAAGAGGATAATGGGTATTGCAGAACAATTAGAAATCTCTGCCGCAGGTTCCTTCCAGACCTAACAGTTTAAGATTCTGGGTGTTGTCAACAGTTTTGATGACCAGGTATCAAGTTACTCTCCATCTTTAGGGCCCTGTCTGCTGGGTGATGGTTGAGATGCCTTGATCACAGAATTAGCAAGAATTAGTTTAGACCAGTGCTGTCCAATGGGAACATAATATAAGCCACACAGAAATAAAAAAAAAATTTCTAGTAGCCACAGTAAATAAAGGAAAAAGGAGCAGTGAAAATGAATTTTAATAATTTATTTTATCTAATCATGTAAACACTATTAACAAGTTATTTTACATTTATTTTTTCATACTGAGTCCTTGAAGTTTATTTTGTAGTGTACATTTACAGCACATCTCAACTTGAACTAGCTGCATTTTCAGTGTTCAATAACTCCACATGTCTAGTGACCACCCTGTAGGACAGTACGTTTGTAGACTGTTGGCTAGAATGATAGCACCATGGTGTACACCATAAGTTTTTTTATTCTAAAGGGAATCTGCTAGTTAATTAATTTAGATTTAACTCCATATTATAATATTCATTAATATGAAAGAGAGCATCATATTTTCACCTGAGGCTTTCCTATGAATAAGTTAACTATGGACTATTCGCTTTCTGGATCATCAGAAGTCTAACCAAATACCCGTACCAACTAGTCAAGTTGGATAGAAGCTGTTGGAGTCCAGTTCTGCCACTTACCAGCTCTGTCATCAGAAGTAAGCTGCCTAACTCTTCTGAGCCCAATTTTCTTTATCTATGAAAATATCATGTGTTAAAGTCTTTTTTTATCTGTATTTTTGGAAACTGGACTCAGCAGAAATAACACTGGATAAAGAATAAAGAATTTGGATTTTAGGTTCAACTTTCCCCTGGTTCTGTGAGGCTAACAGTATCTTCTCTTTAGATCTTACTTCTTCCATTTTGAAAGGTGAGGTGGTATGTTAGGTGCTTATCAATTCTTCTTCCCTCTTTTCAAATGGAATCACTTGATGTTAAACTAAAAAGTTCACATTTCTAGGACATCTTTAGGGAGGTAATTGCTTTCTCAACTTTCAAGTACTCCTAATAATTCCATAAAAGGGAGAATGGGTATCTGGAAGGCTGAGGCAGCCATAGTAGCACAATATTTCTAAATTGATACATTCTTTGGAAGAAAGAGTGGGAAGAATCAGGTAGAAAAATCTTTTATGGTAGAGACTGGACCCTTAGCATAAACATTGAAAAAAAAATCCCAACAACCCTCTATAAATTCTGTGGAAATCTATATTGGAGAGTCTTTCTGAAAACTGATTTGGCAACGTATATCAAATGATCGAAAACATGTATGTCCTTTCATGTAACAATTTTTTGTCTAAGAGTTTAAGGAAACAACCTGATGTTCACAAAGATGTATTGATATGTGTTCATTGCTCTATGGCTGACAACATCAGAAAATCAGAAACACTCTGCCCGCAAAAAATAAGGACTTAGTTAAAAAGTTATGGCACAGGCATATATGAAGATATTATGAAACCATTAAAAGCCATGTTTTCAAAAAATATTTAACGATGTAGGCAAATGCTTTACTACAATGTTGACCATAAAACATCACTAATAATATGACGTAATCAGTCATATGGTCGGTCCCAGACTTCTTTTTAAGTTAGCCCCTTCCCAGGGGTCCCCTCATCTTTCTAACTTTGCTTTCTTGCACTCTGGTCCCTGTTTCTCCTTTCCCTCTTCAAATGTCCTCAGAGTGAATCTTCATTTTCTTATAGGTCAGAGTCTCTTACCTTAAGAGTAAAATATCAAAAGACTATTTTGATATTTTAGCCTGGATAATTCCATGTTGCAGGGGTAGGGGTCTGTCCTGTGCTATGTAAGATGTTGAACAGCACTCCTAACTTGTGAATTAGGTGTCAGAAGCACCTTTTCCCAGTGAAGATAACAAAAAATGTCCCCAGACATTGTCAAATGTTTTGTTGGGGCTCAATCACTCCTCCACGCTGCTACTGAGTTTGGTGGTGGTTTAAGTTTGCTAATCAGGACTCGGAACCAAGGCCCAATATGACTTTACCATTTGTTCCAGAAAATTCTTGCCCAGGAAGATAAAGCTGTAAACTAGTAAATAACTTCATTGTTAACCTCAGGCATTTCATGAAAACCCATTTATTCTGCCCAGGCCAATTGGATGCTCATCTGGGTAGACATCATCTCTCCTAAGACAATAGATTGCTCAACTGGAAAAACCCTCTTGCTTATCAAACAGCCATTTACTTAGCAAGACTGCCTCCAAGCCTCTAGCCTCTCAGTGTCCACCAACCCTAAGATATCAGATGACAAAGACCTGCCTGAAACACTGGAATCCAGACCCCCAAACCCTGGACCTCCTTTTTCTAAGACATGCTAAAACTTGTTCAAGGCAGTACTCTCCCATATTTGGTCAGTGAAAACTGGCCTTTGCTGATAAATGGTGGTCTATCTGGGGAACTGGCAGTCCTCCAGAGCCTTTCCACCATTTTTTTTTTTTTTTTTTTTTTTTTTTGAGACAGAGTCTTGCTCTTGTCGCTCAGGCTGGAGTGCAATGGCATGATCTTGGCTCACTGCAACCTCCGCCTCCCAGGTTCAAGCAATTCTCCTGCCTCAGCCTCCTGAGTAGCTGGGATTACAGGCACCTGCCACCAAGCCCAGCTAATTTTTGTATTTTTAGTAGAGATGGGGTTTTGCCATGTTGGCCAGGCTGGTCTTGAACTTCTGACCTTGTGGTCTGCCCGCTTCCGTCTCCCAAAGTGCTGGGATTGCAGGCGTGAGCCACCGTGCCCAGCCACCTTTCCACTTTTAGAGAAGGAGACACAATTATAAAGCCCTCAACCCATGATGCCCACAAAAAGACCAGGAAGAAATTTTCAAACAGCCACTTTTCTGCATCTAAGGCCTCATAAGATTCCTAGGCATGGTGTCCCCACACTGCACTCTATAAGTAGAAAGAAAGCCACATGAGGATTTGTGTTCCTCCTGCCCACAGAGTGTGAGTGTGTGTGGAAGAGGGTTGGGACCACAAGCTTCATAAGCATAGGAAGAAGAAAAGCATAGAAACACCCATGCAAATACACACATACATACATATATAAACATATATATATATACACACACAGATATACACACATGCACATAGGGTGGAATTATGGATGATTTCATTTTCATATTTTTCCATATTTAAAATTTTTTCTTAATGAACATGTCTTCTTGTTAATAATTACAGTTATAATCTTAGATGAAATAATATGTTAATATAATCCTATCTTGGAATATATTGGGAGGTCCAGTACATTGGCTTTGAGGAAGTGCCAAAGAGGTGGAAGGCTAAGTCTTTGGTGTCTTCGTTTTTTCTATACGGTTCAGGAGACCAGTAGCAAAAGCCGCTGCAGAGTTGGGAGTACATCATTTGTACCAAGTGTTAATTTGAAGTGTGAATGGAAAAGATTATAATTACCTGTCTTTTTAAACTTATGTTTTCTTTAAGAATCTCATGGTTACTAAGAAATACACTCAGCAGTGAGATGGGATGGGTAAGCTAAGGTGTGTATGATAGGAAATGATGTCCAGGCAGTAAAATTAGTTGTGCTGTTGTGTGCTCATGGGCATCGATGGATGTCTAAGCTGAGTATGTCCTTGACACAATAGGTCAGTCTAGTGATGAACCCTCTGGGTTTCACCTTGACACTACCACATGCTAATTTTGTGACCATGAGCAAAATGCATTACCTTTTCACTGCAGTTTCTTCACCTGCAAAGGTAAGAGACTTGTACCTGCCCAGTGAACCCCATGAGTTTGTTACAAAGACCAAAAGAGATGATCCATATACACATGCTTAGGAAGTAGTTCAAATGCATGGCATTATGGGAATGCCTCTCAATTTTTCAAGCACCTCTCTGATATTAACATAGATTGTGACAAACAGCCGACGTCCAATTTAAATGCTGGGACTGTTTAACTCTGTGGAGTGCTTGAGGCAGAGGTGTAGGTATTTGGGGATCTCCACATTATCTTGGGGCACCCTGCCCTGGCATGGCACCAGGGACCTGGCTAGAGGCCCCTACCTTGGAGCCTGGTTCCTCCAGGGCTGAGTGCAATACTTAGGAGGAATGTTTAGGAATGCCTGCCACAGCTGCCCACCATCCCTCATTAACATTTCATGCCTAGTGTGTAAACCTCAAATTGAATTTTCCCGGGTGGAGTCAAGGAATTAAAGGAATGAGGAGGAGCAGATAGACAGATAAGCACATCTCCTGCTTCCATCCATTACTTATTTATTGTGTGCACACCATTTTCTAGTAAATGTTATCTCATTTACTAATGCTCAGAGCAACACAAATGTAAAGTCTACGTGATTGTAACCATTTACAAGCTCCATGAACGTGACCTAGGTCACAGAGCTCATCAACAGCAGAGCAAGAACTCACACCCAATTGCGTAAATTCCATTCTGCCTTACCCTATCTGACATTTGGGATTTGTATATTAGCCACAGTGGAGTAGCACAACATTAGTACTAGATTTTCTACTCGACTTTATTCTTCTTATCAACTACAGGTGGCCAGAGAGCAGAGGGCAAAGGAGGCAAGAAGAAATGAGAATGTTAATATTTAGTGGTCTTATTTGTTCCCCCCAAGCAGAGTAAATTTATGCTTGATTATGCAAAGTGCTTAACTATACAAAACATCATGGAAGTGAGTGACATTAATATCAATTAATTCCCAGGATTAATGCTTTCTGTTGGTTTTCTCTGCAACTATACACATTTTGGTTTCCCAGAATGTCATAAAACAATGTTAACTTAAGAATACATGCATACCATTTCACAAAAGTAAGCAACCATTCCCTGTACTCCTTAAATAAATTGGTCCATCTCTGGGTATACCCCCTTACTTTGTGTACCCCTGGTCTCCCGAAGTGACAGCTCTAATGTAATAATACATGATTCTGTCTTGGGCTCCCCTTGCCCCACTGCAAATATCACCTACATTTATGTAACTCAAGGGGACCACAGAAGTGTTTTTTTCTAGGTGATTTCTTTTTTTTAAAATCTATATATCTAAATAGAAGAATGGCTAACTTATATTTTAAATTCATCTCAACAGATAACCTGTTTGATGTCTTGACAAGCACCCTGCTATGAGTATATTATATGTCATCATGGAGAAAAAAAGAATAAAAGGTTGGGGTTTGAAGCCAGAGCAACTTGGACTTTGAAGTCTGGGTTGTAGTCATCACTTGTGACCAGACCATTGTTCTCTCAGACAAGGATGTGTCTCTCCTTGCCTCCTATTTGATCTTCACTTACCTAACCTCCACCCTGCAGCCAGAGTGATTTGTCTAAATAATCCCTTTGTGTAACAGGCTTTAAAGTATTCCCCTTTTGTATATTCCAAGTTCTCTGGATTTGTCACGGGTGAGAAATGACTATTTGGGCTGGTGGCATGGGGGTGAAAGAATTTACCAAGACAGCTGTAGATGAAGAAAGGCAGATTTATTAAAGAAAGTATGAAAATAAGTTGCGAGTTTGCAACAGGCAGCCGGTAAGAGAGGAGCTGACTGCAAGAAAACAAAGGCTTGCTGGGGATTTTATAAAATGGTGTTTATGCTGTATGCTGAAGAGGGCTTTGTGTAGTACTGATAACACCAAGGTTGCAGTGAGCTAACTCGCAGGTGTCTGGTGATAAGTTAGGCGCAGGAGGGCTGTATGTGCTGGACCATGGAGAGAGGCAGAGACTTATAGCTGATCTACTTTCTTCTTTGTTCTTTCCCCTGGCCCCACCAGCCTGATTTCCTTTCCCTCACTAGGACTCCACAGTATTGACCATGCATTTCTTTTACATTTATAAAAAGGTTAAGCATGGGAATGGGTAAGTAAAAGGTGAGGGTACACCTTACAGCAGTTAAGATGAATGAAGTACATCTCTATATGTAGTAGTGAAGGTAAATCTCCAAATCATTGCAAGGACTGAGAAGAGCATGTTGCAGGTGGGTTACTAATATTCAATTTATGTTCAGTTTTGGGCATACAACAGAGTAAAATAAGACTCCAGGTTTAAAAGGTCCAGTAGATAGTATTCCCCTTACTTGCCAGAGTTCAAAAGTGTCTCACTCTGGGGGCCTCTGGTCTAACTCTCTGTGTACCCTCTTAAAGGACCCTTAATGTGGATTGAGGTGGAAAAAAGGCATCCTCTGCTATGATGGGATGAGGATGAGGCAAAGCAAAGCACCCCAGAAAATTCTTTCTTTTAAAAGAGAAAGCCAGGCCGGATGTGCTGGCTCACACCTATAATTCCAGCACTTTGGGAAGCTGAGGCGGGTGGATCACTTGAGGTCAGGAGTTCAAGACCAGCCTGGCCAACATGGCAAAACCCAGTCTCTACTGAAAATACAAAAATTAGCCAGGCATGGTGGCAGGCACCTGTAGTCCCAGCTCCTTGGAGGCTGAGGCAAGGGAATTGCTTGAATCCGGGAGGTGGAGGTTGCGGTGAGCCGAGATCACACCACTGCACTCCAGCCTGGGCAACAGAGGGAGACTCTGTCTCTAAATAAATAAATAAATAGAGAAAGCCAAGCATACATAGGCACAATGGTACACTTAGATGTCATCCATCTTGCCATGTGTTTGTCTCTGCATCTCAGGTCTCTCATCTCTTTATTCTCTGGAAGAATTAATTGTAAGCCATTTCATAAACCTTGTAGATGGGTGATGGGGTTATGTTGGCCACTCACCCTCATGTCTACCACAGGACTTCTGTGCTTCAGAATATGCAATATTTGGTATAGTACTGCTTTGTAAGTGGTCTTTAGGAGTTTTTTGGCACAAACTCCCAGATGGTAGGAGATGTGAACATGGTTTTACACTTCATTAAGCTCCCAGGTAGGAAATGATCAGGCCCCACTATCATTCACGTGGAGCATGGGTCTTTGGTGCTCAGCCCTGCACTGGGCACTCGGACATTCACAAAGCCAGGCTTCCAGCTTTGCGGTTTTCATCAATGGTTTAAATTACCTTCCTAGTCGGCTCTCTGCAACTGTCCCCTACAAACAAGCTAAGCCTCAGCCACAGGGTGACTCACCAGGATTACACCATGTACTTTCCCACTTTGAGGCCTCTGCTGCCCATGTCCCTCTGCTTGTGGTGACCTTTCTTCCACCAGTGAACACATATTTACCCGGAAGGACAGAACACCTTTCCTGATTCCCATTGCACCCCTCCCACCTTGACCATCAAATCCTTCCTCTGTGCACTGCTAACCCTTCTTCAAGGATGCCAGGTATTGGATGGAGCTGGGTGCATGTCTGACTCTCCCAGTAGACTGGGAGTTCAGTGAGGGCAGAGGCCTTGGCTTTTTTCATTTACGTACTTTCTGAGATGCAGTGACTGTCACATGCTGGAAGGGATGACACTTGAGTCCGCCATTGTGCCGTGAGCATACTTGGCTCTCGGTACCTATAATTGCTGTCCCCCTGGTCCTTCTTGGGGGCCTCTCTTATCAAAGAGAGCTCAATTCATTTCTGGATCCTAGAGGGTTTTCCGGAAGAATGACTGTGTAGATGTGGTGGAAAGAGAACTGGCTAAAGAGCCCTGGGTTTTCCTCTCTGCTCTCTCAGCTTCCTGGGCATGAGCAAGCCACTTTCCCTCTCTGGGCCTCAGTCTCTGTCTCTCAGTGGGGCCTGTCACTCACAGGTCTGAACATGTAAGAATCAGTTGCTGTTTGCTGTGCATCTTTCAAGTCAACCTCCCCTGTCTTTCTGTCTCTGTCTGTCTCTTTCCCCTCTGTCCTTCCTCTTAGTGCATAATAAGCCAAGAGTTTACAGTAAAAGCACAGGAAGAGCTGAGTGATGTGTTCTCTTCAGGAAAGTACCTGGTCTCCCAGGGAGCTGGGGGCGCCTCCGGAGCCCCTGCCTCCTGAGCTGTGGCTCCTGAGGACTTTCAGTGTAGACCTGGCAACCCAACCTTAGCCTTTGATGTGGCTCTGACAGTGCTCAATGCACAAGCAGCTCAAATTCAGAGCCGTGGAAAGGCTTGCTGCTTTCTGCCACTGACCCTGGAGACTGATCAGAGGTGGAGGTGTTGGGGGGACAGCCTGGGGGTCTCTCAGGGGAGTGGCACAGAGCATGAATCTTGATAATCACACCCACATGATCTCCAGACTTCAGGTAGGACCAGATTCTTCTTTCACCCAATCTCTCCTAAAGAGGAAACCAGACATGCCCTTTGTAATCTGTGTGCATCCTGAGAAGCCATGCTATGCCCAGAGGAAGTTCCTGGGGGGCCAACGCGTTGAACAATCAGCCCTTGAATCTTCAAGAGGTGTCTATGTTCTTATAAAGAACTGAGAACTCCTAAATTTGTTTGTTCGAATCTTGTTTTTCTTGGTAGAAATAAAGGTGATGGAGGATTCTGAAGATGTGGTTTCAATTCATGGCTTTCATTCATTTGTTCATTTATTTTCTTGGCAAACATTAGAGGGCCTATGTTATGCAAGGCACTGTGCTGGGCATCAGGAATACAAAGGCTCTATATAGGTAGGTTGGTAGATAGATGGGGATAGATAGATAGATAGATAGATCAATGGAGATGGAGATATGGATCTAAAACTAGATCCACATCTATATCTTGCAAGGCTTAGAGTCTGGTAGTAGATGCAGGCATCATACAAATAGAGACACAAATAACTGCGGTAACTTTCCAGAGGGAAAATGACAGTGAGCCATGAACTTATAAAATGAAGGAATCCTGATTTATCCTGGGAATTAGGCAAGGCTTCCTGCGTAGGGCCATTTGATCTGAGTACCAATGGAAGGAGACCCCCAAACCTCCTGCTACCAACACTCATCAAACTAATTGTAATATGGGTTCTGGAATTAGGCTGCTTGAGTTTCGATGTCTCTACTAAAAAGTAAATAATTTTACAAAGTCATCGAGCACTTAGTCTTCCTTCTTTTACAAAGTTACCCAACCCCAACCCTAGAGTATAGCTTTCAGCCTCAGGTTGTAAGATGGCTGCTGCTCCTCCAGCCATCACAATTATTTTCAGGTGCAAAGAAGGGCAGGATAAAAAACCAAAGGGGACATTTTCTTTCAGAGAAGTTAACCAGGACCTCCACTCATTGAATATTACCTACATCTCATTGGGCAGAACTGGATCTTACAACTACTCCTATTTTCAAGGATGTTGGTGTGTGGGCGCCCACGTTTTGTGTGTGCGTGTGTGTGCGCGCAGGGTTTGTAGGAGGAATTTTAAATTGAGTAATTTGCCTTTTTGAATGAAATCAGAGGAGACTGGGTGGAAACCAGCTCTGTCTGCCCAGGCTCTAGTTGATATTTATTTCCTTTTCATCACCTTTATCTTTTTCCCATTCTTGGCAACACCGACTGAAATTTCTTTTGGAAAATGAACCTGCTCCCACATGGAAATTCCTGATGGTTTGCCTTCTCGAACCCGAAGAATGAACCTTCAGGATTTTGAATCCTAAGCAGAAGAGACAAAGGTGGCAAAACAGTGGGAGTACATTCATTCCAAGGCATAGTCAGAATTATGCATTCATTTTCTGCTACTTAGAACCCTGGAACTGCTTGATTCTTGTTCTTTTCAGATGCAGACTCGGTTTTTTTTGTTTGTTTGTTTTTAAGCTTTCTCTCAGATCCAAGGAGCCAAAGCCTCTGCTCCCTCTTCCTAGATGCCTCCAGTCAGAAGTGGCTTCTTTACCCTGAGCACCCAGTTCTTCACTGAAAGCTTAACCTGGTGCTCAGGTCGGTTGGCTTTTCCCTTTTCCATGGTCACCTATGAGTCTGTCCCCCCGTCCCACCCCCATCTACTAGACTATAAGATCCTTGAAAGCAGAGGCTGGGTCTAATTCATTTTAAAGTCTCTAGCACCTAGTATGGTGATTAGTACATGTGGTTTCTAAATACATGTTTATTGTTGTTGGTTTTGGCAGGCCCAGCAGGGTGCTGGCACTATTATAGGACAGAAAAGCAGAGGAGTGTCTTGGCCGTGGAGGGGCTCCTGACCATGTCTCTAGACCTTCTCTTAGAATCCTACTAGCTGACGGAGTTAGTGACTCCTTATTCCTCAGGAGGTTTTGACTCCTGGAGCCACCTCTCCCTCTATATTACAACAAATGCTGCTGCTGCTTTTTTCCCTCCTCTTCCTCCTCCTTCTCCTCCTCCATCTTCTCTTCCTCCTCCTCTCCTCTCCTCTTCTTCCTCTGTCTCTTTTTTATTTTCTCTCTCTCTCTCTTTTTTTTTTTTTTTTTAAAAAAAAAAAAGACAGAGTTTTGCTTTTGTTGCCCAGGCTGGAGTGCAGTGGCGTGATCTTGGCTCACCGTGACCTCCGCCTCCCAGGTTCAAGTGATTCTCCTGCCTCAGCCTCCTGAGTAACTGGGATTACAGGAATGCGCCACTATGTCCAGCTAATTTTGTATTTTTAATAGAGATGGGGTTTCTCCATGTTGGTCAGGCTGGTCTTGAACTCCCGACCTCAGGTGATCGGTCCACCTCTGCCTCCCAAAGTGCTGGAATTACAGGCGTAGGCGTGAGCCACTGTGCCCGGCCTTTTGCTTTTCATTCTCCTCTTTCTACCCCCTCCTCTTCCTTTGCTGTTATCATAATCTTCATCATCACCACTGTTAACCCATACCAAACACTGTGTCTTACTATGTGTCAGGCAAGTTCAAAGCATTACCGAAGAGGATAAACCTCTTGCCCAAGATTACAGCTAATTTATGGCAGGGTTTCGATTCAAACTTTAGTAAGTTTGGCTCAAAACCTGTGTTCTTGACCCCCACCCCCTTAGTCACAGGTGCTGACAGGGAACTCTGGGGAGGATAGCGAACCTCCCTGGCCATGTCCACCTCCACTTGAACTCCTTCCATGGTCTACAGTGCCCACTGTGGTGTGCACAACTGCTGGCCTGATGGCCCCTGCTTTCCTCCATATGCAGCGAGCCGCCTTTCATGTTGTTTGGTTTCTGTTCCACTTCACATGACCCAGGTTCTAACAGAACCAACCTGCTGGTCACACCAGCACGCTCTGTGCTTGCCTGGCCGGACGCCTTTGCAATGCACTCTGTCTACCTGAAACCCTCTTCTCCAACTCACCTGGGGAAATCGTACCCTTCATTTAAGACCTATGTCGAATGACGGAGGTACATGAAATTCTCCTGGATTCATGCCCACCTCCCCATTTTCAAACCTTAGCTCTGTCTTCTCTAAAGCTCCATGGCACTTCTGATTTTCTTTTTGTGGTCTCAGGAAGCCATGCAGAGCAGGGACTAAGGCTTTAAAGACACATGCACTCTGCTAAAATCCCTCTTCAACCCCTTACTGCCTTTGTGAATGTTGGCAAGTTACTTAGCTTTTCTAAGTCTCTTATGAGCTGTGAAAAGGATATACTTTGGGAATATGAGATGATTCTAATAGGATGGCTCATATGCCTGCCCTGACCCTGACACTGCTTTTGTTACATCTGCCACCCACCATTTTTCTGAGGCAAAGATGCTAGGCAGCCCACAGGCCTGACCTTCTTTCCTGTATCTGCCAGGGAACAGATCATCTTCAGGATAAGAGCATTAGAAAATGACACCCTTGGCTTTATCGCTTCTGTCTCATCTGCTAGGGTGCTCATTGCCCTGACAGCAATTTCCTACGTCCCATTCCCTCCGTAGCTGGTGGGCAGCAGCCTAGACATGAATATCTGCTCCATTGAGGATAGGAATTCTATTTCAATGGCTTTGCTAATGGTTTCTTTTATTGGTAGGTCCAATAAGGGGCATTATAAACCTTGCGTGGAGTAGGAGAGGATGTATGCATGTGTGGAAGAAAAACAACATAGTCCTAGTTATGGAATTGGCTTTAACTCACTGTGAGATCCCATCAAGTCTCTGCCCCCTCTCTAGCCTCAGTTTCTCATCTGTATAATGGGTTGGTGTGACTCAATCCCTAAGCAGCTTCCACCTGGATCAACTCATTGGGGTCTATGAGTCTGATTCAGGGGAGTCAGCTTGGCTTCTGATGCCCCGTGGTGTTGGAGGAGGGGTCGTTGTTGGTGGCAGGTCAGCCTGAACTATACGAGTCTGGAATGTGTGTGTGGGTAGGGGTCGAGGAGAATTGGACTGGTGCAGGGTTCTGACAAGGGGGTATGTGATGGCTATCTTGAGACAGTAACTGAGAATGCAGTACTACTTGGAATTCTTGAAGACATTGCAGGCAGCCTCTGCATATTTTCTTAAAGGCATGTAGTTAGCATTCACTGAGTATCTACTGTACACTCATGTGGTTGTTAGGAGCTTTACGTTTGTATTTATATTTTTCATATGGATAGTTGGTTTACTCACATACTTTATGTCAGGGCACAGCATCGTCATTGGTACAAGTAACATCTCTGGATTTATTTTTATTTTATTAATATTATTTTCTTCCCCATACCCTTGATCACCTTTCCTACCCTCTTCGACTCCATCCTAAGGATATACATATTTTTTAAAATGTGCAGTGTTTATGGTGGATGTATAATGTCCTAATGTACATATATGATGGTGTGATGTATATCTCAGTTTCTTATTCCTTCACTTAACATTTTAAGATCTATCCACATCAATGGATACACTTTTATCTGACATTTCTAACTGGTACATAATATCTCTCAGTGTGCAGCCACTACCTTGCACGTTTTCCTTCTCCTGGGAATGGTGTATACATCGCCTCCAGCACCCAGTGATCAGAAGCGGAGATGCAGAACTGCTCTGTGTATGTCCTGCATGAACTTTCTCCCACTGTTCTTTAAAGGCAGCCATTTGCTACTAACAGAGATAGTTTTATGTGCTACATAGTGTGGCTATTAGTAACACGGAAATATATTGTATTTGCCCTGTGGAGATCCTATCAGTTCCATATTGGTAAGTCATGACAATCTCTCTTTGCTTCCAAAACTTTCCTTTTTTAGTAGATCAGAAACAGGCCTCAGGCTAACTTATTTTCAGGCAGCACACTTTAGCTGAAATTTAATCATGTTGGAAATCTAATTAAGATGTAATTTAACAAAATGTATTTATTTAAACGGTTTCTTCTATTTTAATAAGCAAAGCTGATTTTCTATTTAAAGAAGTGACACTTCATATTTAATAGAATCTAAAATGCCACTGATTATAAAAATCACTATTACATATTCCATTAAGAAAGAAAAATTATTCTGTTAATTAAACCATCATATACCATTGCCTGGAAGAAGCATGCTGTTTTCAGAGATGTTAAAATGTGAATAAATGTACATCTATTTCTGTTTTCTTTGGCAAAAAAAGTTATTTAAGTAAAAAGAAAAAGATTGGCTTAATAAAAAATAAAAAATGACATTGTGGGCATTAATTGAATTTGGCAGGAAGGAGGACACTGGCAGAGAAATGTCTGCAGTCTGAGAAAGGACATTATGTCATGGGGATGATCATCTCCTCAGCCATGTAAGGGAGGTATTGTTATTTCTGTTTAACAGGCAAGAAAAACCTGGGGCAGAGAGAAGTGGCCTTCTCAAGACCACAAGGTTAAGAGGAAATTTAAACTCCGGCAGGCAGGTCAGAAGGCCCACTTCCAGGTACCAAAGTCTGTAAGCCTTGTGACCTGATTCCAGCATGGCCTGTCTCCTGCACCTTCTCTCTGAGAGGTGATGACAAGTGCTCAAAGCCTGGCCTGTTTCCCTCTAATCCTGAGCCCTTCAAAGCACCTGAACCCTCCCATGTTGGCAACCTCTTATCACTCCCACTCAAGTGTGACTTAGTGTGTTTGTGTTCGGGTGCCTTTCTCACAGTGGCTACATCATTATCAAATGGGGAAGTCAAATGATGATGAATGGACATTTCTCCACTGTGGACTGCAGTAAAGGATTGGGACAGAGAATGGTAACAGTTGTAGTAGTAATTTCTTTGTTAGTTATTGTCTCTTCCTTTTTTTTTTTTTTTCCAAGAACTTCCTTCTGTCACCCAGGTTGGAGCACAGTGGCACAATCTCCACTCACTGCAACCTCTGACTTCTGGGCTCAAGCGATTCTTGTGCCACAATCTCCTGAGTAGCTGGGATTACAGGCATGTGCCACCACGCCTGGCTAATTTTTGTATTTTTAATAGAGACAGGGTTTTGCCATGTTAGCCAGGCTGGTCTTGAACTCCTGGCCTCAAGTAATCCACCTGCCTCGGCCTCCCAAAGCTCTGGAATTACAGGTGTGAGCCACTGTACCCAGCCAGTTACACGCTCTTTCACTTATATTTTTATTTGATCCTCACCACGATTATGTGAGTAGGCATTATCCACATTTCACAGATGTAAAATTTGACAGTACTAACTTGCCCCAAATCACACAGTTACTAATTGGTACAGTTGTACGTGGAGCTATGAAGGCATTGCCTATTGCTTTTTTAAAAGTTAAACTTTTTATTTGGAGATAATTGTAGATTCACATGCTGTTATAAGAAATATATCAGACAGATCTGAGAGAGCTGGTGTAGTACTGGCTTTACCAGTTTCTCCCAGTTGTAACATCCTAACAAATATAGTACAATAGCATAACCAGGGTACTGGGTATTGATGCAACCAAGATACATAACATTTTAATAGATCTGTCATCTGATATTGCCCTTTTATTGTCACCTGGCCTCTCTCTCCTGAACCTCTCCCACCCTGACTCCTGGCAACAATGAATCTATTCTTCATTTCTATAATTTTGTCATTTCAAAAGTGTTACATAAATGGAATCCTACATTATGTAACCTTTTGAACTTGGCCTTTTCTCACTCAGCTTAATTCTCTGGAGACTGATGCAAGGTTTGCCCCTTTTTCTTGCTGAGTGCTATTCCCTGGTATGAATGAATCACAGTTTGTTTAACCAGTAACCTGTTGAAGGACTCCTGGTTTGTTTCTAGTTTTTGGCTATTATGAATAAAGCTGCTGTGAACAATCATGCACAGTTTTTTGTGTGAATATAACTTTTCATTTCTCTGGGATGAATGCCTAAGGGCACAATTACTGGGTTGTATGGCCGTCCACATTTTGTTTTATGAGAAACTTCCAGACTGTTTCCAGAATGGCCGTACTATTTTACACCTCCATCAGCAGTCATGAGTGACCCAGTTCCTCTGCAGCCTCACCAACCTTTGTTTCCTTTCACTACTTTTTATTTTAGCTGTTTTGATAGGTGTGTCGCTAGACCTCATCATGGTTTGAATTTACATTTCCCTAATGGCTAATGATGTTGAGCATCTTTTCATGTGCTGAGTTGTCATCTGTTTGTCTTCTCCAGTGAAATATAGTCATGCACCACCTAATGATGTTTCCGTCAACAACGGACCACATACATGATGGTTCCACAAGATCATAACGGAGCTGAAAAATTTCTATTCCTTAGTGATGTCTTAGCCGTTGTAACCTTGCAGCAGAACGCATTACTTTTGTGTTCATGGTGATGCTGGTGTAAACAAACCCACTTCACTGCCAGCTGTATAAAAATATTCGGTATATATGTAACACTTGATATGCGGTAATTATAAAAAACAACTGTGGTGCTGGTGGACACATTTGCTAACGTTTTTATCATTATTTTAGAATATACTCCTCTTACTTCTTTTAAAAAATGTTAACTGTAAAACAGCCTCAGGCAGGTCCTTCAGGAGGTATTCCAGAATGAGGCATTTTTATCATAGGAGAGACAGCTTCATGTATGTTATCGCCCCTGAAGACCTTCTAGCAGGACAAGGCGTGGAGGCAGAAGACAGTGATATTAATCATCCTGACCCTGTGTAGGCCTAACCTAATGTGCGTATTTGTATCTTAGTTTTTAACAAAAAGTTTTAAAAGTAAAAAAATAAAAAATAGAAAAAGTTTATAGAATAAGGATATAAAGAAATCAACTATTTTTGTACAACTGTATAATGTGTTTGTTTCACACTAAGTATTTTACAAAAGACTCAAAAAGTTTTAAAAAAATTACAAAGTTTATAATGTGAAAATGTTATAGTAAGTTAAGGTTAACTTACTGAAGAAAGAAAAAGTTTAAAACATAAATTTAGCATAGCCTAAGTATACAGTATTCATAAAATCTGCAGTCATGTACGGTAATGTGCTAGACATTCATGTTCACTCACCCCTCATTCACCAACAGAGCAACTCCCAGTCCTGCAAGCTCCATTCATGGTAAGCGCCCTATACAAGTGTGCCATTTTAAAATCTTTTGTACTTTAGTTTTACTGTACTTTTTCTTTGCTTAGATACATAAGTACTTACCATCATGTTACAATGACCTACAGTATTCAGCTGAGTAACATGCTATACGGGTTTGTAGTCTAGGAGCAAAAGGCTAGACCATATAGCCTAGGTTTGTAGTAGGCTATATCATCTAGGTTAGTGTGAGTGCACTCTATGATGTTTGTACAATAATAAAATTGCCAAATGATGGATTTTTCAGAGTTGAGTGTGATGCATGACTGTACTTTTTTCCTCTGAATTCCCTTCCATTTTCCCCCAACACCCTTTTTTTTTAAATGGAAATTTTTATTGAGTTAATTATAAATTCACATGCAATTATAAGAAATAATGAAAAGATGAATAACCTAATTAAAAGGTGGGCAACGAGTTGGAATAGATATTCTTCCAAAGAAAATACACAAGTGGCCAATAAGCACATGAAAACATGCTCAACCTCATTAGCCATCAGAGAAATGCAAATTAAAACCACAATAAGATACCACTTCACACCCATCGGGTGGTTATAATAAAAAAGACTAATAATAACAAGTGTTGATGAGAATATGGAGAAATTGGAATCCTCATTCCAATAATGGGTATGTAAAATGATGCAGATGTTTTGGAAAACAGTCTGACAGTTTGTCAAAAGGTTAAATGTAGAGTTAGTTACCATAGATTCGGCAATTTCACTCCTAAGTATATACATAAGGCAACTGAAAACATATGTCCACTCAAAGACCTGTACATGAATATTCATAGTAGCATTATCCATAGTAGCCAAAAATTGGAAAAACCCAAAAATGTCTGTCGAATGAGGAATAAACAAATACAATGGATAATAATTTAGCAATAAAAAGAAATGAAACTTTGACACATGGTACAATAAATGCTCAGTAAAATAAGTCAGTTATAAAGGACCACATATTTCATGACTCTTCTTGTATGAAATTTACACAATAGGCAAATCTGCAGAGACAGAAAGTAGATTAGCAGTGGCCTAGGGCTTGGGAAATGGTGGGGTCGGAAAGTAATGGCTAAGGAGTAAGGGGTTTCTTTTTGTGATAATGAAAATGCTCTACAATTGATTGGGGTGATAGACACACAACTCTGTGAATACACTAAAAGCCATTGCATTGAGACTTTGAACGAGTGAATTGTATGGTATTTGAATCAATAAAAAACAATAAAACTGTTTTTAAAGATAGAAATAATACAGAAAAAATCTGTGTACTCCTTGCCCTTTTCCCCCCAATGGTATTATCTTGCCAAACTATAGCACAATAGGAAATTAAGACCAGGATGTTGAGATCGATGCAATCCACTGGTCTTACGTAGATGTCCCCTGTTTAACTCGTTCTCTTTCCTCTGTCTCTCTTTTTCTGTGTTTACTTCTATACATTTTATCACACATGTAGATTTGTGGATCCACCATGACAGTCAAGATACTGAACAGAATACTGCCTTAAGCTCTGTTCACTGTAGGTTCTGTTTGAAGCAGCACTCCAGAGACCTTTAGTTTTTCCTCACTATTAATTATCAGAGGTGAGGCAGTTACCCCTCTTGCCTCCACAGCTTCCCACCCCTCCTCATCGGTGTCAGAGACGGAACTCACAGAGGAACATGAATTCCCACCCACGCAGGAGGGATGCAAGGTTGGGATCTCAGGCACCATTCATCTAGATTCTAGAGTCACCCACACTTAAGAGGAGGAAAGTATCTTACCAAAGGAAGGAACATGAATTCTGGAAGAGGGATACGCCCCCGTGTCTCCATACCTCGCTTTTTCCTCCCACCAATTTCGGAAGTGATTTCTGTAACTCCCAAGCCCGGTCTGCGAATTGTCAGCGCTTTTGGAGATCCGGTATTTATTGGGTCGCCACTAGCAAACACTCTCAGGGAAAGGACTGGCAATGAATCATCTGTACTAATCCCTGTGTTTTCATCAGTCTTGCTTCGGTGCAAGGGGACAGCCCCAGTTGTTCTATATCATCATCACTTTGGTTTCTTTCAAAATGTTTGCTCAGAAAAAGCCCAGAGTTTGGCCTCGGTTCACTTTGGGCTTCCAGGGGAATTTCCCATCCTCCTTATACTCCATGGGTGAAGCTGCTTGAACGTTCGCTCCTTACTCAGCAGGGCAGATGGTAAAGCTGGTGCCAGCACAAATGTCTTTTGGGATCGAAGGCAAGTTTAGCAGAATCATATAATTCGAGAAAAGAGATGTGGGAAGGAGTAGTAGTCATTACTCTCCATTTCTCAACTCTGATTCCAATGACCACAAATCACCTGTCCCATCATAGTTGACTACATGCTAATCCCTACTTTACCACCTACCTGGATCTTATAACTCAGCCAAGGTCTGGCCGTCTAAACTGTATCGTTGTGCATATGCACCCCATATGACCTCACCTGTGGCCACTGAACTCTGACCACATCACCCCTTCCAAACCTTAGACCCTAGACTCATGATCCCAATTAAACTTAGCATTGTGACTGGCACATGACAAAATATCAAAAACATAAGCATTAATGCTAGTGGTTATAATTATACCTCTGACTAATTGAGGACTAATTATACCTCTAATTGTGCATCAGGCAGTATGCCATATCTTTTTAAAAAATTTTTATTTTTAGTTCTGGGGTAAATGTACAGATCGTGCAGGTTTGTTGCGTAGGTAAACATGTGTCATGGTGGTTTGCTGCACCTATCAACCCATTACCTAGGTATTAAGCCCAGCATGCATTAGATATTTTTCCTAATGCTCTTCCTCCCTGCACCCCACCCCCCGACAAGCTCCAGTGTGTGTTATTCCACTCCCTGTGCCCATGTGTTCTCATTGTTCAGCTCCCACTTATGAATGAGAACATGTGGTGTCTGGTTTTCTGTTTCTGTGTTAGTTTGCTGAGGATAATGGCTTCCAGCTCCATCCATGTCCCTGCAAAGGACATGATCTCATTCCTTTTTATGGCTGCATAGTATTCCATGGTGTATATGTGTCACATATTCTTTATCCAGTCTATCATTGATGGGCATGTGTGTTGATTCCATGTCTTTGCTATTGTGAATAGTGCTGCAATGAACATACGCATGAATGTAATTTGTAATATGATGATTTGTATTCTTTTGGGTATATACCCAGTGATGGAATTGCTGGGTCAAACGGTATTTCTAGTTCTAGATCTTTGAGGAAGCCACATCTTTTATAAGCACATTCTCACAACTGTGTGAAACAAATAGAAGCTCAGAGATGAAAAGATGTGTCCAAGATAACATAATGTAATGGTGGTAAAAATTGTAATAATAAATTAGAATTTTTCTCTTTTAGTCATAGTTTCCTGGCAACCTCCTACCTCCTTCAAGTTCATTATTCCAGAGAACAGGTATTGACCTCCTTAGCAAAACCATATCCTTGCAAACGGTTTTTTTTTTTTTTTTTTTTTTTTTTTGTGAGACGGAGTTTCATTCTGTTGCCCAGGCTGGAGTTCAGTGGTGTGATCTTGGCTCACTGCAAAGTCCGCCTCCCGGGTTCATGCCATTCTCCTGCCTCAGCCTCCTGAGTAGCTGGGACCACAGGTGCATTCCACCATGACTGGTTAATTTTTTTGTATTTTTAGTAGAGACGGGGTTTCACCATGTTAGCCAGTATGATCTCGATCTCCTGACCTCTTGATCCTTCCCCCTCGGTCTCCCAAAATGCTGGGATTACAGGCGTGAGCCACCACGCCTGGCCTCAAGCTGGTTCTTATAGAGAAGAAAATAATCTGCTGAATTCATTTATCTTTCATTTATCACATCAAATGTTAAGCCCAGAGGACTCCTCAACATTTACCTCTGTATAGCATTAAGGCTCAGCATGAGGTTGGCTCAAGCGGTATTAGTCAGGGTTCTCCAGAGAAACAGAACCAGTGGGAGATATATATATATATATATATATATATATATACACACACACACACACACACACACACACACACACACATACACACACACACACATACACACACACACAGATATATATATATACACACACACAGATATATATATACACACACACACACACACATACACACACACACACACAATGGAAACAGAATGCATTGAATATTCAGAGAATATTCAGAGAGAGAGAGAGAGAGAGAGAGAAAGGGAGGGAGAGTTCAGGAGGTGTTTAATAACTGACTCACATGATTATGAAGGCTGGCAAATCCCAAATCTCGGCCCACTAGAGACCCAGAGAAGAGTTGATGGTGTACCTCAAGTCTGGAGGCCATTTGCTGGCAGAATTCCTCCTTCCTCAAGAGAAGGCAAAGTTTTTCTTAAGGCCTTCAACTGATTGGATCACCCACATTATGGAGGGTCATCTGTTTTACTCAAAATCTACTGATTTAATATCAATCTTATCTAGAAAATAGCTTCACGGCAACATCCAGACACGTTTGACCGAATATCTAGGTACTGTGGCCTAGTTCCATTGACACATAAAATTAGCCATCACAGCAGCCTAGTGTTTTACGGAAAGGAGAAGGCAGAGCGGGAGGAAAGAGAGGACGGAACCATCCTGTGTTCTAGTTTGTAACTGCCTGGGCATTTGAACAACAAAGGAAAAGTGCTTAAGATAAATGAAACAGGCATCCAGAACAGAGGGTGCTTCTTGCTTCTACTCTGCTTGGGGAGCTGCCAGGCAAAGCCACTTCACAGGATGCTGCAGTAATATCAGGCAGCTCCCCCAAAGAACATGGCAGTGTAGTGCCTGCCACGCCAAGAAAGGCTCAAGTTTAGCTTTCTCAAACTGCTCTTGGTTCCTGTGTGCCGTGGACAAGACCTAGAAGCAGCTGAGAGCTTCTAGGGGTATGATGCTCATTAGAGGGTCTCACCATAGCAGGGCCAAAGTGGCTCTGTAGTAAAGGCTGCACAGACAACAAACCATATGACCTGAGGCTGAATGGATTCATGGAAAGTCCCCAGAAAGGTCTGGAAGTAGTGTGGCTGAGGTAGCCAGGGAGCACCTACACTTTGCCCAAAAAGAGACAGCAGACTCTAAGTTTCATCTGCTAAAGAGTTCAGTTGCAAACACTAGCAGGGCAGATGCAATTAGCTCAACAATGTTCCTTCTGACACCGGCATTCAACAGGCTCTGTGACTCAGGGCTCCAACCTACAGAAGGCACCAAGGAGAGGAGTTGGTGATGGCTGGAAGAAAAACCATAGATTGGACTTTATTATTTTTTTTTTTAGAGAGAATAAAAAGTTCTTAAAGGAACTATTTAAAATTATTGGCTCAAACTAAGAATAAACTATATAGAATTCATTTTTATTTTTTTTACTTTTTATTTTTGAGACAGGGTCTCACTCTTTCACCTAGGCTGGAGTGCAGGGCATTATCACAGCTCACTACAAGTGATCCTCCCACCTCAGCCTCCCAAATAGCTGGGAAAGGAGATGCACACCACCAAGTCCAGCTATTTTTTATTTTTTTATTTTCAGTAGAGAGGAGGTCTTGCTCAGGCTGCTCTCAAACTCCTGGGCTTGGGCAGTCCTCCCACTTGGACTCCTAAAGTGCTGGGATTATAGGTGTGAGCCATCGCACCTGGCTAAACCATATAGAATTTAAAGTCCACACTTTTATCTGCTAACTGAAATGAAGGCTTAGATTCATTAGACAAAGCAATACATATCAGAGTTGAAGTGTGGGTACATTTGTGAACTTGTCGCACTGTTAAGTGGTAAATACAGAAGTTTGAAAACCAGGTCTTTGTAACTTCAAACCGAACTCTTTGTGCTGTCTCCTGTACAGTGTCATTGTGGTAAACTGACAGTCCCCAAGAGCCTTCATCACCACTGGCTAACCTGCCTCGATCATGTTCTCTAGCCAGGGCCTTCTGAGGTTTCCTTAAAGTCAACTTAGGCTAACAGATAAAGGACACTTTCATCACTTCTTTGTATGACCCACTGCTATACTTCATAACTTTTATTTTGAGAAACTTATAAAAAATACAGAAAAGCACTCATAATACGATCATTCACACATATTGCCACTATCCAAATTAACAAATGCTGAGATCTTATCGTATTTCCTTCTAGCCTTATCATATTTTCCTCTGATGTTTAAAAACATCAGGAAAACATTGCAGATGAAAATACTGTTTCTTTTGACCATGATCCCTGGACTCATTTTCCTTCTACCTTTCCCAGAAACAACCAGGTTCATAATTTGACATGGATTCTAGTTCATTAAAAATATATGGTTTTATGCACACAAATCACACACATGCATGCATCTATGAAAAATACAAAACATTTTATGTGTTTCAAAATTTAATTAAATGGCATCCAACTGCATTTGCATTGGTCACTGCATTTTTCACTTAATCTTAGCTTTAAAGACTAGATGTTAATGATTCTAGTTATTCATCTGCTACATTTTATTTGATCTCCTATTGATGGACATTTGATTTTTTTCAATTGCTTAAAATTTATAGCTGTAATTCCAGTGGACGTCTCTGTATATGTTTCTATGAACATCTGTATGTGTCTACCTTTGGTATGCTTCTGGAATGGGAAAGCCTGGCTTTCTCATACTTGTATGAGGTAGTTATCACACTAGGAGCTCAATAATTTGTGTGTGTCCCTGTCTGTCCAGAGGTTCCTTGAGGTCAGGGGCCATGCTTTATTCATCTCTGTATTGCCAGTGTCTGACATATGATTTTGAAATAAATGAATAAATACAAGCAAAAATGAAATGCCTGTATCCCTCTCTGATTTCACAAAACAGCTTCATCCTCACCCTGGCATGATGAGAGTAAAGGGAATTCCCTTCTGCAACTTACTATGTGCATTACTCACAGGGTTGCATTTAATGACCACAACTTTCTGAGATGTACCACTTTACAAGTGAGGAAACTGAGGCTTAGAAAGGTGAAACATTTGGGAAACTGAGGCAGATGGATCACTTGAGGTCAGGAGGTCAAGACCAGCCTGGCCAACATGGTGAAACCCCGTTTCTACTAAAAATACAAAAACCACACAAACAAACAAACAAACAACAACAACAACAACAACAACAACAAAACAATTAGGTGGACATGGTGGTGTGCACCTGTAGTTCCAGCTACTCAGGAGGCTGACTCAGGAGAATCACTTGAACCCGGTAGGCGGAGGTTGCAGTGAGCCAAGGTCACACCACTGCACTCCAGCCTAGGTGACAGAGTGAGACACGGCCAGTAAGGAGTAAGGGTGAGAACTGAACCCAGACCTGCCCAAATCCAGCACCTACGGCCTCTCCATTCTCATTTGCTACCTCTCAAACCACTGGACATGTGCCGTGGAAACATTCTGATCTTTTGCCTTCATAAACATGACATCAGCTTGAACAATTCTCTCCCCTTCGATATAATTTTTTTCCCCTCAGAGTCTGGGGAAATTACCTTCATTAATTATCTCACAGCTTTGACTAATTAACTTATATCCTTCTCTCTTGTGCTTTGAGTCTATGTGTTAGAATCCTAAAATGTTAGCAGGATGCTTTGGTATGAGTGACGTCAACCTCTTCATTTTAGAGATGGAGTGAATGACACATGGATAAGGAGACAAAGTGCATTAGAAGCTGAGTCAGCCCCAGGTCTCCTGGGACTGGATCTGGTGCCCTGTGATTAGTCTTTTAGATTATCTGATGGAACTGGCTCTCCTCCGCCAGGGAGGAGAGCTGGGTAATGTATGGGTTTGCCTTCTTACTGATATTCGGAGTAATAGAGAAGAGACTGAACAAGGATCAGGGTCCAGGAACCAAGGAACATTCTATCAGTGAAATCCAACTTAGAAAGCACTGGATAGAATCTCCAAAGGATGCTAAATTTGCTGGACTAAAGTCAGAGGAGAAAGCAGGCTTGACTGCAGAAGGAATATATTAGTCAGGGTAGGCTAACTGCAAACAGCTCCATAAGCTCCATGGCATAACACTATAAAAATGTATTGTTTGCTCATTGCTTCTGTTGTGTTTGATCTCTGCTCTGTGCAAATGTTCAGGAATGCTCTTTCCATCTTTGGACTCTTCCCTCTCCAACACGCAGTCCATAATGTCAGCACCAGCAAGTATAGGAAGCCCATGGTGAGTCCAGGCGAGTCTGGGGTAGAGCTTAGACTAGAGCAGGCATTCCTGGTTTCATGTCCAGTGACTGGTATTTCTACCACACCGTTCTGCCTCTCAACATCTCTGCTCCTCAGGTTACTCCTCTCTGAAGTGGGAATTATATAGCCTGCTCTGCCCACCCCTAGGGCTGTGAGTTCAGATGCTAGAATTGTTTTTGTAAATGGGTGCATATTGTGCAAATATAAGGATGGCTGTGGTTTCTTTTTTACATGACATGTAGCCAAGCATCCTGCTCGCCCCTACCTGGTGTCCTTTCCCTTATGGCTTTGAAAGTAGAAGACAAATTTGAGAAACATTCCTTCGTAAATGGGAAGATAGTTGTGTTGTGTCCTGTCAGGACTTAGTCTGTGGCAAAGGAAATATCTCCTTTCAGGCGGTGCCAGTGGACCCATGTTGTGTGTGCACTTTGACACTGAGGGTCAGTTCCTACCTTTCCCAGGCCTTCCCACCTTTAGCCATCAAGCTTATATCTTGGTGGCCAGTCACTAACCTTGAACCTTGCTGCAGCACCATCAGACCCTGGCAGGGTAGTTGGTTGTCTTGAGCATGGAATTTGGGATCCAGTAACTCTGGATTCAACCTTCATTCTAGAGTTTAGTGGCCTCAATTTCTTCATCTATAAATGGGGAGAATAACTTATAAGGTAGTTTTGAAGTCTAAGTGAGCTCATTATGAAAACTGCTTAGCAGACTGACTGTAAATAGGCAGCATTCAGGAAAGTTGCGGTTATTTTCATGCCATATCCAATGTGCTAGAGATGAGTTCTGGGTTCTTGCATAATGGTTGAGTCAGACCTGCATCTTGTGGCTTCCCTGTTGGCCCTGTTTCTATGAGCAGCCTTCTGGCTCAGTGTCCCTTTCCTGCCAGTCCCAATTCCTGCCCTAAGCCTTAGTCATCTTAGTTGAGACCTAAAGACTATGTAGCCCTGGTGAGGCCAGATCCTATGCCCCGCACCAGCACTCTCCAACCCTGTCTGCTGGATTCCCATGGTGGGCTCCATCACCTTGACCACCTGGGTACTGAGGATTGAAATGTAAAGCTTTTCCTGAGGCTGTTCACTGTTTGGCCCACATAGACCTCGCTGATTTGGTCTCCTATGGAGCTCCTGGTTCTCACTGTGTAACCACAGTGAGCTTCTGCCTCAGCTTATCAGGCCTAAGGCAGAGCCTGAGACAAGGGCTTAGGAGGTGCCCCAGGATATAGGGGCGAGGGCAGGAGTGAGGGTAAGACAGGGATGGAGGAAAAGCCAATATGTGATATGCTCAATTAGTTCCTGCTCTGTGCAACCATGGATCCCCATGAGGCCCCCTCTGAATTGTCCTGTAGAAGCCTGGGACATTCGTCCACTGGTCTTCTCCCTCACCAGCTGATGTTCCACTTTGAAAATATTTCTGGCTCAGATCTGAGTGGGCTTCCCATACTCTTGAGAAAGCCCTAAGGCAGAGAAGTGGAGAGCCTTAGAGGCACGTGCTTGAAGGAGAACCTGACCACTGCATCGGCTCTGAAACCAGAGATGATATGGACATAAAAGTGTCGGCAGAAGCCATTTTACTTAGCAAGATGCTTCCTCCCCAGGCTTTGTGCATTAACTATGCCATGGACCACATTGAAGGTCTAGGTTCATGTTACCTTTTCGGAGAGGTCTTTCTTGACCTACTATTTGTAGGTGCCAACCTGTGGTTACTCCATCCCATGCAATTTCCTTCCTGCAACCCTTTTCTAGCAGCCTAGCTAGTGATGCTTAAAATCTATCAGCCCACAAGTGTATCTAGGTCTTGGGATAGGTTTAAACAAGACATACACCAGACTTGGACTGGGGTCATTATGTAAAAAGAGGTGCCGAGTACAGTGGCTCAGGTTTGTAATCCTTGCACTTTGGGAGGCCAAGTTGGGTGGATCACCTGAGGTCAGGAGTTCAAGACTAGCCTGGCCAACATGGTGAAACCCCGTCTCTACTAAAAAAAAAAATTACCCTGACGTGGTGGCAGGCACCTGTAATCCCAGCTACTCAGGAGGCTGAGGCAGGATAATCCCTTCAACCGGGGAGGCGGAGGTTGCAGTGAGCAGAGATGTCCCCATTGCACTCCAGCCTGGGTGACAGAGCGAAACTCTATCTCAAAAAAAAAAAAAAAAAAAAAAAAAAAAAAAGAAAAAGAAAAAAGAGGTGTAAGATGCCAATGCCAGTCCAGTTAGCAGGTGCAAAAGGAGTGCTAAAGCTTTAGTTGATTATCAGATGTTAGAGTAGAAGATGTCAAGAGGTGAGGGGAGCAAATCAGGAGGCGACCAGACAGCTTGGTGTTATTTGCAGACAATGTTGGGCTGATAGGAAGCTCTCTTGGGAATGGAAAAGATGCTTCTTCTGGTCCTGGTTTAGGCCTATGTAACAGCACTTCTCTGTATGGGGTTTTGTTCCCTCAGTGTGGCCATGGAAGGGTGGGAGAACTGACCACTTCCTTACACAACTCAGTGAAGATATATGTCCATCTGGTTGCAGTTTGTTTCCAAACTCTGAAGGCAACGAGACTCTCAGACCGGGAAATAGGTTCTTCTGAGTGTTGCTGCAAAGAAAAATGGCTTCGGTAGACACTTCGTATGCAGCTTTCAGTGGCCCCTGGGATTCAGGAGACACCGAACTGGAGAACAGCAGTGTATGCCTTCTGTGGACTACAGTTTCCAAGCTGCTGGTGAGAGCCATTTCTCCATTAGGCCAGCTCAGCAAGATCTGCTTGTCTGAATACAGTGTGAGTCACCCTCCAGACTGTGGTCAGGAGCTGAGGCTGCAGGTTTCCCTTTACAGTGACCTCATAATCCCTGTCTCAATTCCCCCATGCTGCAGAAAAAAAAAAAAATCTCCATTCTTCAGGAGGAGCCTGCAGAATGATGTGCCTGACTTGCAGGCAGAGAAGACATTTGGGTGCTTGTCCTTTCATCCTGTAGGTTTGTTTCTCCTTCAAGCAGAATTGCAGCACGAAGTGACCTCTCTTCTCAGCTTTTTCCCTTGCTGCAGTCAGGTTCTGCAGTTTCTGATGGTGGAATTTCCATGGTAGAAGGAAAATGGGATTTACTCCTTATCATTACCATTTGTATCCGAACTGTGTGGGCTGACTTTTTTGCACCATTAACAGTGTATGGATTATGTTCATAGCCATCTTCACAGCTCCGAGATGATGGGGTTCTAAATGAAAGCGCTCCATTTTAATCCTAATTGTATTAAGTGGTGCATGTCCTCAATGGTGTAGTTTTAAAATTAACCTCTCTGTGTCACAGTTTCCTTCTTTGTATAATGGAGATAATAATACTACTTGCCTGATAGGATTTTCGTGAGGATTAAGTGAGTTTTTACATGAGAAACACTTACAAAAGTGCTGGCATATGTCAGGAACTGTGATAAGTGTTTGATGTTATTACTTTTAGCATCATCATGCATTTAAAGATGGTGAATCTTAGGAAAAGAAGTCACATATCTTTTTAAAAGTGGTAATCTGTAAGCAATTTCATGTTTTTAATATTCTTCTATAGTATGTTTGTGCAGAAGGATTTGCAATGGTTTATGGATTAAAGAGAAAGCAAACTTCAATCATTGGGATGAAAAAGAGAACAGAGACCAGTGGGAGAAACTAGAACAAATTATGCCATAGACATAGATGTGATGATTGGAATAAGTGGCCAGTGAGTTTGTTCTTACTTTCCCTGCAGCTAAGGAGCTGGTTGACACATATTCACTCCCTGATTACAGCATCAAATATACATTCATTTGCAGAAATAAATTCTTTGGGGGCTTGGTGGGGCAGATACTGTAGGAATCTACCATGTGGTTCCCTTAAGTATAAATGACTTTGAGTACAGTTTATTGTATCTCCTTGTTTAGTTTTACTATGAATAGCTGTTAAAGATGTGAACCTCTGGAAGATCAAGGACTTTGCCTTATGGAATGCAAATAACCAAAGTAGAAATCGTAGTATAAATGAAACACAAATACAAGTGTTGGCTGCAAAGTGCTATCTCATACTTAGCAGAGATATACTTAAATCTTACATTTGCTTCCTTCCCTCTGTCCTCAAACTCCTCCATAAAGCAACTGCATGACCCAAGGCACTCGACCTAATCTGTCTGCTCTTCCTCCTAAATTAACTGAGAGCATTCGTGCTAGTTCCACTTATTAAGCAGCCAGTCAAATGGTTATTGATCATTTATGTTGTGTGAAGGATGTTTGTAGAGAGTCAAGGGAGATACCATTTACTGGGCACTGATTATATGCCAGACACAGACTGAGACACTTTATATACACCACTGCATTTGTTGCAGTCATATGAAATAGTTATTCTTATTTCTGATTTATATATGAAAAAAAATTGTATCTCAGAGACATTGTGTAACGTGACCAAAGTCACATGGCTACTTTCATAGCAGAACCAGGACTTCAAACCACCCATCAATTAATTCATTCATTGACTTTGCATATTGCTATCATCTTTGCCAGGTACTGCTGATACAAAGAATGGCTAAGGAATGATTCCTGCCTCCAACACACCCTCAATCTGGTCAAAGAGGCAATTTCCTGACTCCATGCCCAGAAGTCTTGGGTATAACCCAATCTCAAGCCTTAGTTTTGAAGATGTGTATTACATGATATACATCCAGCCATTTAAATTTCATTTGAATGCCCTTGGGAATTATGTGGGGAAAAAGAAAAGGATTCAGTGGTGACTGAGGCTGGGGGCTGGATGCTATCATAACATCATATCTCTTTTTACACTAAAGGTCTCCTTTACAGGGATGAAGTCTTTGAGCAAGACTCTTGTAACTCTCTAAGTCAAGTTTAGACAGGCTCATCTAAAAGTGAAGTTTTGCCTGGAACAATCTCTTGCAGAAATTATCCTGACCGAAGAGGCAGTGAGATTCTCCTGCAATAGAACATGGCCAAGGCTGCAGATTTCTTTTCCAGTAAGGTACTTGCTTTGGAGAAACTAATTAAACCCTGAATTTTTAGAAGATTTAGGATTTTGTCAACTTGCAATTATGGATCCTTCCCAGCATGTTCCCTGAGGGAAGGACTCTGCCTGTGCAGAGGAACAGTCGACACTTCTGTGTTTATTCCCCTTTCTGTCTCCCCCAGGAGTCATCTTCTTAAGAATAACATCTGTGTTTTGTGGTGTCTTGTCTCTTCCATGATTGTCCTTCCTTTTGTGGCATTTGAAACTCAGGCTGGAGACTGAAAACCTGGAATAGAAACGTTTTTGAGAGCTTGCATGCAACAACTAACTCAACAAGAGGTAAGCACACTTAAGGGCTGGAGGGAACATTACAATACCACTTTATTCAATGTCTGAACCACCCCCAAGACCTAGAGTTCTTCCAATATCTTCCAGTATCACTTCTATAACAGCTTGTTTATTCTTTGCTTGGCTTTGGTTATTCAGAGTTCTTTTCTTTTTTCATTATTCTTATTATTATTATTGAGACGGAGTCTTGCTTTTTTCGCCCAGGCTGGAGTGCAGTGATGCAATCTCATCTCACTGCAATCTCTACCTTCTGGGTTCATGCCATTCTCCTGCCTCAGCCTCCCAAGTAGCTGGGACTATAGGCATCCGCCAACGCGCCTGGCTAATTTTCTGTATTTTTAGTAGAGACGAGGTTTCATCATGTTAGCCAGGATGGTCTCAATCTCCTGACCTTGTGATCCACCCGCCTCAGCATCCCAAAGTGCTGGGATTACAGGTATGAGCCACCGTGCCCGGCCCAAAGTTCTTTTCTTATTGGAGTGCAGTTTGTTCCCTTATAGATTTCACCATCAGATCCTAGTTCTTCTCTGTCACACAGTAGAGTATGTCTGTTCTCTCCTTTCCATGACAGATGTTCAGAGTTTTTAAGACAGAGACTATGTCCCTACTTATTATTCCATTTTTCTTTCTAAAGAGGTGGAGTTTCTGGTTTCTCACTATCCTGGTGGTCTAAATATGCTCCATTCTAGGATGACAAATATATTAGTAAGACACATATATTAATTGAGTGGAAACTTCTTTCCTGGTAGGCCTGGTTGTGATCCCCGAATCCTTTCCAATAACTTCCAGGCAGTTACTGTACATTTATTTCTTAACAAAGAGATCTTATTTGTGCAACTACTATGTTCAAGTGCTATGTACTGGGGATGCAGCATTGGAGATGGAGTGCTGAACACCGCAGCCTGCTCTGGAGCTAACCAACACTTACAAAAGAAAGATGAGCACTGAGTTGAAGCCTCTTTTATACCTTTGAATGTGGCTTTTTGGTGGAGACACATTTTTCAAATCTGACTCTGATGTTCACCTGAAGGGTGTCCAGGTGGAGAGTGGTCCTCAGCTCCTGCGGAGCTGGGTCTACTGTGTCTCTTTCCCAAACCACTTTCATACCCAGAAGATCTGCTCTGCCTTGTTCTTTGCTGGCTGCTCAGAAGGCCCTGGTAGAAAAATACATGAAAAGCTGATGCCTCTGGCGATAATCAAAGCTTCATTTTACACTGGGAAACAGAGGCCTTTATTGGAGAAGCTCTTCAGAACATAATCAAGTGAATCCACTGTAGCTATGCTCCTACCGTACCTGGGGAATTCCCCCTTGCTCTCTCCCTCCATCATCTGAGTAATCTATTTTAGTTAAAGATGGTAAATCAAAGCCTTGAAAGGTCAATTAATTTTGCCCCCTTTCCCACTGATCCATGAGAAATGGTGATTCTCAGTGTAGCTGGCTGGTAGGGACCTCTGTCCTAAATTGGAAGAATGCTCCCCAAGAGACCACGTATGAAGTCCCTGGAGAAGTTATTCTGGTTGGAAATATAACAGGTTCTGTTTTTGAAAAGACTGATATTTATGGTATTTTTTTCTCTAAATAGCCTACTGGATCTCTCAGTTGTCAAACAATCTCTGCCCATTAACTTGTCCTTCCTTAGTAGAGGCTGCCTCTGTCAGTTCTTGGTAGAACAATTCCTTTGCTGTTTCTTTAAATTACATTCTTAGGCTCCTGTCTGTTGAGTTCATGGTGTGGGTGAGTGGGAACCGAATTTGAATCTACAATGATTACCTGGTGGCTTCAGGAAAATCACTTCCTTTCTGAGTTTGTTTCAGCTTTAAAATGATGATCTGGGAATATAGTTGGCACTCAACAAATTGAATAGACAATAAGTGAGGCTACAGAAGGCTGCATTCTCCTCTTAGGTCATATATTCAGTCAACACGTAATGATTAAGAAATAATAGAACAGGCTCTGTTCTGGGTGCTGGGGACACGACAGAGGCGAAACACACAAAGTGCCAGCTCTCATGGAGCTTGACTCCTAGAAAGCATGCACATAAATAGGTAAGCCAGTAGTGTGTCAGGTAGAAAATGCCCTATGAGTACTGGGAATGGGGAGGGTTGTGTGTGTGCGTATATGTGAGTGTGATTTTACACGTATAGGTGTGATGTGTGTGTGTTTATGTAGGATGATGAGGGTGGTCTCACTGAGGAGATGACGTTGGAGATGGCTGAAAGAAATGAGAGAGTGAGCCATGCATGTGTTAGAGGAAAGAGTATTCCAGGAGAAGGGTTTGCTGTGGGAGTGTGCTTGCTGGGTTTGAAACAGCAGGGAGGCAGTGTGCCTAGAGTATCATGAAAGAGGGGTTGAGGTCAGGGACTATAGGCCTTGGAGGCTACTGTGATGTCTCAGGCCACTTTCCTCTGAGCCATAAGGCCGGCATTGGAGGGGGTCAGCAGCGGAGTGGTAGATCACAGCTCAGTGTTCCTACAGGATCACTCTACAGCTCTTTGGGGGCATAGACTGGCTCTAGGAGGCAAGTGCTAGGGACATAAGGCCCTTGACTTTATTCTCAATGTTGCACAAGCTGCTTAGAATAATCCACAAGGATCACCACCTAAACCAGACTTCAGAGATGAAAAGGAAGACAGAAGCAATAGCAACAGGAGCAAGTGCACATTTTTAGATGTGCTAGTGAGTTAAGTGGCAGGGAGGGAGGATCAAAGTCTTCTTGCTAAGGGGCCAGAAACAAGCCAAAGGAACAAGCACAGAACAACAAAAAATGTGCATGCTGGGCCTTCACAACCAACAATGAGGGGCTGGCAAATCAGGTTAATGAGTGACGGGGCATGGATACGATGGAGGCCTTAAACATGTTAGACAAAGGCTGGTAGTCCTTGAACTTTAGAACAGGCCAACTTTAGAACTTTAGAACAGTGCTGGGATTATAGGCGTGAGCCACCGCACCCAGCCAGAGTTGCTTATTTTGACTGCATGTGTGTGGTTTTATTTTCCTGTAAAATATTGAAATCTACGTTACATCCTGGTGGGACTGAAACTTTAGAAAGGCCAGAAACTCCCTGTGTCTCATGTTCCTGTGCCCCCACCCCAGTGTACATCTGCAAGAGGTGATCAGTGAGGCGGTGGGGTGGGGGTGCTCATTTTTGTGTAGCAGATGGGGAGTCAAGAACATAAGAGGAGGCCTGCCAAGTTCCTTCCCACTTCTGGGAAGGGTTCTAGCCTCTTATGAAGAGAAGAATTAGCATGAAGGCAAAGTTGTTTACCTAAAGGTGTCTATGAGCCGAAGAAGTCCAGTAGTCATCTGCCCCATCCACTTCAACACATCTACCAGGAGTGCCCAGTTAGTGCCCTCCCGAAGCCGGGTGGAGGCTGCCATCTGCTGGTTGACTTGAGGATGTTTTTACCCAAATGTTTAGTTTGTCTTTCAATTTTTAGGGAAATCTGTGTTGACAGCATTTTCTCAAGACAAGATGCCGTCCGTTTTCTCTTTTAAACTATCACAGATTCTTATCAGGGTGGGTACTCTTCATGATCATTTTGACGGATGCTCAGAAGAATTAATCAATTAGACCAAGATGATTCCGTAACTGGAAAACATGGGATTTGAGCTCAGCTCTCCCTACAAAGATGGTGACTGTAAATAAATTGTTATAATCACATTGGCTTTGCAAACTGTAAAGTGTTATGAAGGAACCAGTAAATGGAAGGTGCTCTGAGTGTCCTAAATGGAAGAGTGGAGAAAAGAATAAATGTGCAGATGGATGTTCCTCAAGGCATTGTGACTTAAGGAGTCGGAGAACCCAACTTTGACACCTGGAGGCTGAGTGAACTTGGGGGAAGTCATTTCACTACTCTGAGAAACAATTTCTTAACCTGTAGTTGCAAATGTGCGGGCAAATGTGGGAACTTTTTTTTTTTGACTGAGTCTTGCTCTGTTTCTCAGGTTGGAGTGCAGTGGTACAACCTCGGCTCACTGCATCCTCTGCCTCTTGGGTTCAAGCGATTCTCCTGCCTCACCCTCCCGAGTAGCTGGGATTACAGGCATGCACCACCATGCTCGGCTAACTTTTGTATTTTTAGTAGAGATGGGCTTTCACCATGTTGGCCAGGCTGGTCTCCAACTCCTGACCTCAAATGATCCGCCCTGGCCTCCCAAAGTGTTGGGATTACAGGCGTGAGCCACCGCACCCAGCCGGAGCTGCTTATTTTGACTGCATGTGTGTGGTTTTATTGTCCTGTAAAATATTGAAATCTATGTTACATCCTGGTGGGATTGAAACAACTCTCAAGAAAGCCTTTTTCTACTTACTTTCCAGAGATTGTCATTCCTTTGGGAGCTCCCTAGGGAGGGAAGAGGATGAGGGGAGTGAGCCCTCTGCTGGTTGCTAATATGTCCTGCCAGCCCAAACCTGGGCAGCAGGCACATGCAGGGCACCCCTGGTACCCCATGGAGGCCGGGGGGCACAGGTGGCCGGGGGCAGATGCATTTCTACTGATGAAGCAGGCTTTCTAAGGAGCAATTTTGATGATGCCATCTGGGGCTGAAAACTCTTGGCAACTCTCAGCTGGGCTCCAGGACCCCAAGCCTTCAAGGCAAGGGCCTACCTCCACCTTCACCTCTGCTCCCCATGCCTTCATCCCTTGTGTCCAGCCCCAAGCCTCCCCTTGGCCTTACCACCGTTCTTCGTTTCTAGCTGCAGTCACCTTGAAGGAGGCTTCCCGATTCCTTCCCCACCCTAAACTACAGCTCCAGGAGTTAATGGGCCCCTGATTCCAGTTTCCCATATCCCTAACTAGCCCGCCTCAATTAAAAGTGACACCCACATCCAGGAAAAATTAACTATAGGAGTTGAGGGCTGCTCAGGAACAAGGGTGGGGACATAGAGAGCTCTCTGGGGTTGTAAGTCCCATGAGTTTTACTTTCTAAATATCTCTCAGAACCATAGCTCTGTCTACACGACACCACACTTAGCCAAGTTCCGTCACCTTTCGCCTGGATTCCTGCAGTAGCCTCCTCACAGGTCTCTTCCCACTTTGCACCTCCCAGCCAAAATCCAAACGCAACAAAAAAGGTGACTTAAAAAAACAGACGTGATCACAATGCTCTCCTCCTGGAAACTTCTCGGTAGCTTTCCATTGTATTGGAGAAAAAGAGCAAAATTTTTATTCTGGACCAGGAAGATCTGCATGGCTGGGTTCCTACTGACTCCTGAAACCTCATCTTCCACGATGCATCTTTTGCACCTATGCCTCTGGCTTTCTCTGTGCACAGCATGACAGCCACAGGACTGTAGAGATACTTGCCTTCTGCCTTCTGCCTCTCCCGCTTCCTTCACCTGGTTAACTCCTACTAGCTCTTTGGATCTGGGTTCAAATGCCTTTTCCTCAGAGAGCCTTCCTCATCAGATCCCCTTTAGATGTCTTCATAGCTTTTTACATTTGCTTTCAAAGCACAGCCCTCAGTTTGTAATCACACATTTGCTTGTCTGATCATGTGTTTGTCACTGACCTCTCCGGGGCACAGAGGCTGCACGGAGGCAAGTAATGTGGTTATTTTGCTCACATAGTGCTGAGCATAAGCGGGGAGGTGCTCAACACTGATTTTTAAGTGAAAAGAGAACTGAGAATCTTAGGAGAAGGGGACCGATGAGCACAGCCCACGAGGAGCTCTCGGATTTTCCAGGCTTAGGCAAGGCATGGTGGGAAGACAAGCTGGGGTGGGGCAAGATGAGAATGGGGAAGGAGTGGGCTGTGTAGCCAGCAGTTTTGAGACCATACAGGTCATAGGAGGCTCAGTGAGGAAGAATCTGCAAGGTGTGTCTCCTTCTGGAGAACAGACAGTCATGCCACACTGCAGAGGAGTATGTAGCCTGGGTTTTCATCAGAATCTCCTGCCCGGTTGCTGTGGTGCTTGGGGCAATCCCCAACCTCCTCTGGACTGCTGCTTCCTCAGAAGGAAAGAAATGAGCACGAATTCAATGCAACAAATATTCATTGAGCACATCTTCTGTGCCTCCTTAGGGTTTCTCACAGGCCCACCCTGTGTGACCACCCTACTTCAATACTGCAACCCTGTCTCCTTACCCTGGTCCCCTTTGTCCTTTTTTCCCACAGTGCTTGCTACCCTTGAATATACCATTTAATTTGGGCATTTATTACATTCATCGTTAATTGTTTTTTGTTAGAATATAAATGCTGTGACCGCAGGGACCTCTTCGTCTTTTTTTCACTGACAAATCCACACGGGAGGTGCTCCACAAGCATTTGTGAAATGAATAAAGTACTGTTTTCCATATAGTGTGGCTTGTTTGAAATGAATACGATATCTTCACTGAAAAGAACTTGGATTTTGGAATCAGACAGCCTGGCTGTGAATCTTGGTCTGACGCCAGTGGCGTGGCTGCGAGAAGCCACCTGACCCCTCTGAGGCCTAGTTTTCTACATGACATGGAATAGTTTGATTTGTCTCACAGGTGACTGTGATGTTTAGAAGACTTTGGATATTTAAAGTGTCAAACACAGTGCTGGGACTACAAGAGGGTCAGTAAATATCATGGGCTCATGGTCTAGGGAGGAAAGTGTCAGCCAAGGTATCTGGCTTCAAGCACCTGAAATAATCTAGGACTACCTAAGCTGAAAAGGAATTTTCTGGAAGGATATCAGGATGCTCATAAAATTGACAGAAAGTTTGAAGAAGCAGGCACAGAAAATTATCAGGAACCAAAGGAAGCCAGGTAGCAGGAACCATCAACCAGTCTGCCTTTGTCACTGCTGGAAATAGCTGTCACCATTAGAGAGAGACATGGCTGTACCCTGCATGGTGCTGGGCCACAGATCCCACGGATAGATGGCCCCATTACTAGATTCTATGGGGGAGCCAGTCTCCTACACTGTTTGTTTTGCATTCCTTGCTAAAGGTTAGAAGTCCCTCTGTGGGCATCCAATTAGCAAAGCCCAAGTTACGTGCCCATGCCCTGGCTATCAAGGAGAGGAGGAAAAGAGTATTTTCCTCTATGGCTTCCTTGCTGGGAGGTAAGGTTCTCAAATCTTCTAAAACTGGAAAGGTGTTTGGATGCTGGGAAGCTATTAAATGACCAATAATTACTATAGGAAGAGAGGCAGGAAGTAGAAATCGTAATGGATAAGGCCAGCAGGCAGCTCTAACAGTGGCACTCAGTGCTTCCAGGGATGGGAGAGCCTGCCGGGGTCCCTGAGGAGAGTTAAAGGAGAGGGGCTTTTCCAAAAGGTGTGGGCAGGGTGGAGTAGAGCCTCAGAGGCTAGCACACGTCCGCAAGTCTAGCAGTAGCTAGGGTGCCATGACCATTCCTAGGCTAGAGGGAGCAAGTGAGAGAGCAGTTTTCTAAACCTGAAGAGAGAGTTGCATGGAGACAGCCAGTTGACAGTGGCTATGGCTCTCTTATATAGATGCTGACAGCCCACTGTGATGCTGTATAGACGGAGCTGGGCAACAAGTGTCCAGACCCACCCCCACTCCTGGCCTCCTCCCTTCAATGTCCTGCTGGCTCCTCCCATTTTGACATCCACCTGGAAGCCGGGAATCATGGATGCAATCCAAATAGGGTGGTCTGGAAGTGCACAGAGCAGGGAGAAGGGGAGCAGATGAGAGAAGGAACAAAGGGAAGGTCGAACACCCTGGCAATTACTTCCTAATAGAGGTATTTAGACTGTTTCGTGGGGGCAGGGGTAGGGCCCAGCCTTAAGGGTGAAGTGGAATTTTAAGAGAACTTTCAAGATGGAGGAGGTTTCCTGAGCCAAGCCACAGAACCAGAGGTTGAAGGACACGTTTGAGAAATGATTAGCTTACACTAGAGACTGTGGTCTTTGAATGCCATAGCCTCAGACCCTGTTGCCTGCCCTGTCCCCATTTGGGTTATTACTGACTCCTGTTTGATGTGGCTTCTTCACCAATCCGAACGTGATTCTTGTGTGGCTTGTGGGGAATACCTTCAAGCTTAGGTACATCCACAGTTCTGTAGAGGGAATAGGGCTTGGGTTTAGAGACTTACAAGTCAGCAGCCAGTGGAGAGGTACGCCTCCAATTAGAGGCCTGGTTGCTACAGGGAGCCCGTTTGTTTGGATTTATACAGCCAGGAGAGCGTTGCTATGGCTGAACTGCATTCAACAGTTCTTACGATCTGGAACAGCACATTGTGTATATAACATGACAGCATTTATTAAAGCAAGATAAACTCAGCAACAAAGGATATGGCTGAAGCCATAAATTCCTCTGATCCTTGCTCCAGAGCCATCACATTCCATTTGAATGAGGCCTATCAGCCCAAACTTGACTTATTTTATTAAATAAGTCAATTTTCTGAAAATCCCTAAGAGAGTAAACTGGGAATTACTCTCCCCCCATATACCCTTGTTTCAAAAGAGAAATGCTATGTGTTGAGCAGTTCTGACTCACTATATTTGGTGAGGACTAACACACCTGCCATCCGGACAATGGGTTCCCCATCACTAGATGTGTTCAGCCTGAGGTTGGGGGAATATGGGCTTGCTCCCTTTTTGGGGACTGCAATGTAGGGGAGAAGGCAATATTCCTAACAGACATTCTTCCTAGTTCTAAGAGTTCAGGATTGTAGAAGCCTGAGGAAGCATCCAGTTGAACTTCCCCCTATATCCCATTCTGCAACCTTCACTCTCTTGCCACAGCACACATTTCTCCAGAGAAGGAGAGATTTAAGGGACTGGGAGAGAGCAGGAACATTGGAGCCAGAAGACCTGGGTTTAAATCCAAATTCTATTATTTATTGAGTAGTAACCACTATCAAGTCATTGAGTTTCTATGAATCCCAGTTCATCTCATGTAAAGTGATAATGGTGATAGCTAACACGTACTAGCACTTAATATACTCCAGGCACCATTCTAAGGGCCTCAAATGGATGACATAATTGATTCTTCACAAACATGTTCTGAAATAAGAAGTGTGAGTATCCCCACTTTACAGAAGAGAAACTGAGGCATAGAGAGGTTAGGGAACTTGGGAATGGTGGAGCCAAGAATTGAACTCAGGTAGTCTGCCTCTGGGGGTCTTAGTCCGTGTGTGGTAACAATCCTTACCTCAACTATATCACAGAATTTCTAGGAGGTTGCGTTAGAAAATGAGTATAAAAGCATCTTTTAAACCATAATCTATTAGTGTTAGAAATACTGAGTAAGATGCTGAATCTCAAGTTGTAAGCTTTTTTTTTTTTTTTTTTTTTTTTTAGAGACAGGGTTTCCCTCTGTTGCCCAGGCTGGAGTGCAGTGGTGTGATCATAGCTCACTGTAACCTCGAACTCCTGGGCTCCAGCGATTTTCCTACCTCAGCCTCCTGAGTAGCTGGGACTACAGGTGTGCACTACCACACTTGGCTAATTTAATTATTATTATTACTATTTTGTAGAGACAAGGTCTCACTATGTTGCTCAGGCTGGTCTCAAACTCCTGGGGTCAAGCTATCTCCCACTTCGGCCTCCCAAAGTGTTGGGATTACAGGTATGAGCCACCATGCCTGGCCTGTAAGCTTTTCACAAGCGTGTTCAATTTTGTCTATAAAAGTGCTTTCCTCCCTTCCAGTCTTTAGTCTCCTTTCCACCCCTCCTGCTTGACCACCACCTCTACTTACCTTTCCTATCCTAACATCCCCCGCTTTGTTCAAATGATTGGCTTTGGTGAAATTCAGACTCAACAAATTAAAAGCAAAATAACAAACTCAAAAGTACTTGTGCTTTTATTAAAAAAAAAAAAATACAATCAGGTACTGTCCAGAAATGTTTTGGAAAGAAAGATCTCTTGAAAAACCCTTAGTTTTCATCACCATCATCATTATTATATTAATAATATTAATCATATCCTTAAAATGAAAACAGTATTGCTTTTCTGGTTTCTGTTGTATGAAATGTAAAAAAAGGGACAGCTTCCAATGACACATTTAATCTTTGCTAACAAAAATAATAACAATTAATTATATAGCTTCATGTAAAATATGGCTGGTTCTAAAACAAACTACCCCTGTACATCCTACCCCTCTCCCATTCCCAGAGCCACCCAAGAGAAGTAAAAAACTATTGTGATGTTGTCACTGGAAGATTTTTGCTGAATCAAACAACAAAACAGAAATATGTTGGAGACTGATGTCTTTGGTGCAAAGAAAGAAATCACAGAGGAGGCGAGGCCCGTGCTGTCGCCGTTGGCCCCAGGGATCCATGGTCAGCTTTGACTCTCACCAAATGCCCAGGTGTGGACCGATGGTTGGGCTGGTTGTATTGATGCTTTGGTAAAATCCTTTCCTCGCTCTGGGCCTTATTCCTCTCTCACCCAGTGGTCCCTGGAATTTATGCCCGTTTGCGCCTGCCTTCAAGATTTCTGAAGTTGCTTGGTCTCAGTTTCATCTCAGCAAACTGGATTGAGTGTTCATGGCCCTTCCAGTGGAACCAGTTAACGCCCTGTAAAAATAAATAAATAAATAAATATATATATATATAAATAAGAAGGCCTCCAGGTTGGTTACTGTTAGGCAAGGTATTCACTGATGATTGCTATTTAGTCAAACTAAATGAGTTCTGCTTCAATTTGGCCATTTGGTATATCACAGCTGCCTCTTGCCTATCTCTCTGTTGGTCTGGGTTGTGAAAACTTTCAAAGGAACTGGCTGAATCTGACCCAAGTTTTCACCTGAGTCGAGTTGCCTGAGTTTGCATGGAGCTTTGGTTTTCCCTCTTGAAGCAAAATGGTAGCTGATGAAACCTGCCATCCTTCAGAATAGGTTCTGAAGGAATTCAGATCATGATCAGAAGTTCTAGAATTGAATAGCTATATACAGGGTATATATGTATGTGTCTGTAATTCACAAGATTCCTATGGAGTATTTTAATAGGGGTTTGGTATGGAATAGCAGAAAGAACATCAACAAAACACAGTTTTACAACTTGACGTACAGGGTTAAATGTTAGTGCTCTTACTTGAGAGATAAATAGTATTAAACAAGTTCTCAATATTTTCTGAGCCTTGGTTTTACTATGCTTTGTTTTGTTTTTTTCTTTCTTTCCTAAGATCTGACAATGCTGGCCTTGAAAGATGAGACGAAGATTAAATGAGTTTGTAAAGGAGCTATCACAGACCTGGGCACATCATAGGTACTTGGTAAGTATTACTTCCCTAGTCTTAAGTAGGGGGAAATATCCTTGAAATTTTGGCCAAGGCTTTCTACAAGAAAAAACTGTATTTGCGTCTTGGCATCCAGGTTCCAAGTTTGACTCTTTAGCGAAGTCTGCAGATGGTAGAGTCCACCCATGAAACCCCACATGGCCCCTTGCCCCACTGTGGGGAAGTTAATGGCTAGTGAGATGGGAGAAAAATAGAGACACTTTATTTGCTTCTAATTGTTTGGCATTCACTGACATGGGCAGTTTCTGAGTCTTACAGGGATGTGAGGTTTAAGAATGGCTCATTCGGCCAGACGCGGTGGCTCACGCCTGTAATCCCAGCACTTTGGGAGGCCGAGGTGGTCGGATCACGAGGTCAGGAGATAGAGACAATCCTGGCTAACACAGTGAAACCCCATCTCTACTAAAAATACAAAAAATTAGCCCTGTGTGGTGGCGGGCGCCTGTAGTCCCAGCTACTTGGGAGGCTGACATAGGAGAATGGTGTGAACCTGGGAGGCAGAGCTTGCAGTGAGCCGAGATCGCACCACTGCACTCCAGCCTGGGCGACAGAGTGAGACTCCGTGTCAAAAATAAATAAATAAAAATAAATAAATAAATAAATAAAAATAATAAAAAAAGAATGACTCATTCATCTCATGGGCAAATCCGCTTGTAATCACTCAGTTACAGTGAGTATGGTAGTCCAACAGCTTGGTGCACACACTGCCTGCCTTTGCCCCGGTTCTTTCCTCTGACAGTTCAGGGATGGAAGCCACACCTTCTTGTACTGTGGCAGGCACTAAAGCCAGAGAGGGAGGGTGACTTCACAGAGGCTACACAGCAGCGGGAGCAGAGCCGGAGCTGGGGCTCTGCTCCTGTGGCTCCTTTCCATGTCATCTCTTTCTTCTTCCATAATTGAATGGAAGGATGGAAAGAGAGGCTTGCTTTCTGACATGTAGCTTGCTTTTTTTGTTTTTTTCCCAGAAGAACTTTGTATTATACAAGTATTTTGAGACAAGGCAATAAAGATGATAAAATAGTGCTCAGAATGGAAATATTGATGAAGTAACATAATAAGATGGAAACAACACAGGACTGCTGTCAAGAAATGTCCTGTGACTCTTACCTGCTCTGTAACACAGGCATGAAAAACCACATCCTAATTCCTGCACAGGGTAAAAGTGATAAGCACTTGAGGTACAGAAGGTAAGAGTGCTTTGAAAAGTGCCAGAAATTATGTAAGGTAAGGTCTACACTTAAGGTCGCAGGTGTCATTTGTTAGCAGTTAACTAGAGCATAAACACATGTATCAAAGTTACTAATATTGAAAAGCAATACGTCCCAACATCTGCTGTATGTCAGGAATCACTTGTGGAGTATATCAACCCCCCATTCCCGCTGCAAAAGCACAAAAACAAAAATGCAAATATGCAAAAAAAAAAAAAAAAATGAGATGCTGTGTCTTGCCTGAGATCATTGAATCAGAATCCCTGAGGTTATCATAAAGTAGAATTTGGCTCTTTGCATTTTTATAAAGTCCCCGGGATTCCAGTGAGCAGATCTCATAAGAATCCTTGCGGTCCAGGGATCAGTGTGGTATGGCCTTGAGGGAAGACCCATCCCTCCTCCCTGGGATGGTGACTAAGTTCTGTAGAGGGACCTGGGCAGGAGTTTGGTTATGATTAAGTGGTTAGTCCCAAGCAACTTTATACTTTTCAGGAATGTGCCAGTGTAGGCAGGGCTCAGAGTAAGGGAGATTACTGAATTTGATCCGTTCGCCTGTTTCTAAAGGGGATCGAAAAAAATCTGTTTCTATGAATACAGAACAAATGCTAGAGGTGTGTGTGTGGTGCAGGGAAAATGCCAGGGGCTGGAAGTGGGGAGAGCTGGCTCTGCTGCCAACTTCACTCTGTGACCTCAGAAAAATCAGCTTTTTCTGGGCCTTGGTTTCTTCACAAAAGGTGGAGATTTAAAGTCTGTGGACTTCATTTCAAGGTATTCTTGGGATTCCAAAGGTGCCCCAGGCCAGGGGTTCTGTGTCATCAACCCTGCTTCGTTTAAACGGCCTCCACTTTTATCTGCTTTACTTTTGGGGTTCAGACAGAGATTTTGTCTGAGCAAAGCTTTCTGTTTTTGGAATCCATTTGACCAGTGTTTGTCCTTGGGATCACCAAGGGTTAGCCTGTGCTGTTTCTATTTTACCTGGCCTGCAGTGTCCTTGAGAGTGCTCATTGTCTTGGGAAAAACATGTTGTCATGTAAGTAGGGTTCCTGCCTCCTAGTCTCTGCTAGGATAGGGGGTTAAATTGTACTTCCATCGGCCCCCTCCTGCTTCCCAAGCCTGGCCTGCTCTGGGCCCTCATGGTCCACTCACCTGACTGTGGTTATTGTCCCCATATCTCCCCATCAGGTTGACACGGTGACAGTTCCTGTACCAGAAAGCCCCCTTGTAGGACAGAGCACAGTTGGTGATGGCTGAATCCGTGTCCTTGTCGAAGGTGGAGAAGGACCTGCCGTTGTGGTAGGCCATGGAGTCACCTGGGAGAGACAGAAAATATGTACCTGAGAAATCCCAGCTGAAATTTCCCTCCTGGACTGTAAAGGGCAGAACCAGAGGTAACAGTTGAAAGATTCTGGGGGTGGGACTGGCCTTGAACATTGAATGCAGAGTCAGCATTTAATGTGGAACTGAATGGGACATGAGTGTCATCCCCCCTATTTATTTCCAACAGAAGCAGCTTCATGTGGTGGGAAGAGGGCTGTAGCTGGCTTTGGAGAGTCCCACCTTTTCACTTTTTGGCTGTGACCTTGCACAAGTCAAGCCTCTTGTTGAACCTCAGTTTTCTCATCTACACAATGAAACTAGCACTTTGATTCTATATACTGAGCAGTGCCATTGTGACAATGGATACAAAGGCATATGCTAAACAGGTGGCATGGCATACAAATACTTACTTTGATTGTTCTTATTTTTATGACTTTTCTGCATTCCCTTTACATAAAAGATTTCAGAGGGTAAGGTGAGAAGTATGCATTTATTAATGGTATGCTTTTCTCCCACAGACAAATATTTATTAGTCATAATTAAGCCCTGCAGACATTAGATGTCCCTAAATAACCTCTGTATCACATAGTTACTTTTTAAAGTGTTTATCAGACCAATGTTCCGTGATTCTTAGACAAGAAGCCCATTTACATGTAGTACTATTTGGAAATCTAATTTGTAATTTAATATATTGAATTTCTGAAGCATTTCAGTGCCATTGCTTTGTGGGTCTCCTCACTCCCAATCCAGCAATCCAAATGTTTTGTTGTGCACAAACATTTCAAGACTCTGAGGCATTCTACTGTGATAATTTGGAGCAAGTTGTCGAAGGGACCCAGATACCTTTTTAAATGATGATGCTACCCAGAGCATGAGGACAGCATGTAGATATTAATGAAACAGGATGCTCTCCTGCAGAGGGCGTGGGTGCAGCCAAATCATGCAAGAAAATGCAGCCTTACAAACGTTATCTCAGTAAAGGGAAATATTATGGCTCATTCCTCAATGGAAGTACAAAGAGGAACAGAGGTCACATTCCTGCTGCTTAAGGAATTTGCTTGCCCTATAACATTATTCTTCTTGCCTGAAGCTATCTCAACCAAAGAGGTATTTATTTCCAGGTAATAAAATGCCAACATTCTTTGAAGGATTCAAGAACTAAAGCAGTGTTTGCCCCTGGGTGTCTCTCTTTATTGTCACTAAATTGCCATCTCAAAAGAGCTTTGTGCCTCCTTCGGCTCAGCCTGGCTTTTGGCAAACTTTTATCTGGCAACCTTTTCACTTTATGGTTGTTTTCTTTCAGGGCTCAGGGAGGTTGGAAACGTGCCAAGCATGTGTCTCTTCTGCTCTCACAAACATAACAGAAAGCCACCGAAAGTGGGCATGGGTTGCATGAGGGTGGTCCACACTCTCAGTCCTGACCCTTCTTTGTCACCAAGAACACCGTCGGATGCAGTTTTCTGCAGCTGGGCTTGCATCCACGTTCTACAAGCTGTTTTACCTTGGGCAAATCACTGAGCTCTTCTGAACTTCTTTCCTCTTCTGTATAAAAATAACATCTTCATAAAATGGTTTTATGAGGAATAAATGAGATGAATGCAGGTGGAATGTCTACAAAAGAGAATGGTACCTAGTAGGCCTTAATACATGTTGTTTCCTTATTTATTTCTCCTCTTATGTGGAGCCAGGAAACCACACAAAACCACTTCAAGTCCAAGAAATCTTCAAAACCGGAATGAAGGTTATGAGCCAGACAAGGAACGAAGGGGCCACTTGAGAGGCAGTGACCTTCTATTCATGAGGATGCAGGCTGAGACTAGATGATCACATGGCAGGAATGTCTTGGAAGAGATTCAAGCAGTTAGGTGATGGAGTGGGTGGTTTGCTATTCAAAGTGTGGTCCACAGACCAGCAACACCAGCTACATCGGCATCATCAGGGAACTTGGAGAAGATGCAGAATCTCAGTCGTATCCCAGACAACCTGTGTCAGCATCTGGACATTCACAAGATCGCCAGTGGGTCCATATGCCCAGAGTATATTGAGAAGTGCTGGATTGGATGAATATTAAGGCCTTTGGGGGATTTTTTTTTTAAAATCAGTTTACAACTGGTATCTAAAACTGGGTAAGGAAGACACACTTTTTTTGAAAGATGGTCATTAGAAATCAATCCTGATTTTCCTGATTCCCAACCTACTGAATGTTTCAGGATCCGAATATCTACCCAACACTTTTGAATTGCAATGTTTCTGGATTGGCACTCAGTAGGTATTCAAATATTTGTTGATTTAATAAATGGCTGGATTAATGAGGAAGGATTGAAAGTTAGAGAAATAAGCTGTAAATGCCAAGGTCTCCATGACTTTGTAGGCTCTAAGTGCAGCCACTACTGTACCTGCTGTCCCGCTGTACCCCTCCACCTTCAACTTGTAGCGAGTCTTGGCATCTCCCACGCTGAACTTGTCATAGACAGCAAAGGCTGTCTCCCCATGGTCCCGCAGGTCCACCCGGAGCTCGTACTGCCCTTGGGCTGTGATTTTGTTCAGGTTGTCCAGCCCTGCGGATGACAGGCAAGGGTTGCTAAGAAGCACAGGTGACTGAGGCCCTCATTTCTATTTCACTCTGTAAAAGCAGCAGCTGGGTACACTTAAAAGAGGGCCAACCGGGCCTGGTGGCTCATGCCTGTAATCTCAGCACTCCGTGAGGCAGAGGTGGGGTGGGAGGGGGTGGGGTGGGGGTGGTGGGAATCACTTGAGATCAGGAGTTCATTATCAGCCTGGCCAACATGGCAAAACCCTGTCTTTACTAAAAATACAAAAATTAGCTGGGTGTGGTGGTGGGTGCCTGTAGTCCCAGCTACTTGGGGGGCAGAGGCAGGAGAATCACTTGAACCTGAGAGGCAGAGGTTGCAGTGAGCCGAGATTGTGCCACTGCACTCCAGCCTGGGTGACAGAGCAAGACTTCATCTCAGAAAAAAAAAAAAAAAAAAAGGGGGTGCCTATCATACAGGCCTGGGCTGGAAGCTCAGTCTTATGCTTGCTGGAGTAATACTAGGCCAAATATGTGATATTTCTAAGTCTCAGGTAAAATCGGGTTGACATTTTTGCCCCAGTTCCAACCTTCCAGTGCATTAGTGATGATCCAAGGAGATAAGGTGGTGAAAGTACTTTTTAAACTCTAAAGTGCCTTACAGGCCAGGCGCAGTGGCTCACACCTGTAATCCCCGCACTTTGGGCAGCTGAGGTGGGTGGATCACCTGAGGCCAGGAGTTCGAGACCAGCCTGTCCAACATGGTGAAACCCCGTCTCTACTGAAAATACAAAAATTAGGAGGGCATGGGGAGGGTGCCTGTAATCTCAGCTACTTGGGAGGCTGAGGCAGGCGACTTGCTTGAACCCGGGAGGCGGAGGTTGCAGTGAGTTGAGATCACACCACTGCACTCCAGCCTCGGCGATAGAGTGAGACTCTGTCTAAACAAACAAACAAACAAATAAAAAAAATAAAGTGCCTTACAAATGAAGGGCAATGAATAATATGGATAAATGTTTATTATAGTATGATAAACATTTTCTGACCTAGGCAGTGGTGCATAGAACAATGTTCTCTGCAGTTAGGTGGTTGGAAAGTGTGGGTTGCATGGATGAATGGATGGGTGATAGGATTATCGTGTTGACTTGGGAGATGCCAAATTTCAGCTCAGCTGTTCATTGGTTAGACTCCTATGGGCAAACCACTCAGCCTTTTTGAGGCTGTGATTTCATCCATGGGAGGTGGTGAGGAGAGCAAAAATCACCTGGTGACCATCAAGTAGGCCTCGGAGACAAAAACTCCTTAACTGAGGAATTTAGAGGTAATTAGGCTTCTCTATATCTCAAGAAAGCATCTGGTTCCAGGTTTATTTCCTTAAAATGTATAGGTAACTAGAATTTCTGTACATCTCTGGAATACATGCATATCGAAACTCATTTTGCAACCCTTGCTGACATTAAGTCACCAAAATGTCCACAAATGTAATCATTTATCATGTTCTACATGGCTAATAAGGTCCAAATTACACTTAAGCTCCTGCCTTAAGGTCCACAAATACCCCTAAGGAAAAATCCACTACAGGGCTCTAAGTCTTTTTGCAGCATTCTTTCTTTCTAATAAACTTTCCTTTTTCAAACCTATACTGTTGTTGGTAAATTCATCTTTCCAACCTGCTAGCCAACCACTCTGACACCTGACACCTTGCCCACCAGGTGGCAATTGAGTACTTTGTAGGGGTGCTCTGGGGGTTAAAGGTTATGGCTCTAAGAAATCCATCTTAGCACCTAGAGCACAACCTGGGGCACAGGAGGGAAACGGTCAATATCAGTGAGGAGGGTTCTATGACTGGTCCAGAGAATGACTTAAGGCTAACACGTAAGTTTTGGCTCTTCCTTAATCAGATTTTTATTTTTATGTGAAAGGAAAATAAAATCTTGGGACCCCAATTTAACTCTGGCAAAAGGAAAAAAATAAACTGAGAGCTGAGTCATGCAAGAAACTGCCTCTCCTTTTGTCCCTAAGCAGATGCTACAGATAAAAGGCCAGATATCTCCACAGGTCTTCACTTTATCTTATGTAAAGTGCCGATTTATTGAGTGTGAGATGAATACATAATTGACCATTCTCTTTTTTTGTCATTCTGCTTTTTTAAATCATTCTGCCTTTTTTTTTTTTAAAAAATTTTGCAACATGTGGTTTCAGTAATGTGACCATACCCTCCCTCTTTCTCCTCCAGCCCACTTTTCCCCTTTAAATACTAAAGCTCTCATTATCATCTTTCAAAGAAAAAAAAAAGGCATGGACCACAGGTTGTTCCTGTGGCTTTTCCCCTTTAAATACTAAAGTTCTCAATACTATCTCTGGAAAAAAAAAAAAAAAAAAAAAAAAAGGCACGGACCACAGGTTGTTCCTTTGGCTTTGTGTTCTTTTCTGGGCATGCCTTTAACGTTGGCTAAGTAAACCTCTAAACTGATTGAGATCTGTCTCAGATAATTTTTGGTTTACATTTTAATGATTCAGAGCATTTAAATAATAGTCGTTTTCATTAAGAATTTGATATTCTGTGTCTGCCACCAGAACTAGTGCTTCTTCCTAATCTCTTTCTCTCCCATAGGTCCCTGGGGGTTAGGAAAAATGACAAGGAGGGCAGAAATGGGCATTTTAGATACAAACATGCAGAGCTGCATTACCAAGCCAGAATTCTTCTCTGCGGTCCCCAAATCCAGCAGCATAGGCCTTCCAGTTTTGGTAGAAGTTCTCATGTCCATTTTTGCGTCTCAGGAACACCTATAAACATATCAATGAATCTGGGTGTACTTAAGCTATTGCAGGAAAGAGGGCATCGTTCTGACAGGAAGGAATGTAGCACTGTGGAGAGAGCATCAGGCTCTGCTCAGTCCATCCCTAAATTGCCATGTGACTTTGGGTGGTCACCTCCCCCTCTCTAACCCTTGGTGTTCTCACCTGAAAAACAGGGATTAAAAATACCACCCAGTTTTGGGTGATAGTGATGTGTCAAAGTAGGTTCATTGATTGTAAAAAATGTACCACTCTGGTGCAGGATATTAATAATGAGGAGGTTGCATGGGTGGGTGTGGGGTGTATATGAAAACTTTCTGTTCACTTAATTGTGCCATGAACCTAAAACTGTTCTAAAAAAATAAAGTTTATTAATTCAAAAATACACTACCCAGCCCCTATGGTAATGGGATTGGAATAATTCACCTAGAACTCTTAGCACAGTGCCTGGTAGATAATAAATGCTTAGTCAGTGCTAATTAATGTAAGCAATGGGTTCAATGATCAACTGTCATTTATACATCACAGAGTTATTTGATGAGGATCTGATGAGATAAACTTCAAGAAACTTATCTCCCCGTTTCAAAAAGTAGCCAGCGTGTTTCCCATTCTTTTGTTTAAGAGAGAATTCCTGAGTGCCTCTGTGTGACAGGCACTATCTCGCAAGGCCTCACACATGTGGGTATCAGAGTGCACCAGGAGGAGATCACTCTCTTCTCCTCCCCATGCTTTGCCCTCTCCCTCCTCCCCTAGGCCTGAGGGCTCTGCAGTTCCTGGTGGTACTCACAATCCATCCACCCCCATCAGAGGTCATGTCACAGAAGACTTCCAGCGCCTGGGCCTTATCACCATTCAGATAAATGGTGTAGAGGCCAGAGGTCGTGTCTCCATTCAGCATTGCTTGGGAGCAGTCCTTGGGGAAGGGGTACAGGAGTCCAACTGTGGAATAAGAAGAAATGGTGATGCTGTCAGAGCAGGACGACTGAGCTGGAGCTTAATTCTCAGCTTACCTCTATGGACTAAATGCCTGGGGAATTTCCAAGTGCAATTATGTGATGCAAACAATTAAAAACTTGTAGAAATGGACAATTTTGGAACTATGCCTAGTAGATAAGTCTTAGATGTGATGATCATAGCAGTTCTTCTTTCTGATCCGAGGACATTCATCTGAAGTTGTATCATCAGCTGTTTTCTTATTTATTTCACAGCCCTAGTATAAGAGCATCTTTAGGATACAGTCATAGCATCTGGCATAAGATCTGGCAAAGAGGAAGCACCTTCTTTGGCAGATGTGTGCAGAATGACTGTTCCATGAATTGTAAAAGGCAGGGCTCTCCAAAGACCAGCTCCTCTGATCCTTGGGAATGGATGCTACTCTGACTTATGAAAGGAACAACTTGCAGGTTTGCTATCTGCAGAAGATACTTTGTGGCAGGGAGGCTCCCTGGGCATGGAATATCTGAGCCAAACTCTGTAACTCAGAAGATAGTCTTGAACAGGTCATTTGCTCTCTGAAAGCCTCTGCTTCCCTACTAGGACTTTGAGCATAGGGCCCACTATACCAGCTTGGTGGGAAGACCATTTGTGATTTCGAATGTGGATGGGCTTTGTAAACACTGGCATGATGAAGGAGAAAGAAAGAGACTTTGAGCTCATGTTGGACTCTGACAATAAAAGGACCACACACTTATATGGGCCACATGCTGAGCTAGGAGTTCACATGCAACACCTCACGAACCTTTGCAAGGTCCTGGTGACAGAGGGATTATTATTAATCGCCCTGTATAAATGAAGAAGGTAAAGATTATAGGATGGAAGTAGCGTTCTTAAGGCCCACCTAGCAAGTGATAGAAATGGGGATTGAATCCAGATGGGCTCCCTCCTTTCCTTTCACTGGGATGCTCATTACCCTCCCATACTTGCTTTCATCAGGCTTCCAAGTAGCAACAGTGAATCAATTCTTTTCAGAAGTTTGTTTGAAAATTTTAAGGTAGAAGTCAAAGGGGAGGTCGAGGGTTGATTCGGTCAAAGTTAGATCTCAAGGCTGGGTTGCACCCAGGGCCTCCTTACTTGTGGTGAAGATGGTCTGGATCATATTGCTCCTTAGGGGCCCATTGAGTGCCTGGATCTTGGCGGTGTAGTGGGAGGATGGGCTTAGGTCTACCAGGCTGTAGGAGGTGGTGTCTGGACCCACAATGACTTCCTAAGAGCAGAAGAAAGAATATAATGGCTTTTGGTCACAGAAATTCTCAGGGTATAGATAACAAGTCATTCTGTTTATAAGTTCATTTACCCATCCATTCACTTATTTACTCGACAAGAATTCATTGAGTACCCACTCTGTGCCAGGCTCCATGTGTGCTGCTGAGATATTAGAGATGGGGAGAGTGCAGCACAAGCAAAGGTCCTTGGGCCAGAAGGTGCAGAGCAAGTTAAAATAAATGAGGAGGGAGGGACTGCATCTGGTAAGCATGAGAGCACTGCTGTAGACTCCAGGGCTGAGGCTACCACCTGCCCAAGGCCCTGCCAAACTACGTTGGGAGAATGGGATTGTAATGGTTAATTTTATATGTTAAATTGGCTAGCCATGGGGCCCAGATATTTGGTCAAATATTATTCTATGTTTCTGTGAAGGTGTTTTTTTCTTTTTTTCGGATGAGATTAATATTTAAATCAGTAAGCTTTGAATAAAGCAGATTTAAAACATAAAATGAATTAATATAAGGAGGCAATAAGTGACCTCAACCATACTTACTTCAGGTGTTAGAACAGTGGAAAATGTTACTAGATTATGAAGGGCCTTTAAATGACAAGCTTTGAAACTTAAAGTTTATCATTAAAGGGAGTGAGGATCCCCGTAAGGTATAAATGCTAAGCTTTGGAACTTGAAGTTTATTATTATAAGGAATGGGGAGTCTTGAAAGATGTTTGGACATGCCAATGACATAAACCAAGCTGTGCTTTAAGAAGCTTAATCTGGTGGCAAGATGAATCACACAGGGTAAGGGACTTTGAGGTCAGTTAGGTCAGTGGTCGCTAAATATAGTTCTTTATCACTCTGAGAAGCTTTAAAACAATATGATGCCTGGGCCTCATCTCAGACTGACTGAATCGTCAGAGCCAGAAGTTGGGCCTGACTATATTTAAGAAACTTCCCAAGTGATTCGAATGTGCAGTCAGTTTGGGGATCTCTTGTGTTAGGAGATGATTAGAATAGCCCCATAGGCGTGGTATGATGAAAACTTAAGCTGACCCCACGTGTCTCTCTTCTAGAACAGGGATATCCATGAGAGACAGATGTTGACCAACTCTAACTACACTTAGAGTCTGTGGCTGGTCTCTGGGCTGCCGTACAGAGGAGGTGATTGGTTTCAGTTTACAGGAGGTCCTCTTTCCACATCCTCTTGCTAGCTTCCAATTCTTTTCAGCAAATGACCTTAGTGTCTGGGATTGGAATTCAACCTACACTCCTAGTAAACCAAACACAACGCTGTTCTCTACAATCTGCAAACAGTCAGCTGAGTTTGGGCAGTTATGAATCAGTGCAGATGCCCCGGAAGGTTCTCCTGTATCCTGGGAACTGGTAAGGTACCTTATCCTGTTTTTTTCAATGGGAGAATTGAGCTCCAGAGAAGCTAAAAGACTTGCTCTCATTCCATAAATTGTTGGAGGCAGAGGATGCTCTTCCATCCCGGTTTCCTAACACCCTGTCCAGGACTCTTTTCTCCTATACCAGGTTGATTTTTTTTTTTTTTTCTAAGACATATAAAGCTGGTGAATGGACCTGCAGAAAAGTAAACTGGGATGAGTGCTTGTTTAATACCCAGAGGCCTTTATGCGGCCCCCCAGTTCTACTCCCTGGGGGAAAGATCAACTGTCAGGGATAAAGCTGGACTCATTGCATTACTTAGGAATGCAATTACCTGTCAGCTCTCTAGGCTTCTGTGCAAAGCCATTTTCTAGGCAATTAGGGTACTCTAGATCAAAACGAGATTCATGATTCAGGTAAACACAGAACCCTAGAATGCCTGACCAGGAGAAGACCTCAAAGATGGGTAAGTTCAAGACATTCATTTTACAGATGGGAACACTGACACCCAGAGAAGATAAAGGACTTGCTTTAGCTCACACAGTGAGATAGTTCATTGTTATATCAACTCCAGAAAGGGGCATGATAGTAATTAGCAATGTGTCCAGTTCTTGTTAAATATGACAGATTGGATATAGCCACTCATCTCTACTTGCTTCTGAAACCCACTAAAAAGAGAGCAGGAGAATGTGAGGTATAAATCCACAAAGATGAGGGGAATGGGAAAGGAGACAGCACCAGGTGTGCCGTGTCAACAGAATCTTGGTAGATAGAAAATGAGTGGTAGAGAGACCGTGGAGGGGAATGAATGAGGAAGGCTGAGGTTAACTAAGGAGCATGGGCAGAGCTAGTCAGAGGCTGCTTGGTGCAAGTCACAGAGTCCAGCAAGTTTAGGAAAGGAATGTGTACAAAAGCAGAGATGTCTTTAAAGGCCAATGTGGAGTGTGGTTGAACAAAAGTTTGGTTTGTTTGATTTTTTGTAACAAATAGACTCTGAGATCTCCCCATTCCCTCCAACAGTCTAAATGACTGCCCTTTCCCATTCAGATGGTAGGCTGAGGTTTACTCTCTGGAGAGGATGAGACAGAGAGGAAGCTCCAGATTCAAATCCACTAGGCTCAGCCTTCAAGGAGGCCGAGGTGCTACACTGGAAACATAGTGAGATGAAAGTTTGTACACAGTGAAAGCCCAGGCTTTATGACACTGTTATTTGGGGGTTCCCCAAGAAACCTGTTGGGTACTTGCCCAACCATTCTGCAGGGAGCCACAAAGTTTACAAGCCCTGCCTGTGCAGGTGGAACTCCCAGTTAGCTCTTTCATTCCTAGTTCAAATACAAAAAGACAGACCATGATCAACAGACGTTGGGTGGATGTCTCCAATGTGAAAGACAGACACCCAAACCAAACCAAACCTAACAACAGCAGCAAAGCAAAGGAACTTGGAACAAACACTGTGCAGGATATAAAATAAAATACCAGCAAAATATTCTTAGAGATAAAGAGATGATGATATATGAAGCACAAACAAAACAAAATGCCAGAAAAACATCAATGTGTGGAGAATAAGCAAAAGATATTGGAAATATAAAGTAAGATAACCAAAATAAAAAATTCAATAACAAGTTTGGAAGGCAAAGTTTAGGAAATCTCCTTCACTTGTCTGAAGATCTAAAGTTATTTCAAATTAAAAGGTAAAAGAAAGAAAATTCTTGGATAGAGAATATAAATAATATAAACACTGGATAAAAACAGTATTAATAGTTGATATAAAAAGAACATGGTGAAACATATTACAATACATAACATAAAGATACCATCTGCAAGATAATACATATGGAAAACATGCAGAAGAACCTTTTGGCCTTTGTTCAACAAAATATTAAAGGATCAAGATTCCAGCTCCTAAAATGTCCTCAAGTCTTGTAAGCAGTGGTTCTTGATCTTGGCTGGCTATCAGAACTGGAGTCTGGTTAAAATGAAAGAGACTGGAGAGTATGATTCAGAAGGTCTGGCATGCCGTCCAGTCTCTACTGATTTTTGTTGTTTTTTTTTTTTTTTCCAGCTCCCCAGATGCACTGGGGTAGAAAAACAGCATCAGGTAATTCTTCTGTACTTTAAAGATCATGAAAATGCTTCAACTAGCATTAAGGAGTTGTTGTATACTTAAAATACCTTGACTGTGCCATCCACCGATTCATAGACCAGCAGGTAACCAGTGACTGATGCCCGGGGTGGTCGCCAGGTAAGGAGGGCAGTTTCTGACTGAACCTCAGTAGCAGTCAAGTCTCTTGGAGAATCCAGATCTGGAGAAGATAGGACAATTAATATCGGATAAGGTCAGCAAATGTAGGGCAGAAATTCGGGCTAGGTATCAAGAAGACCGGGTTCAAGTCCTTTCCCTACTACTGAACTATGTGACCTTTGGCAAGAACCTCCTCTTTGTATAAATAAGGTGGTTGAACCAGATGACCTCCAAAGATGAATTCTCTATGGTTTATCTCGTCCTAAGGGCTGGATGTTTCTAGCTGGCCTTGGTTGGATTTAGAGAGAAATATACAGCTGTGAACATCATTATCAAGCCCCTTGTTTCTAAATAAGAGGACAGATGAATGCTAATATCAATACCCCGACAGACAGGATGGTTCCTCTGTTTCCCTGTTTGCTATAGTTTGTAAAAAGCTCTCAATGTATAGAAACCTAACAAACATCTAGGAAAAACTGCCTAAAAAAATCTGCCTCTTCAAAAATATTTTCCTGCCTGGAACATGTATCATTAAATACTAGGTTTAGGGCCAGTGGGAACTGTTTTTCCACTTACAAAGCCCTCCTCTTAAAATCTTTTCCTTGCCCGTGGGGAAACCAAGGTCATTTCAGTTCAAAAGGAAATGGTGTGTTTCTTCAGGCCTTGACTGAGTGGGCACTGGTGAATTTAAGTGATGCTGATGTAATCACATTGCAAGGCCCTGACTTAAGAAAGAACTGGCTAGCAGTTCTCGTTTAAGATGCAGGCTGTGGGTGGGCATCTCAGAAGGGAGAGCTTCCAGCTCTCAGTGTCTTTGTACCTGTTGTGAACTTGGCAGTGACGGTTGAGCTCTTCTGAGGCCCTTTCTCTGCAAAGATTCTCAGTGTGTATTCCGTGGCAGGCTCGAGGTCGGTCAGAGCATACTCCACTGTGTTCCCGGACACCGTGCGTGTAATTTCTGGCACTAAACATGAAATACACATACCAAGGCAGTCACCTCTCACTGTCTGAGCCATGAGTGGGCTTGGAAAACCACATACACACCTCCTTCGAACATCAAAACTTTCAGTGACCCTGCGGAAAAGCGGGTCTGATTTCTGAAATGACTCACACTCTCTTTCTCTCTCTTGAGCACTCACCTCATGTGTAAAGGATTTATCATATGGAGACTTAATTTTTCCAGGCCCCAAATCAGAAGGAAGGGGAACTCGGGGTCAGGAGATTTTTTTCCCACATGGTACTGGCTGGAATCACTTTGCCACTGAGACCAAGGTAGAGGACGGTCGGAGGGACATTCCCAAGCCTTGTGCTGCCCAAGCTTAATTTGTCCTGGTGCATGCTCTCCTCTCTTTGTCACTTTTTCACATGCCTTTTTATAATTTACTAAATGTTATCAAGTCATTAGACTGAGGGGCCACAAAAATTGGACAGCAGGCTGGGCACGATGGTTCATGCCTGTAATCCCAGCACTTTGGGAGGCCAAGGCAGGTGGATCACGAGGTCAGGAGATGGAGACCATCCTGGCTAACATGGTGAAACCCCGTCTCTACTAAAAATACAAAAAATTAGCCGGGCGTGTTGGCAGGCACCTGTAGTCCCAGCTACTCGGGAGGCTGAGGCAGGAGAATGGCATGAACCCAGGAGGTGGAGGTTGCAGTGAGCCGAGATCACGTCACTGAGCTACAGCCTGGGTGACAGAGTGAGACTCCATCTCAAAAAAAAAAAAAAAAAAAAAGGGAAAAAATTGGACAGTGGTAGCTGCAACAGAGCCTGACCACTATGTCTCGGGCCTGCTGGGTCATGTCCAATGGTGGAAAGCAATACCGATCGCTGTGCCCAGGGGCATGTGTTTATTTCCTATTCACAGGTGACCAACCATCCTGGTTTGCCAGGGACTGAGGGGTTTCCTAGGTGTGGAACTTCCGGTGCTAAAACTGAGAAAGTACCAGGCAAGTGGGGACAAGTTGGTCACCTTACCTCATCATTTGTGAACACCCCCCTCTTCTAAACCAAGCCCCTTGTTTGCCCTGAATCTGCAATCTCCATGGTTCCCATGAACTATACCTGATTCATTTTAGGTGTAACACCATCTTTCCTGACTCAGAAGAGTTTGCTCACAGGGACTATTTAAGAATTAAAGAGTAGAAAGAATAAATCCAGCATCCCTCCTCCCTGTCAGTTACCCACCCCCACCCGTGCTCTGTCCTCAAAAAGACCTCTCTTAGTTGGTTACCAGAACTGAATTAAAATTTTCAGAGCTCCAGGCACAGATGCTGCTGGCTGCTCATATTGTCACTGAGAGCAAAACAATACCAAACCATAAAATATGAAACTTACCTATACCTGGAAATTAAAATTATACAATTCTTTCTAGAGTAGATCATTACAAAATGATGGATGGGTTCATTGAAAAGGACTCTCTCTTTCTCCTGTCTCTTACTTACATTTGATTTTACTTTCTGGCGGCTGTAGTTTGCTGGTGCTCAAAACAAGTGTTTAATCTGCCAACTGGGTAAATTAGCACTGGTGGTTGCCAAACAAGAAAACATTTCTGATTTTTTGTGTGTGTGTGTGTGTGTGTGTGAGACAGAGCCTCCCTCTGTCGCCCAGGCTGGAGTGCGGTGGTGCGATCTCAGCTCACTGCAGCCTCCGCCTCCCAGGTTCAAGCAGCTCTCTTGCCTCAGCCTGCCGAGTAGCTGGGACTACAGGCATGCACCACCACACCCAGCTAATTTTTTTATTTTTAGAAGAAACGGGGTTTCACCATAGTGGCCAGGCTGGTCTCAAACTCCTGGCCTCAAGTGATCCACCTGCCTCGGCCTCCCAAAGTGCTGAATTACAGATGTAAGCCACTGTACCTGGCCTAAAATTTCAGACTTTTTAATAGAATCTGCTAAAACTAGCTACTTTTGTGATCTCTGAAAAGTTGAGACTCCTCAGTATGGCCTGAAGTGGTCTGGTTAAGATTTTAGATTCTGGTTTTCTTCTTTGTAAAAGATGACAGCTGCTTCCTAAATGGGGTGTCTCACACTGGTGGGCAGAGAGACTAACAGGAGAGGAGGAATGGCCCAGGAAAACATGTACAGGCTGGAGATGTATTTTTATTTTTATTTTAAATGGCCTACCAGACTCCCTTGAGGTTTCAGTTGGGAGCCACAAGAACATTACTGGACTTTTCAACCTACCCATGCATTTTTATCATCCTGTACCAAATGTGGCAGGGAGAAGAGTGAACGGGAAGAGTTTACAGCAGGAAAGACACTCCTCCTTAGAGTGAGGAGAGACTTGGACAAAACCTTACCTTTCTCCCCTGTGTAGGAGATGACATAACTGTCCACAGTGGCAATGGCCGGCTGCCACCTGGCCAAGGCTTCCGAGTCAGTGATATTGGCTGTCACCAGGCCAGATGGGCCATCCAGAGCTGCAAAGAAAGATGGTGGACAGGAAGGAAGTCATTGGTTGGGACATCAGACCCCAGCTGCTCAGCTGTCCACACTGCTTATGGAGTCCTGATGTTAGGACAGTGTCAGCTGCATGGAATGGTTCAGAGACCTGAGCCTGCAGCCAGGCTGACCTGGCTTTGAGTAATGACTCCCTCCCTTGCTGGCTCAGTTACTTTGGGCCTCTATGTCCTCATGTGTAAAATAGGGATAGTAATTCTGGCTGGCTTCATGCTCCGTGTTATTTTGATTTTTCCATTATATTATTGGTGGAAAGAAGCTATGTAAACTGAACAGGGCTGAACACATGACAAGAATTGTTATAGTTTATATTACTTTCCTCAGGGAAAGAACTTACACAAACAGAGGGGACTTGCATAGTTAAGACTGCCTGTGCCTTTTTCTTCCCTTCCCTTCCTTCCTTCTTTCCTTTTTTTTTTTTTTTTTTTTTTTTTTTTTTTTTTTTTTTTTTTTTTTACACAGTCTCACTCTGTCTCCCAGGCTGGAGTGCAGTGGTGTAATCTCCGCTCACTGCAACCTCTGCCTCTCAGGTTCAAGCAGTTCTCCTGCATCAGCCTACCAAGTAGCTGAGATTACAGGTGTGCGCTACCAAGCTGAGCTAACTTTTGTATTTTCAGGAGAGATGGGTTTCACCATGTTGGCTAGGCTGGTCTCAAACACCTGACCTCAGGTGATCCACCTGACTTGGACTCCCAAAGTGCTGAGATGGTGTGAGCCACCACGCCTGGCCCTGAGCCTTTTCTGAGCTTTGAGTGGTATTTCTCATTAGATGGCTTGCAGAGAACATAAAGCCAGGCTCTGGAGGCCAGTGGTCCCGGGTTCTACCACGGCTTCTCTGCCTGGTGCCTCTGTGCCTTGGGAAAATTCATTTCCCTTCTCCAACTTCATTTTCTTTAGTTGCCAAAGGATGACTGTTTAGTTAATAAAGACTAGCTAAGCAATGTGTGGTGTGTAAAATGTACCAGGGAAAGCTCTCAATAATTGAGTTGTTATTAAGATCTCTATTAAAGGTATTTGAAGTCGTAAGTACGGTTTTCAAATGACTTGTGCTGAGAAAGGATGGATATTCAAAGGGTATTTATCCCTGGTCTCTTTTAACTGACCTCTCCTACTACCCAACATCACTTTCTCAGAAGCCAACCTGAATCTGACCATTTCCTCTTGCTTTTGCACTTACTACTGAATTATGCCCATGCCAGCAGCCCTGGCGGGGGTGGAGGGAAGCTATCCTCAGCTCATTTCACAGAGAGGCACCTGAGCCTCGAGGGATGAAATGACTGGCCAGAGCCAGGATGTGGCAGGGCAATTGGGGAGCCCACATTGTCCACTCTGAGTTCCTTCCTGCTTCACTGTGCATGGATAGAATCTCCTTTAACTGGTGATGACAATGGGGCATTGGGAGGAACTACGTCCAGCTTTTGCCATCTGTTGCCGTGGAGAATCCATTGATGAAAGATTTCTTTGGGGAAATAAGGGCCTGTGAGGCAGGGTGGACGGGACTCTGGGTTCAGATGGGATGTTTTAATTGTGTGTTGTCAACTCTTTTAGGCTATGAGGATATTTTTAAAATTTCCTATGAGGCCCATTCTTTGTATCCCTTAATGAGTTGGACTGGATAATTGCTCATATATCAAAGGATAAATTGTTTAGAGACATGGCTGTCTGAAGAGAAATTTTCCACTTCATTCTCCTTCAATGCAATTCATTATTTTCCCCTCTTTACAGTGTACTGTACAAATCAGGTTATCCTAGGAAAGGAACTCTTTATTCTAGAAGGATAGAGAGTTTAGAGTCAGACCGACCTATGTTCAAATTTGGTTCCAGCCTTTACTAATTATGTAGGCTTGGCCAAGGTATTTCATTTCCCCAAGTCTCAGTTGTCTCCTCTGTAAAATGGGGATGATAATAGCTGTGGGGATTAAATGTGAAGGGTTTAGTAACAGTGCCTGGAATGCAGGAGCCACCAAATAGACAGGAGCTACTTTGTGGCTGTCACCATCACATGCTCATGTGAAGCACCTGCTTTGAAGGACCCTCACAAGGGTTCCAGGTAATAGGCGGAGAGGGGAAGGAGGTGGTGGGCTAATGTGAACAATTGCATTTACAGATGCTTTACAAATACAGCTTCATGTGATCCTTACCATACCCTGTGAGGGAAGCAGAATTGTGTCTGTTTTATAGAGGAGGAAAGTGGACCCTAGTAAAATGGACTGATAGCTCATGTAGTTGGTAGAATTTGGATATTAATTCAGGTAAGTATGACGCCCAAACTTGGACTTTTTCTTTCAAAATAGTCCAGGAAATGGAGGCCCAACAAGGTTAAGGTTACCCAGCTCACCAGAGGCTGGGATGGGCCAGAAGAGAGGAATCTGGCATTCCAAATCCAGTTCACTTTCCACTAGGATCTCATAAACAAACCCCCCCTTTTTTTCCAGCTGCTGAGTCATGAGCTACAAGGTTGAAGGTGAGAAATGACGTAGGATGCACAAGTGACCTCTGAAAAACAGTAACACACACACACACATACACACAACTCCACCAACTCACCTGTGGTGAACGACCCTGAGACAGGTTCACTTTCCTCAAAGCCCTTCATGGCAATGATGTTGACAAGGTACTCCACCCCAGGTACGAGTTTCACCAGCCTGGTCTGAGTCTTGGTTCCATCCACAGTTACCATGGAGGGTGTACCTGGAACACAGTAAAAGCAAGATGAGGAATAATGAACCTCATGCTTTTTCCATTGGTGCAGATGCCAAAAACAAAGCCAGGAGGTGGGAAAAAAAATGTGAAGTCACAACGTACTAAAAATGGCAAGTTTCCATTCAGTAGAGAGCTGGCATGTTGTGCAAATTTTATTTTATTATTTTTCCCCACAAAGAATATGGGAAGCCTACTATGTAACATTTATCAGATCTATTTCACCCATTATCTTGGCTTAGGATTATACAGACTCCCTTACTGGAGGAAATTCTTCTTAAGAAAAGATAGTTGATCATAGTCAAGTTTGTGCTGCAGTTTTTATTAATAAACACAGAAATTGTATTTCTTAGAATTTGGGGGCTAGTGAAGAGCTTGCACATCAGCTGGTCAGACTTCCCATAGAGATGAAATAGCATTCCTGTGAAGAGGTTATTAACCATCCTCTCTTTACACACTTCCAGCAACAGGTAGCTTACTACCTGCCAGAGTGTCTTTAGGCAGATTTGACTGGGCCTCCTCCCTGTGGTCTCTATTATAGCCCATGCGCTTTGAATTAGAATTCACAAATTTTCTAAGGCACAACTTGCCATCATTTACTGAGACAGACAGATTTGGTACCTAAAGGAAAAATTCACATACATCCAAGACTAGCTTTTCAGATGAGTGTGCTTAGGGAGAGAAATGTCAATATATTTAGAGTCTTTTGTCATTGTGTGCAAACAATACTAGAGATGTATTTCTCATGGAATTTTATAATTTCAAGACTAAAAAAGGTCTTGTTCAAATGACCCTTCACAAGATAGTTTCTTCTAAGAATCTCATAGCACTTTATAAATGAGATCTCTTCCCTCCAGATGGTCTCACAAATAAAGAATTCATTTTCTTCGATCATGATATTGGGGTGATGAAAATTATCAGGGTCTCTTTCATGGATCCATCCAAACCCACAACACTCCTCCTCTCTCTCCCCTTTCTGAGTCTCCTACCTCCTGTAATGGGCACATAGGTAATCCGGAAGCTCTCCACCTGGGCAGTGGGTGCCCTCCAGCTGACAGTAGCCGAATTTTCAGTGATGTCCGAGAAAATGACTTCCTTTGGAGAGCCCATGGCTGTGAAGAAGAAAACAAAAGAGAAACCCAGAAACAGTTAACTATCTTGTTCATCAATGGTTCTTCTTGAATTCCTTATTTAGAAAAACTCAGTGCTTAGAATTCATGTCTCAGCCAAGCCCTTAGGATGGAGAATGTGGTGATCTGTGGTTAAGTTGTGACTTGCTAGGACCAATTGTTGTTTCATTTCAGTTATAGGGCCCAGGGTTGTAGAAGAGTAATTTGGTTTAATTCAAGGAGAGTGATAGCACCATAGCTGACTTCCAAGGAATTGAGGGAGAATGGTTTCCCAGATTGGAATATGTCCCCCTTTCATTTTTGATTTTTAACATTTTCTTAAATCTTTGCTTTCTAGTTCCTTTTATTAAATAATACTAAGACTTGACAACTGTACAGTTCTTTGCAATTTATAAGGCTTAATCCTCACATAGAAACCACCGAGAAGATGTGATTGTAGCCATTTTACAGAGGACCAAACCAAAGTTTCCATGAACATTCTTGTGATGCGATCTTTCTGGGTCCCAGGAGTAGGCAGCAGAGCCAAGCACAGCCTGGAATCCTGGAAACAATGTTCACACAGACACTGACCCGGACAAACCCATTCCTAGAACTGGAAGGAGGTCCAAAGCCAGGAGAACAACCTCAGGCCCATCACCAAAGCAAACACCCAGTGGACACTGGGTCTACCTGTGAGGAGAGCCATGCCCAGGGGAAGCTTCTGCCTCCCCAAATACCTCCCCTCAAAACCCAGTTTCCTTTGGCTTTTCTCTGTGTATTTTTTGGCTTCGATTTTTGCCCTCTTCAGCTGACCATGCCTACCCAGAGAATTCAGGAAACAATTTTCAGGCTCTGGGGAGCTCACTTCCTCATCTTTTCCCCTCTCCAACCCACAGGGATTATTACATGCTGAAACCCACAGAAATTCAGAAAGGGTTTTTTTTTTCTTCCCCTTTCTGTATTTTTCTCTCATCCAAGACATCTCCTCCTACAGCTTTCTTCTGTGGCCTGGTAGCCACCCCCAGACTCTGTGGCTGCCTGGGTTTTTGCCCTGTCCATGGAAAGTTTCAGAAACCACATGGGTCTCTGGAGCCTGAAAGATCTTAATTGTCCAAATACCACTGAGAGGCTGCGTGACCCGGGGCAGGTCCCTTCACTTCTGTGAACCTCATTTGCTCCATCTGTCCAGAGGGAAAAGTGGTACCCACCCACAGGGATGTTTTGAGGATTAGCAGAGATAACAAATGTGAAACGCCCAGCACAGCATCTGGCATGCAGTGAGAATTCAGTAAATATGATTGCCCTCTCTTTATATTCTTTCCCATGTCCCTCCTTCCTCCATGGGCCATAATAGACTTTAAGATGTCCCCTACGAAAGATCGAGATGAGGCTACTGGGAAAAAACAAAAAACCAGTGAGGTGTATAAACTCAGGCACTGAGGACCTCCCTCTGCCAACCTGGCATACTCACACTTTTGCTCCAACTGAAAACCTCCTTGGTGTAGGTACATTTTAGTAAGTGTATCGTATGGCCAAACACATTAATAGCTAACATGGTTACTGTGGGTAAAGAAATTCTGCTAAATACTTGATATTCATGATCTTATTTAAATCTCGTGGCTGACCTTTGAGTTAAATTCTATTTTCCAGATGAGGGAATTGAGGTAGAGCCATGATTAAATTCCAAGGACACTGCCCCACGGTTGTTGGCTTAACCAACAGGTAGCACTGTCTTTCACTGCCCTTTCTACTGCCCTGGGCACCCAGGGCTGGCAGCTTCTGCTGTGGAGAGGTACCTTGTGAGTGACAGGAAGAGCTACAGCAGGGCCTTCTCAGGAGGAACAGGGATAGGACATTACAGAGAAGAGTTTACAATGGTATGAGGGAGGAAGAAAGGAGAGGAGAAAGGATTAAAAAAAAAAAAAACACAAAAGGGGAAATTTATAAACTTGATGAGGTGAAGATAGAAATGAGGCATCTTCTGTGCTCAAGAGCCCCCTTTCCTGTCTTCTGGTCCTGGAGCACAGGCATGTAGAGACACACACACACACACACACACAATTGCACACACACGTGGGCGCCTGTCTTTGGCTGTAAACTACAAGGCTCTAGAGAAGAAAATGAAAGAGAGGGCTTTCCAAAAGAGCAGGGTCTGCCTTGCCTTTTTTGTTGTTGTTCTTAAAAAAAATTTTAATTCATGATTATTCATTCTCTTTTTTGCTTTAGAACTGCAGGGCTTCTAGAAAAAAAAGATCAGCAAAACAAATCAATGATCAGAAGTAAACTTTGAAGAGTACTGTTTACAAACCAAGATCAAAATCAAGGCTCTGTCTCTGATCTGGAGTCGTTTTATGGGCAGCCACAGGGAGGAGGATACTGAGACCTGCATCCCAGGGTAGAGCGTCCCTGTTAATAAGAAACAGGATTTTTCCCTCTTACTAGGTTGCTGCCTGGATTCTAGCATTTTCTCCAAGTCTATAAATACTGATTATTATTTTTACATGGGTGGTTTGTTGCCACTTGTTAGGTCTTGAAAACCTGACAATATAGAATATCTATCTTTAGACAAAAAGGAGAGGTTTTGGCAAATGTCATGCCTATACCTGGCAGAGATGGCAAGCAGCTATAGGCATTGATTTTCTCTCATTCAGACTGCTCATTTTTAATACTATTAGAATAAACTGGTCATTGGGTTTTACTCCAAATCTAGCTCTATGACCATAGAAAAATAATCTCATCATTCTGGTACTCAGAGTCTTCATGCACAAACAGAAGAGGTTGAGCTACATCACCTCTCAGGTCCCTTTTATCTCTCCTGGTGATTTTGTGGTTCTGTCCCCTGGTTCCCTTTGAAGCAGCTGTCTCCAGCAAATGTCTCTGTATCTCCCTCAATTTCATGAAAGAATTTACTCTACTTGTTGGAGGTCTTTCCTTTTCTCTTTAAAAAGTCATGTTCATCTTAGTATTATTATTATAAAGAGTCATATTATTACTACTGTTATTATTACTATTAGTTGAGACAGGGTCTTGCTCTGTCATCCAGGTGGGAGTGCAGTGGCATGAACACGGCTCACTACAGCCTTGATCTCCTGGGCTCAAGAGATCTTCCTGCCTCAGTCTCCAAAGTAGCTGGTATGAGGCACCACATCTGGCTAATTTTTTAATTTTTTTTTTTTTTTTTTTGTACGGGCAGGATTTTACTATGTTGCTTAGGCTGGTCTCAAATTCCTGGACTCAAGTGATCCTCCTCCGGTCTCAGCCTCCTAAAATACTGGGATTACAAGTGTGAGCCATCACACTGGGCCTAAGAGTCATATTATTAACCATCTTTTTTTTTTTTTTTTTTTTCTGTAAAAAAGTGATTAAACTCCAAGGACACTCTAGGTGCCTTTCAGAGTTGTTATGAGTATCAAAGTTAGAGAGCTTCATAAACAGTAGCATGTTAATCTTGCCAGCTCTCTCCTTTATCCTTGCTGATCACCGTACTGATTATTCACATGTAGCATTTTATAAATGTTAATCTTTTTAGGTAGAGGTGCCGCTTCTCCATTATCTCCCTGCTTGGTGTAGCTCAAATGTTTGGCCAAAGAACAAGGAGGTGTATCTCTGGATAAAATATGATGAGATAATAGATAGAAGGAAGAATCTTTGGAACATAAAAAAAAGACGATAATTGTAATGATGATGATGCATTAATGATAATGTGAATAGCTCTCATTTGCTGAGCCCTTGCCATGTGCCAGGCCCTCCACTATGGGCTTTACATAAATTATCTCATTTAATCCTCACAACCCTATTAAGTAAATGGTATCATACTTTTTTTTGCATAAGGACTTAGCCAAATTGTCCAAGGTAACACAGTCTATAATTGAAAGAGCCAGGATCAGAGCACCAGCCTGCCTGCATCCAAAGCTCCTGTGATTACTGAGCCCTGTGAGAAGAAGACCCCTGAGTCATGACTTTTCTCTGTTCTCTCTTGTTTATTTACAGTACCTGTTGTTGCTATAGCACTGACTGGCTGGGATCGCCTTCCTTTGCTTATTCCATACAGTTCAATTTCGTATTCAGTAGCCTCTCTGAGACCTGTTATGTCCCTGGTACGTTCGGGGGCAAGTAGGGTTATCTCCAGTGGCTCAGACTGCTTTTTGGTATCTCTGATTTTGAGAACAAAATTGTCGAAGACCCCTTCATCAGCTGTCCAGGACAGACGGAAACCGTCTGGGGTGGCATCTGAAACCAGAAGGTTGTCAACTTCTGGTTCGGCTTCTAGAGGGAGAGAAAATGGTGGGAGAAGGAGGAAAGACAACATCATTTACCAGTCCGTACAATCTTCTCTCCAGTGGGGGTATCAATAGGTAGTGATGCCCCGGCTTTCAGAGATAGAAGTGTCCTGAGATACCAAAAATAAAATCATTCAACATTAACAAGTCCAGTAGAGTCAGGAGAGGGGAATGATGGAGTAGACACATTCAATACAAATCAAGTATGTTTGCATATGTGAGTTTTGTCTAAAAGCAATTCTGTAAATCCACATCTGGACTCAGTATCGGCCCCTCCCACATATTATTAAATAAGTTCAAAGCCAGTAACTTGTTTACATTTGCTCTCTGTCTTCCAGTGGCTGAGTGCCCATCCCCTGCAAGACCCTTTTCTTTTCTTTTTGAAAAGACAAATAAACCAGCATTAATGATCTGTAGAGCTGCTCATGATGATACTGCTGATTACATTCCCCTTGAGGCTGCCCAAAATGGCTTTTAAAATGTTTTGGTCTTTTTGCTTTGTTCGTAGTGCTGTTTCATTAAAGAAGGCACCTACCCTTGACTTTTTTTTTTTTTTTTGGCATTCTTTCTTGTTATTTTATTAACTATTAGATAAATGTTCAGATGGTAGAACTGAAGTTGGAAACTTTTGTGCTACATATTGTGGACCTAGGGTTTCATCTTGTATTGCCTTAACTAGACAAAACTCAATGTCAATGTAGATGTAGAGCTGAGTTTCCCAAAGTGTGCTCAGAGCGAACTATTCCTGTTTGATCCTCTTCCTTAAAAAGTATCCTTTGTCAATTAAGTTTGGAAAATACTGCCTGGATAAGTACTTCTTGGAGATAATGCACGTTAGGGTGTTCTGAAAAGCCTTGCAGTTAAAGATCCTCTTTAACTTTGTTTAACTCAATCTTTCCAGACTTATTTGAACGTGGAATTTCCTCACCGAGTAGGACCTTTGAACATTCTGTGGAGCTAGTAATCTCTAGAAAGACTTTGGGAAACACAGATGTTTGACTGTTACAGTTGTTAATTTCTGTAGGAATCATTAGTCTTGAGAAAATTATGGATTTAGTCTGTGTTGCAGAGTCTCTCTGATATTAGTGATTACCAATAAAATAAGTTCACATTTGGTTTTCCAATGGTGAGCCCACTAGGTAAGTTTGTTAAGATCGTGGTTGAGACTTTGAGATGGCAAAGGTTTTAAATACGTTTTGGAAATATATTCATTGGTATATTTCTTTTGAGAAGGCTGAAATGTAGCTGGGGACCAGCCAGGTTGATCACAAGGGAAGATGATATGAGGTAAGCACACAAGAGCTATGGACAAGACAAGGTCTAAAGGATTTTGAATACAAAGCAGAAATATTTCGACCTTCTCATATCTAGGGTGGGAGTGGGGCGTGTTCATTAGGTACATATGACAAGAGGGAGTATGGGGAGAAGGTGAAACAGTAGACCACATTTATGGATTAAGTAGGCAATGTGAACAAAGATGTTAAAGTCATGGCGATCTGGCAGACAGATTACACAGAAGGGGACCAGGAAGAGGAACGAATGGCTCACTTGATTTGAAATACCTGTAACAATCTCAGCCCTCAAGGGCTTGGTTTGGTGCCCTTGGGTGAAGCCAGAGACCATAACCTCATAGCCAATGCCAGTTATGAGGCCTCTAAGCTCCAGCTTCCTCTGCGTTCCTGAAAGTGTAAATTCCTGGGGGTCCAGCAGCTTCCCAGAATCCACCACCGTTACTAGAAAGCTGTCAAAGGCATTCTCCGATGCCATCCAGGAAACTGTGAACCCGTAGGGATTAATGTCGGAAATGGTTAGGTTTTCCAGAAGGGGCAGGGCCTCTGAAAGAAGGGAGGAGTGAAAATAACTCAGGTTAGCAGCACTGACTCTGTCAGGATAGCACACGTTTCCAAGAACATCAATAGATACCCAAGTCCATCATTCAATTTGTGTTATATGCTCAGCAAATTAAAATTCAGCAAGAACTTATTGGGTGCCAGATAGGGTTATCTTGTGCAATTCTCTTAATAGCCTATGAGGTAGGTATTATTCTCATTTTACATGTGAGCGAACTAAGTTTCAAAGAAGTTGATTGGCTTGGCTAAAGTTATAAGCTTGTAAGAAGAGATAGAGCAAAGTTTTTAGTCGGGCCTGACTCCAAAAGCCATGTAGTTCTCTATGCAAATAGGATGCATTGTGTTGAGTTTGGATCCCTTTGTCTACTTCCCACTGCTTTCAGGTTTTTTTTTTTCCAAGTATAATTTATTTCCGGTATATTTCTTGTGTTTCTATCCCACTTCTAGTACACATTTTGAATCAAATTAATGAAGTCAATTAGTGACATATCCTCACAAGCTGAAATAAAGGGAGGAGGTAAGTTTTTTCTTATGTGTCAAAATTAATAGCTCATGGTTATAACCCACTAAGAAATTATAAGATTTGCTAAATCTTTTGCTGTTTATTTTCCTGGATAAAGTTAGAAAACAAGAACACATCTGGGTCTTAGTAAGTTCTGCCATCATCTTTCCTTCATTCATTCATTCACCAAACATGTATGTCCCAGGCATTCTGATTTCTCACGTGCTAAATGGCCTATTCACACATTGTGATATCCAAAAGGAGTGAGCTCGTGTTGGCTAAGTTTCCACTGATACTTTCCAACTGACAAAGCTTCACATCATTATCCCAGTTAATCTTCAAAATGATACAGTAGGGTAGATATTGTTACCTGCCTTCCAACCTCTATCACATCTTAAAAAACCAGAGAGGTTAATGACTTAACCTAGGTCATACATCTACTAGGTGCCTAAGCTGAGATCCAACCAGGTCTTCTGACTCCAAGTTCTGTGTTCTTTCCATACCCAAAGTCAACCCCAATCAGTGATGGCAATCCTAAGGGAAAAGGAGGATTAGTGGAGAAGGTCCAGCGTCTCTTTTCCAGGTGTGTGTGTGTGTGTTTTTTTTTTTCCAACAGTACTGGTAAATGCATTTTATTTTTTAATCAGAAGAAAAAAAGGAGACAAGAATTTCAAATTAGCTGCATCTAGTTTAGAGACTTCTTTTCCATTGCAGCTAAATGGAAACTTTCAAAGCTCTTGCATTAATTCACTAATGCCTAGGGTCTAATCCATGACACATAAAGAAAAATGTTTAAAAAAGAAGTGTTTGGTGACTGAATGAATAAGGGAATTAATACCTTCATTTTATAAATAGAGATTTAAATTTTGTCGTGGCTTGGACTTCCTGTACTTATTTTGAAACACTTGGTGTTTATTCTGAGGCATTTTTTCCATGTAAAAATTTCCCAAGAATCATAATTCTATCAAAAGCAAAGATGAAATATCTTATACTGAGAAAACAATCTTGGTCTGAGAAACAAGGGTCTCAAATTCTGTTCCTGGATTTTGTTTAGGTAAGTGGCGTCTTCCTTTGATAGTTGGCCTCTTTGCACCTCCACACCAACAAAGCAGTGAATTCCAATGAAAGTGAGGGCATTCAGGATAATTAGTCAATCGAGGGCTTGTTATTTAAGAGTCCTTCCTGTTTTGTTTTTTTCTTTTTTAATATGCTTCTTTTAAAACACAATCTTTTCACATCATGGATTAGCTGAGGCAATGCTGTAACGGGATCTAGGATTCCCAAGACTGGCTCTCTCAGCTTCCCTTTCTTCTGTTATGTGGGAGGTCCTGCAAGCAGCTACAAGCAATGGCCTGATGGGATCTGTGGCCATTTCTCCTCTCCTGAGCAGTGAGAATCTCATCTCATACCTCCTTGTCTCAGTCCCTTAAGAAATTACCATGTTCTGCATTTGAAGACTTATCTGAATGATTTAATTCACATTAGGTAACTGGATAGGAAAAAATAATCACTTTTTAATCTTACATTAAAACGCACCCAATATTCTCTTAAAAAGGAGAGGGAGTTCATGATTGCATAGGTCTATTGTTCTATCTAGGCTTATTGGTTATTTTAAAGAAAGCCGCTTTCCTAATTATGTTGGGAGACAGCAGAAAGAACCTAGCATCTGTAAAATTCCTACTGGATGCTAGGCAGTTAAATTTCATCAACTCTATTTAATCTCTGAGACAAGGCTCCCAGAAATACCTGTGGTGTCCTCTCTCCATGCATAAGGAAATTAGGGTTCAAACAAGTTAAGAACTTCCTAAAGTTATGTAGCTAAAAAACTGTGGGAGAGGTTTAGAAACCATGCAAGCTTGATCTCAATATCCTCACTCTTCCAGGACACCATGCTGCCTATAATTAAATATTTAATTGTAGTAATTAACATGTCTTAGTTATGACAATTTAGACCCTGGGAGAGACCTAGTTTAATGTGAAAATCAGACAGCAAAGTCCATCTTCTGAAAATTATCACTAATGAAAAAGGCAGAGACTTCTAAATATTTTCTGAGGCTTTTTGGGCTAGAGACTTAGTAAACTGACACCATGTGCAGACTTTGCCACTGAAGTTTGTGCTGCCACCATTTGGAAGCATTGCCAAATTGAACACTGGCAAATGTTCAAGAAGTCAAGTTGAATGAATGGGTAGGGCTTAATTAAACTTGAAATTTATCTGTCATCTGGAGTTGAACCTTCATCAATCTATTGTATTGGCAATTTTAAGAATAATTATTTTCTAAAGAAAAAGATGATTATACTTTTGAGGCACATATATGAACTGCCTTACCTAGCATGATTTATGAACAGAATTTCAATCTCAGGCCTTTACTAACTTAGGAGTCACTTTTTAGGCAGAATCTCTAAACTATGGATAAAACAGACAATAAAACTGGGCACAAAAAACCCTAAAAGCTTTATACAACTCTTGAGAACGTTGTCTCCACTTCCTAAAAGCAGCTGTGAAAGTCCTCTCCTTTATAATAGTATCTGCTTTCTCTTTACTTAGAAGTTTACATATATTATCTTGGCTCTCATGAGTAATGTAACCTGTGTCTGTCAATGGATGAAAGGATAAAGAAAATGTGTAATATAGATAGATCACATTTATATATAAATATATACATTCCGTGTGTGTGTGTGTGTGTGTGTGTGTGTGTGTATATATATATAATGGAATACTTTATAACCTTAAAAAAAGAGGAAAATTCTGTCATTTTCAACAACATGGATGAACCCGGAGGGCACTATACAGAGTGAAATAATCCAGGCACAGAAAGACAAATACTGCATGATCTCATATGTGTAATCTAAGAAAACTGAACATATAGAAGCACAGAGAAGAACGGTGGTTACCAGTGACTGGGGTTGGGGAGATGAAGAAAGGGGAGATGTTGGTCAATAAGTGCAAAGTTCAGTTAGACAGAAGGAATAAGTTTTAGTGATCTACTGCACAGCATGGTGACTGGCCATAGTTAATAATAACGCATTGAACACTTCAAAATTCCTAAAAGAGTAGATTTTAAATGTTCTCACAGCACAATAAATAAATAAATAAGTAGGTGAGGTGATTGATATGTTAATTAGGTTGATTTAACCAATCCACAATGTATATGTATATCAAAACAACACACTATTCTTCATAAATATATACAATTACTATTTGTCAATTAAAAATAAAGAGTATACATTTGGAGTGAAGATTGTATTTTTGTTGAATTTTCCTTTAAGATGACTTATCTCCTTTTCTCTCTGTGTTAGACAAGTGAGAACCTCTGATTGAGTACCTATAATGACAAAGGCAGTGAGGGGTCTGGTGGGATCCCCAGCCCAGGTGGTCCCTGCCACACTGACGTCATAGCCAGTGTTCTCCACCAAGCCTGTGACGTGAGCTTGCTTTGCATCTCCTGAGACTGTGAATTGCTGGGACTCATGCAGTGAGTGAGTGTCACTCACATTGATAACAATCTTTGCAAAAAGCCCAGCTTAAGTGGTCCACGACATGTTGAAGCTGTTTGGAGTAATATTGCTAAGGATTAGCGTGCCCAACTGTGGCTCTGGTTCTAAAGAAGGAACACAGGCAGAGAGAAAGAGAGAGACATTATTAGAGGAAGCAGTGGATTTTTCCAGAATGTAGCCATAGAACATGAAAGCATCAATATCTCCAAATACATGCAGAAGAGACAGTATGTTAGGCTGTGTCTACACCTGCATTGAATATGATGATAGAAAATATATTGCTTTCTCTGAAGGCATAGATTTGTGTTCTTTTCTTATTTTTATTTTTATTTTATTTTTTAGATCTGTGTTCTTTTAAAGCATAGACACTACCATTTGCTAGTCATGTATGAGGAAGAGTAGACAAGCCATTAGGGTGGTAGATTGGAATAATGTGAAGGGTATTAAGGCTACATTTTCTAAAGTTTGTAATGGGGACACAAGCCCTGTAAGATGTTCCAAGAAAAGACAGCTTTATGATTAAGTATGCATGGCAAACACTGAATATTATGTCTTACCATAGAGATTCACAAGGTGAGTTTGCATTTTGAAGGCTCTGACAGGCTGGTTCTGTCAATAAACCTATTTAATTTTGTTTAGCCCATAAATCATAAACTTATTGATCAATGCATACCCTAACTGAGGAATATTCTTTGAACATCTCAAGGAGCTGGTATTCCATTGAACATGTTTTAGAAAATGCTTCTTTGAGTTTCCTTATTCAGTATTCTTTTTTAGTATCTATTGGTTGCACAAATTAAAGGCTAATATCCATACAAGATAAATTTTTACAGTACTTAATATGCACTGTAGGAAAATCTATATTTCACCATTTAATACTATAAAGGTGAAGATGGCTTCCATTAAAAATTCCTGATGAATGCAAAGATGAAAGAAAAACTTGAAGTTAGGCATTGAATTTTCTGTTCAGGAAACTCACTTATTGGATAATTTGGACAGAGAGATGGTTTCTCTGAGGTTAAATATCTCTTTTCTGTTAAAGTCTAGACATTCATTTTTGAGAGCAACTCATTTAATGTTAAGGGGCCTATATGGCTAGATGTTCATGGGGCTGGCTTCCTAAATGTTCATTTATCAAATAAAACTAATTTTAAAGTAAGTGTGGCCCAGATTGTATTTTAGAGAGAGGCAACAGTACCGGAGGATTCAGATATTAAGATCAGGATTTAGGGTTGGGAAAAGGCACAATATTTCTTCCAAGGACTTGGGAGTTATTTTGCTTCAGCTCCAAAATTTGGAGGAAAGAAGGGGCTCATTTGGATAAACTTTAACTGCACAATTATACAGCATAACTTGATGTCATAAAATCTCTAAGAACAAAAAGGATTTGGTTCAGAAGCAGAATATAGCCATTAGCATTGACATGGGACTTCCTCCTTATCAATTAGTTTCAGAAGGTAACAATGCAATCATTTTTAGCTATAGCTTTGACAAATTCCCTCAACCACACAAAAGACTAAAATCTTCCAAGTGGAACTCTGTTATTTCCCTATATTTTGCTGTAGAAACCATCTCCCAAATTAAGGATGCATGCTGGAATTCTTCTCATGCTACCAGACAGACTATCAATGCCAACAGATTCACCATGCAGAATAAGACTCTGATTCTTGAGGTCAGCTTTACCTCAGCTGTCTCTCAACGGGTGCAACCAAGCTGAGAAATGAGATGCAAGAAAAAACAGAGAAAGATAGTGGTAATTAGAGTATGGTCAGTGTTCCATGCAAAACGAGGGGCATTTTTCTCCCACCACTTTTAACTTTCTGAAATGATTCATTGCCATGCTAGCTGCTTCCAGGAAAAAGAAACATTTTCAAAATTTAATGCTCTGAATATTCATCACATGCACCAAGATTTAGACAAGATGATGGCTTGAAAGAAGAGCCTGAGACTTTGTGACAGCTATCAGTGGGTGGCAAAACATGCTTGACAAAGTACATGTCAAAAAAGAGTAGTCTTCAGACAAAAATCTTGAGAACAAGATAAGACCACTGGGTCATCTCATGCAGTTCTTGGGTTGTGATTCAGAGTCTATTCTCAGCATGCTCAAGGCACTCTTATTTTTTAAAATCCTGCTAGAGAGAAAGAGAGTGTAGATCTTTCTGACCAAGGCACCAGAAATGGCATGCACATACCTCTTTGAACATGACATAGGCAAACTTTGATTAGAAAGACCACAAGCAGATGATAATGGGTGGGATTGAAAAAGATTATTCAAGATCAGATGAAAGGATGGTTTAGAAATTCAACCAAAGCAAGTCAGGTTAACTTTATACAAACAAACAGAACAACTCCAGATGTGAATGGATATTTAGGAAAAAGAGGTTTGACACTGAAATTCTTTAATTTGGGATGAGAGTTATTTTAAAGCCTTAAACCTTGGATTTGGATGGCTCTATCAAATTTGAGAAGGATTGGGAGCAACTAGGAGGATGAAAAGTGGGTAGCGGGTGATTTTTGGAATGCTATTCAGAGGAAATTCCATGAAGAGTGAAGAAGCCATAATAGGAAATACCTGTGGTTGCTTGGACCATCAGGGTCTGAGCATGCTGCCCACCAATCAGCCCATGAAGGTGGGCAGTGTAATTAGAAGAAGCTTTGAGGTTGGTGATGACAGAGCTGCGAGACACCCCAGGCACAGAGAGCACTATGGTCTCCTGGGGGTGATCGGAATTACTAACTTCTATAAGAAAGCTATCAAAGGCAGACTCCTGAGCTTCCCACGAGATGGACACACTGCCCCAGGTCATGTTTGAGACAGTGAGGTGGCTAAGAAGTGGTTCGGCTACTAAAGCAAGAAAAAAAAAAAAAAAAAGAAAGTGTGTCAATTTAAAACACCATTATAAAGTCAAAATCAAAACACTTAAGACTAAATCCATAAAGTTTTAGACTTTACCCTTTGTTAATGGTAAAATAATTTGTCCCTTGTTGAAAATCAGTTTGAGCCATGAGAAACAAACATATATGTTTGTCTAATTTTCTCCTCTAAGATTTTTTATACTTGAACCTGGCTGAGATAGGAACTGGATAATGTTGACTCTCTGCCTTATCTGTGGACCACCCTGATGATAATTTGTAGCCTCATGTAGAATGAGGACAGACGCTCTCTCAACCATGGGTGAGACCTAAATGACAGGCAGTTTTGATGCTACAATGTCAATCCTTTTCTTGGATTTCCCAGACTATGAGTCCCCTTTTTGTAAACTATAAGGAAAAATTATCCTGTGTTTGTTCTGTACATATTGTTTCTTCTTTTTTTTTCTAGTTTGTGATTTCTTCATTTCTCCTGTGTTTGTTCTGTAGATATTGTTTCTTTTTTTCTAGTTTGTGATTTCTTCATTGACCTCCCAAGAAAGGGCACTGTCTAAATTGTGCTAAGAATGCTATTTTGAATGTATGGGGTTCCCCTTTCTAAATTCACATAGGGTTCTCTTTTACTGAATGGCAAAGAGCATCTGACTTAGTGCACATCTCACAGACACCACAAATTTAAAGTGAGAGCAGTTCATTCTTTTGTTTTTTAAACTAAGTCCCTTGTTTGAACACAACTATTCTACTTTTATTTTTGCCATTTATCATTCACTATTCTGAGGGCAAGACATCATGGTCTGGTCTTCTAGAGGTGGTGTTGGAACTGGGGTGATCTGAATGGCATGGCTGCCTCCTGCACTCATCTGATAAGCAATCTTTGCTGTTTCTCTTTACTTTCCCAATTGGAAAAAAATACTGAACACCATCAACATGATTATTAAATCACTGGTATATTTGGTTATTGCGAGGTCCAAGAGACTAGGAAGACAAAAGACACTAAGATAATACGAAAGAAAATTTATAAGACCTCTTCGACTGAGGTAGACATCTTTCAAAGTCAAGAACAGCTCTTATTATATAGCTTTTTAGTTATCAGAGGTTAGAATTCTTTTCTCTAGATTCCATACGGCAAACTAGACAGAACTCCATTTTATGCTGTAAACGTCCTGGTCAGCAATAAATCAGGCACATGGTTTTATGGCAATCCATTATTTGGGCTGCTGTTGGAAAAGAGTTATGTTAAACAGCACTTCAGCCTAGCACCATGGAAGAGTTAGTGCCCCGTGGCTTGTACATCTATGGGCGAGGAGAAGGAGAGGCTTCACCCTGCAAAGAAGACTGGAAAGACTGTGTTAGAAATGGGAGAATGCACATATACCTGTTGTGGCTGTGGCACTGATGGTTTTGGTCCGGAAGCTGGGAGCAAGTCCAGAGAGGTAGACAATAAAATCAGTACTAGGGGGTAGCCCTGAGATATGGGCAGTTCGTTCAGCACCAGAGATATTATATTCCACAATCTCCAGCAACCTATTGGAATCAATAATTTCAATGGTAAAGGTCTCGAAGATCCCATCGGTAGCTGTCCAGGAGAGACTGAAGCTCTCGGGAGTTATGTCAGAAACATTTAAGTTTCCAATTTCAGGTTCTTTGGCTGAAAAAGGAAGGGGTAGGGGAGAATAAACAAATAAATTTGAGTTAATTATGTGGCTGTGTTTTAAGATTGAGGTTGTTAATGGAATCATTGCTGGGTAGAGAGATCTGATAGTTCACGGCTATGATGGAAGGAAGCAATGTTACCAATTAGTGCCAAAGAGAGAGAAAAAGCAGTTTTGTTAAAAGAAAAATTAGAGAAAGGAAGGTATGGCAATTAGATTTCTCTACATGCAGTTGCCACATATAATCAGGCCCTGGCCAAGAAGATGTGCTGAATGATCTTATCAGGAACTGTTGCATCTTAGTCACATATGCCTCTGGGAGCCCTCCCTCAGGGTTGCTGGCCACTGGTCAAAAGATATGAGTCCTGACAGCTTCCAGTCTCTTGAATTGCATTAAGGAAACCAAGATTACTCGGATGCCCCCCACAGACATTCTTTGCTTTGAAGGAGCTCCCATCTATTCAAATGAGAGCTAAATAATTCTGATGCCATTACCCTCCTAAGGTGGTAACTTGAGGCTTCTGATTTTGTGACTTAATGGGAATTACCAATTTCTCAGTGTAATTCTTGGTATTTTTTTTCATGCTTTAGACAAGGACCAGCCAACCATTCTCCTATTCTGTTAAAATAACTTGTCCTCTCTTAACTGCTGCTATGCAGGCCAAAAAGGCTAGTATTGCATTGCCAACCAAGAGGGCTAAGCCAAGGCAAGGCAGTTTAGGACCATCTCTTTCAGCGAAGAAATAACATTTTGTTTGAAGATGGTCCTGCCAGTGCTTTCCCCAGCCATAAGAATAAAACATGCAGAGGGCAGGTAGGAGCAGGGTTTGAAAAGCTAGTACTGTCTCTTTAGCAAGAAAGAAGGCTCCTGGTCTCTGAGATCCTTCTAATAGATTTGTTGAGATACAGTTCAGATGGGATGATGGACCTTCCTGCCCATAGGCCAATTCATCAGTGGCAAGAATGTTGCTATTGTTAAGAAGAAAAACACACACACATAAAAATGCCGAGGACACCCAAGCCACAATATCTGCAGAAAAGATCAGAAGTGGTGGGTGATTACTTTGCCTTCTGGGAAGGGATGGTTTATGGGTCTCAGAAAAAGGAGGCCCGGGTGCCTTCAGAGTAGCCTCGGCTGCAAATTCTAGGCATTTCAGGGTCACTGTCCTGGCAGTGGTTGCCTGTGCTTTATATTTCTTTATCTCAGTGAAAATTAGTGAAATGACTGAGGTTAAAATGCAGAGCTATGCTCTTGCTAGATTCAACTGGGACGTACAGGTATGCATTAATAATTATTTTAAAAGGGGGGCAGTCATATGCAAAATGAAGCAATAGTCTCTACTGAACTTCAAACCCAAGGTGTCACATAATAAAGATGAGCAATGGAAAACTGTGTTGGGGGAAGACTGCTGACTTTAGCAGGCTCCCAGGAAACACTGAAGCCTTGTAACAGGGGTAGAGTGACGAGTAAACTATAACGCACCCTCCTGGGTCTGGGGCTGGGAGTTTGCCATCCAAAGGCCAACACTCCAGAGAGAAACTCTTGATTAAAACAGCAAAAAGGGTATCAGTTCTTTGACATTCATAGCCCAGGACATTCCTTGTTCCAAAAGCTGCTGTGTGTACTTGTGCTAATGAATGGCTTTCTTTTTGGTACAGTCTCCAGTGATAATTGTGTAATTTCTTTTTTTTTCCTTCTGGTCTAGCTATTTGCTAATTTGATGTTCTAACAATGACTCAGTATCTGAGAGAATTGCCCGGAGGAGGGTAATTCAGTTCTCTTATTATACTGGCTACGCTTTAAAGAAACATTTCTTAAATGCAAGAACCACAGTACCCATATCCTTGAGGGATTTAGAGATAGAAAAGCACCGTTTCCAACTAGTAAAAGACTCTCTAAAGTAAATAATCTGTGTTCCACCAGAACTCATATATAGGGAGGGAGGCTTTTAGTTATATCCAAGCACTGGATAAGTGAATTAAAACCATCAGGCTGATTCCTGAAACAAAAATTCATCATTGAAAAAAGATGTAGAATCAGTCAGGTAAAGTATGAAAGGCTGAGGGGCTGGAGATCAGAAACGGCAACACCTGTATCATTCGCCATCCACATGGCAAAGGCATGAGGACAAAGGCATAGCCCACAGGGAGGTCTCTGAGCATGCACAGCCGGCCACTGAAAGGCACATGGAAAGGATTCAGTTATGGCGAGATGCTGACTCCGCGCATGATCTCTTGGAGAGGAAGCAAAGAACCTTGGGGAGAAAGCATTGACAGGGAGAGGAAGTACCTGTGGAAGCCTCAGCAGAGAGTACTGGTGTTCTATAGCCCCGGATCACCCCATAGATGGAGACTGTATAAGGTGTGGCAGCCTTGAGGCCCGGGATGTCCACAGCCCGGAGGCTGCCAGGCACCGTGAGGTTCTGGGCTGCCTCCACTTTGTTGACCTCCTGCACCTGAATGACAAAGTGCTCATAGGCCTGGTCAGCTGCGGTCCAGTTGAGTCTGAGGCCATCCCAGCCAACCTCAGACACGGCTAAATCTCCCAGCTGTGGGAGCTCCTCTGAAGAAGGATAGAAAGGTATTTGTCAGTTGTGTAAACCAAAAATTAGGAAACCAAACATCCCACAGCCTGACTCTAGGAAAGAGAGAAAGGGGAAAGATAATTTTTTTTTTTTTTTTTTTAAATTCTTGGTCTCTAAGCATTTGCAATTTGAACTGTGGTTCTCTGGCCACAGTAGTTTTCAGGTGTTGAAAATGGCCAGAAAGGGGAATATCTGCATGGTTTATCCTCGAGATGGCAAAGACATCTGCACCAATGCACAACCCACAGGGAGCGTGTATTACCAGCAGCTTAAGTTCACATGGAAAAGTAGGATTGTGGGTTAGGGCAAGAGATATGGGAATAGCTATAAGTTCAGACTTTGGAGGCAGGTGGTCCTTGATTGGAATCCCAACACTAGTGTTTGCTGGCTGCGTAATCTTGGGCATATCACTCAGCTTCTCTCTGAACCACCCTCTCTTTACCTTTAAATGGAGCTGATGGTACTGTTTCAAGGGATTGTGTGATGATTAAATGGTAATATTTATCAACTTCTTAGTATCATACCTGATACATGGCTAGTGGCCAGCTTAATAAATAAATTATTGTTTGAGTGTTTTCCCTTGGAATTTCTTACTCATGTCGGGGAGAAATGTCTGCTTTATTTCATTATTTGTAATTAGAAAGATAATCTCATCACTAGCCACTGACTGCCTGCCTGGGTTGATAAAGTGTATGCTATCTCAGGTGTGAACAAGTATGATGTTTTTTCTTTGGTCTTTTATCAGCTTTCAGGGATCAAAAGTTGTGTCCTGGGTTCCCAGCTTGTTTCTTCTTCCACCTTTTTCTGCTTGTACTTTATGTCTAAATGAAGAATGGCTGTATCACGGAGCAAAGCTGTTTGTGTGAAATGAGTGTGCCTACTTTTAATTAAAAGAGGATGTTTTTCGCAGTAAATGGTGCAGAACAGAACCCACTGTTAGTACTTCTACAATGTAGAAAGGAAATTTAACATAGTTGTTATTGGTGATTTAGGAAGTTTGGATTTAGGGTATGGAAAATCCCATTGCTTTGTGGGATGCTTCTGAGGGTTAAATGCAATCTCTCAGCCACTGTTTTGAAGGCTGAAGTGGCCATGGGTTAGAAGTTAGGGAGGAGAATATCTGCAGGCATTTCAACCAAAAAAAGGTGAAAGATATAGGTACTTGTTCTTGGGTGTCCAAGGATTCAATGCACTGTGAGAGTCTGAGCAACCTCTTCCTTTTAAGAAGGGTTATTTTCAAACTGTGTTCCACATAGATCTGGGGATTTTCTAGAAGAACTGTGTTGAGAACATGGGTGGCGGTATCTCCCTCTTACTTCCAGGCTCACCAAGAACAGCTGTTCACTTATCTGTCAAATAGTAGGGTTCCTTGGAAGATTTCATTTGCAAAAGGAGTTGTACTGCTAAAAACAAAAGTTTGCAGACTACAGAGGAAGATCATGAACATCTTGCACACAGGCCACACCTGACTCAAAGGCCCTTTTTGCTCTTGTTTGATCTGAAGATATTCCAGGAAACACAGGAATACAACCTGGCCCCCTTATTTTTGGAATTTTGTGTAGTTTCTAGCAACCACCAAGTTTAATTTGTTATGTAAGAGCAAGGAAAACAATTTTTTTGAATTGGGTGATTTGGGTTGCATTATCAAAAGGCAGGATATGTAGAGTGGGGCATGGGCTTAGGGGTCAGCACAGAAACCCTATTACCAAAACGTTGGCCCTTTTCCCCATAGCCCTTTTTGAAGCTATTTCTAGATACCTCATGTACAGCACAGTTTTCTATAACAGATGGAGCAGCACATTTTTTTTTTTTTTTTTTTTTTTTTTGAGATGGAGTTTTGCTCTGTCACCCAGGCTACAGTGCGGTGGCGCGATCTCGGCTCACTGCAACCTCCGCCTTCAGGGTTCATGCCATTCTCCTGCCTCAACCTCCCAAGTAGCTGGGACTACAGGCGCCCGCCACCATGCCCGGCTAAGTTTTTATATTTTTAGTAGAGACGGGGTTTCACCGTGTTAGCCAGGATGGTCTCAATCTCCTGACCTCGTGATCCGCCCATCTCAGCCTCCCAAAGTGCTGGGATTACAGGCACGAGCCACCGCACCCAGCAAGCAGCACATTTTTGGTGGAAAATTGAGAGGAATTGTTTTTCCTTCCCAAATTGAATGAAAAGCATTGAAGTCAAAGGTGGCTGTCCTTTCTTGGAAATGTCCCTACTTTTTGTATCTGTTGAGGAGAGAGTCTTAGATAGTTTTATCAGAAGCTAACTGCATCATTTCTAAAGGTTATTATGTAAAGATCTGCCTATCAGTTGGGTGTTAGTTGGTGGCTCTGAGGCTAGTGATAAGGTTTTTCTAGAAAGTTCTGATCTTATTTTTGTGCCACAGCCCTAATGTTTGTGCTATTTTAAAAATCATGACTCTGTTGCTATATGATAAATTTAGCTATTTGATATTCAATATTTACTACATGATGGGCACTTTGCTAAGCACTGACATTCATTAGCTTATTTATTGCTCATGACAGTTTCCTGAAGTAGGGGTCATTGCTGATTTAAAGATACAAAAAGGAGGCTCAGGGATGTCAAGAAATATACCCAAGAATAGAGGCAGGGTACGCTAGCTCATGCCTGTAATCCCAGCACATTGGGAGGCCAAAGTGAGAAGACTGCTTGAGCCCAGGAGTTCGAGACCAGCCTGGGCAACACGGTGAAACTCCATTTCTACAAAAAATACAAAAAACTCAGCTGAGTGTGGGGACTCACACCTGTGGTCCCAGCTACTGTGGAGGCTGAGGCAGGAGAATCACTTGAGTCTAGGAGTTTGAGGCTATGGTGAGCCATGGTCACACCACTGCATTCTAGCCTGGGCAAAAGAATGAGACCCTGACTCAAAAAAAATTATATATATACTAGATATATAAGTATATATATATATACACACACTATATATATAAGTATATATATACACACACTATATATATAAGTATATATTTGTGTGTGTGTATGTATGTGTATCTATATAGATACATACATATATTCCCAAGAATATTTAGTCAGTGAGGTAGAATTCCAACACAGACCTTCCTGAGTTAGAGATTCATTCTGTCTGTCAACAACACTGAGGTAGGATTCTGCCTCACAGGGGAATTTTCTCTATTTCAATGACATGCTGGCTCCTATCACGTCTCCAGTCTGGGAGGAGGGTCATATACCTGTGATGACCTCTAAAGCAAGGGGTCGAGTGCTGTGGCCCCTGACCTCGCCGTGCAGGGTGATTGTGTAAGGAGTGCCAGCCCTGAGGCCTGGGATTTCCACGGAGCGCAGGCTGCCAGGAACGGTGAGATTGTGAGCCTCTTCCACCTGGTCAGCCTCCTGGACCTGAATGGTAAACTGGTCATAGGTTCCATCTGGCGTGGTCCAGTTCAGTCTGAGAGCATCCCAGCTAACCTCGGTCACTGTGAGGTTTCCCATATCTGGAACCTCCTCTGCATAAGGACACAGAGTTGCTGAGTTACTTAAAAAGGCAATTGCACTCTGAGATTCAGGTGAGATGGCATTTTGGCTAAGGTTGGGATGAGTTGTCTGGTTAGTGTTGATTATAGACACATGATTTACAGCAGGTGTTGAGCACACTCAAATTGTTGGCACTAAAGCCAGGGTTTTTCTATTCAGCTTTTGGGAATGAAAAGTAGTTTTAGGAATTGTTCACAATTTCTATTCTTGACATACAAATAGGGCTATGGGGAGTCCTTTGGTGTTCTTAAAATGAGCTCATGAGCTCAGAGCTATTTTTTCTTCATTTACAGGTTGGGCTTTCCAACTTTTTAGATATTTGACTGAAACTTACTTTGAAAGAAAAGTCACCTCTCACTTTTTTAAAAGAAGAGTAGGTGGAATTTTCGATAGAACTGGGCTACAACTAGGACTTAGCCAAATAAGGGATGTGACATTTAGGAAGAAGCAGAGATGATTCACTGGTATTTCCCCAAGGTGGTAGGAGCTGATCCCAGTTTAAAGCAAGAAAGTGCTTTGATTCCTCCTGAGTGGAGACAAAGGGGAGGAAGTGAATTAGTGAATTCATCTAGAATACCTGTCAAGACTTCAACAGAGAGGGGGGTTGTGCTGAAGTCCTGAGTGACCCCGCGGATGGTGATGGTATAGTGAGTGGCTGCTTTGAGCCCAGGCAGGTCCGTGGACCTCAGTCCTCCTGGGACCGTGTGGTTCTGGGCTGCCTCTACTGTGTCAGCCTCCTGCACCTGAATGAAAAAGTACTCATAGGCCCCTTCCGGAACAGTCCAGTTGAGTTTGAGGGCATCCCAGCCCACCTCGGCCACCATGACCTCTCCCAAATTGGGAGTTTCCCCTGGAGAAGGACAAAGAACTAGTTTAGTCATCAAATCACACAACAAGAGCCAGGGAATCTTTAATGCAAGAATAAGCTGAATAATAATATTACTGAAAAAATGTGATTTTCTTTAGATAAACATGCATCATGCAACTCTTTAAATTTTAGAAATGGAGCAAAGAGAGGGAAGTGTTGGAAAATATTTTGTTTGTTTGTTTTTTAAATCTTAAAGAATTGCCTTAACCCTCAGTAGATGAGAGAATTTTGTGATTTTCTTTCCCTTTCATATACAGAGCCTGAACATCCTTTAACAGGAGGGAGGCTGTTTATGGAGCTAAAGACCCTCTCCATGGGAGCTGTGTGTTTAGTCCCTCAGGTTGAGCTCTGTACAACTCCCAAGGGTGTCATTCATGTGGAGTGAAGCATTAAAAGTTGCCTTGGGGTTCTGTAGTATAATGGCCTGGTGTCACAGTTAGACCCCATAGACATAACTAGTGGCAGAACAAGTCCATTCCAAAGCTAGTCGTGTCTGATTATTCACGGGCAGTTTCCTGCTGGGAAAAACAGAAGCTATAAATAGAAAGGAAAGAGATACCTGTGGAGGCCTCAGCAGAGAGCACTGGTGTTCTATAGCCCTGGATCACCCCATAGATGGAGACTGTATAAGGTGTGGCAGCCTTGAGGCCCGGGATGTCCACAGCCCGGAGGTTGCCAGGCACGGTGAGGTTCTGAGCTGCCTCCACCTTGTTGGCCTCTTGCACTTGAATGACAAAGTGCTCATAGGCCTGGTCAGCTGCGGTCCAGTTGAGTCTGAGGCCATCCCAGCCAACCTCAGTCACGGTGAGGTTTTCCAGTTCAGGGGCTTGTTCTGAATAATGACAGAGATGGGGTCAGTTAAAGTATTCCTCAGAAAGTTTTGCTTCTGAGAACCTGGGAATGGCAAGCCCAGTGCCACATCTACAGGCCATTGCAGTCCGAGTGCCATACTTTGTTCACTGCATCCCCTACTGGTGCTGTCCCTATTAAAACACAGCAGGACAACAATGTAATATTTCTATTGCGGCCAGCCACAGTGGCTTACGCCTGTAATCCCAGCACTTTGGAAGGCCGAGGTGGGCGGATCATGTGAGGTCAGGAGTTCGAGACCAGCCTGGCCAACATGGTGAAACACTGTCTCTACTAAAAATACAAAAATTAGCCAGGCGTGGTGGTGGGAGCCTGTAATCCCAGCTACTCAGGAGGTTAAGGCAGGAGAATTGCTTGAACCCATAAGGCAGAGTTTGCAGTGAGCCAAGATGGCGCCTTGCACTCCAGTCTGGGGGATAAAGTGAGACACTGTCTCCAAAAAAAAAAAAAAAAAAATTTATTTTGCCTTCACGCATATTTGGGTTTTTCTCTTGGAAATGGTATTTTCCTATTGATCAGTGTCCTGCAGATTTAGAGAACTATACGTCTTTGTTAGCAATGCTCTGAGCTTCAGTTTTCATTTTGGAACATGTCTTGCATCATAAGGGGGTGGCCCTCAGTTATTCTGGGGGTCTTGACTTGAGCTGTCCAACCTTCTGTATTTTGAGACAATTGGCTCCTCTTAGATTCCCTTCTTTTTTGAGAGGCCAAGGTGGGCAGATCACCTGAGGTCGGGAGTTCAAGACCAGCCCGGACAACATGGTGAAACCCCATCTCTGCTAAAAATACAAAAATTAGCTGAGTGTGGTGGCATGAGCCTGTAATCCCGGCTACTTGGGAGGCTGAGTTAGGAGAATCGCTTGAGCCCGGGAGGTTGAGATTGCAGTGAGCCAAGATTGAGTCACTGCACTCTGGCCTGGGTGACAGACTGAGACTCCATCTCAAAAAAAAAAAAAAAGGATCCTCTTCTTTTTTGTGCTGCCTCAATATCCTATGGGAGGTCTGCTTTCTAGTTTATATTGGGATTTCATCAGTTTCTAGGGTTCAAATCATTTACATAGATCATATTAGTAAAGATCAGAGACACATTGACACAGTATTACTAAGCCTGAGCTGAGGAAAGTGATGACGCTTTGAAAAACTGTTCCTTCTTAGAAAAAAGAAAGAGGTCCTGGCAGAAGCAGATCTTATGAAGCTCAAGTAAAACTGAACGCACCCTCTTCATTCATCTCCTTAATGCACAAAATTCCATAAAAACTCACTGGTCTCAACCTGACTTAAGGGAGATAACTTGCCCAGGGCTGAGCTTAAGTGGACTTTGCATAGTTTAGGAAGGAAAGTATTTCTCTGGGAATGGATCCTGTAAACTAGAGAGTAGAAACTGCCTTTAAATCATTTAAAAGAACAAATTGTTTTTTTCTATTTATACTTCACATTGCTGCTAATTTCAAATGAGTCTTATGTGTCCATTAGAGCCGGCTACTAACTTGAAAATCTTAGCTTGGAATTTGATTGAGGATATCCTTTCAGAGGAGAAAATATTTCTTTTCTAGAATTGATTTAACTCAGACGTTTCCAAGTTCTGGGGAACATTCTTCCTACTTGTTTCACATTGTCAGAGCATACACTTCTTCAAATTTTGTTTGATCGAGAACAGAGGTCCACAAACTGTTACCCAAGGCCCACGTCTGGCCTGCTATTTTGGTAGTCAGCAAGCTAACAACAGTTTTTTTTAACTTTTTTACATGGTCAGGAAATAAATCCAAAGAAGAATATTATTTGACGGTGCATGCAAGTCATATAAAATTCCAGCTCTGGTGTCACAGATAAAGTTTTATTGGAGCATAGCCATGATTGTTCACTTACATTGTTGATGGCTGCTTTTGTGTTACGAAATGTGCAGTTGAATAATTGTGATGTAAACTGCCTGGCCTGTAAAGTCTAAAATATTTACCATCTGGCCCTTTACAGAAAATGTTTGCAATGGTTGATCTTGAATGACAGTCTACAGACTCCTCTTTAACCCCGACTCATGTCCTGAAGCTTACCCCCGAGGCTCCAAAGCAGTTCTTAACCACCTAAACATGGTCTTTATGAGAAAGGAAGGACCCCAAACTGCAAGTGATGTATCTAGATTTAGGAAAAGAAAGGAGGTGTCAACTACCTTTAATCCTGCTGGGCATTGTGAGGCCAGAAACAGTATCTGATATAGTAATTTAATCCTGCTGGGCCTTGTGAGGCCAGAAACAGTGCCCTGATATAGTGATTGTACCCTTGACCTTGGGATTTAAACACAAATACACTCAAGAGCATGTCCTTCTCAAATACTCCAGCAGTTCTGATGCAGAAAGAGGTATAGGACAAAACACAGCTAAGTGAAAATTAAATCAGTCCTATGTCTTCTTAGCTCTCCTTCTTATCCCACTTTCCTGTTTTTGTTCCTCTGCTGTCCACCTGTCAGGAACTAATCTGTCATTGACAGCATACCCCTTCATGTGAATTAAGTTACTTTCTTTCTTCTGCGGGTGTCTGTCTTTTAATCCTTATCTCTAATTGTTACATAAAACATATTTTTTTTCTATGAAAGAAATTTTAAATGCCCCCTTGCAAGAAATATTGGGTAAGTTACCTTACGGGGGGTGGGGTAATGTGATTGTGGATTGCCCATTAAGCTGTGGCAAGAGATGGATGGAGAGAAAAGATGCACGTTGGAAAATGTCTCTTCCTGATGAGAATCATCTTATCTCTTTGAATCAGATCTTTAATATGCCATTGATACTTTCATCTAATGGTCTCCACATCCTGTTTTATCTGTTCATATAGTCGATAGAGTGATTTTTTTATATAACGTCATGTTGTTCAGTAAATAGTAATAGTGACGGTGTTGGTACTTCTGCTAACACTTTTGGCTATTTCTCTACCATTTTTTTTTGGTAGGCAAATCAAGAAAGAGCATTGGTTTATAACTCAGAGAGGCAGTATGTGGCCAAACTTCCACAAATAAAATCAGTGCCTAAATTAAAGAGAGAGGGGTCAGAATTATGAAAGAAGGGGGAATATTATGAATAAAAAATACAGTAGAGAATAGTTAAGGTGAGGACCAAGAGGCTTCACATAAATGCTGGCTCCACATTTCAACCACAAATGACATACTGTGAATTTACTGCCCTAGAAGCCAAGTGTTTCCATTATAGATTCCACACAGAATTTCTTGGCATTTCTTTATGAAAAGGCTGTTGTCTTTTTCTTACAGCTGTGCACTGGAATCTACCCTCTAGACAATGTCAGTGGGCTTGGGAAATCAGAATTTTGAAACCCCACTGCTGTAGTCCTGGTGGGTTGAGCAGCTGGTCTGGAGGAATTTCTGACAGTGCCAACTTAAAATCTGTAGATTGTTACCATCTTCTAGATAGTGATGACCAAGTGCTGGCTTGATGAGGAACCCATTTCAGTGACCACTTATGGGAGAAAGACTGATTCTCCCACAGCAGAGGCATGGTCATGTCCAAGCCTGACAACCCCAAAGGATATATTCAGTGGCTTTACTCTCATCTCACAGAGATAAGACAATTGAAATGAGAAGCCTTGGCTGCCTTAAAACATTCAGTGATTTCTTTGTAACTGCCCCTTTGCAGGTGCCCCTGATGATGCCTCTAGCCTCCTACCCTACTGTTTTCCCACTCTATCATGTAGTAGGACTGTATAGCGTGCAATTCACTAAGGTAAAGTTTCTCATGCCTTTCAGCTTTTTGGATGCTATTCCCCCTGCTGGAAATGTCATTACTCTTTCTCCACTTGCCCAACCCCTTTTCTTTTTCAGAACTCAACCAAACATCACTTCTTCCAAAAAGCCTACTCCAATGCTCTTCATTCATTTTGCTTAGGTCTGTGATGCTCCTGTCTCTATGCTCCTGCAGCCTCCCACAAATCCCTCTAAAACAGATAAGCTCCAGCATTATAATTTTGGTTTTGGTTCTCTCTCTTATAGCAATGTGCACCATCTCTTGAGAGGAGCTGTTTCTTTCTGTTCTATACACCGGCATCGCCTGACCCACAGTAGGTATGAAATAAATATTTGTTGGATGAATAAATATTTGAATAAATTTCAGTTTGGTCTGTGAGAAAACCAAAATAGCAAATCAGAGCAGAATGTTCTCTATTACTGGTAGCTGTGGCTAAAAACAAAATTCCACCTCTCTTCTTCCAAAATTCCTGAGAGCTACTGGGGTGTCACTGTCAAGGCTTATGTTGCCATGAAAAGATGCTTTGCTGGCTTTCTACCTATCAACCCTGCCTCCTGTCTCTTACGGCATGCAGCAAATTCATGACTTTGACCTTAAGCAGGGTTTAGTTGGGTTTATGAAAGTACAAAAGCAGAGAGAAAAGGGAGAGAGAGGAGAGGAGAGAGAAGAGAGGAAAAGGGAGGAAGGAGAGGAGAAGAGAGAGAAGAGAGGAGAAGGGAGGAAGGAGAGAGGAGGAGAATAGCGTGGAGGAGAGGGAAAGAGAAGGGAAGGAATGGGAGAGGTGGAGAGGGAAAGATGCCTGGTACATGCTCATTTTTTTTAAATGCCAACAGACCCAGTACCTTTCTTTATTCCCTGCCTCCCTTCTTTCCTCCTTTTGCCTTCCTTCCTTCCTTCCTTCCTTCCTTCCTTCCTTCCTTCCTTCCTTCCTTCCTTCCTTCCTTCCTTCCTTCCTTCCTTCCTTCCTTCCTTCCCTCCTTCCCTCCCTCCTATCCAGATTAAGCTGAACTGAAGACTTTCCAAGCGAATGATTTCCCTTCCCTTCCCCTACTCCTTAAGGAGAGAATTGGGGTGTTAATGCAGAAGTGGAAAGGAAGAATCAGAAGATTCCATGGAAATGCTGACTCCGGGGTAGCCAGGGTCCCCAAACACTCATGAAGCTCATACCACAAACTTGTCTGCCTTCAGGGCACTGGGATGGGATGCAGCAGTGGATAATGGAGTTGGTCCTTACATTCTGCTCACTGATGGGGAGGCAGGCCATAGGTATTATAGTAAACCACTACTTGTATAATATCAAGGCAGGTAAGTGTCACAAGGAACTCTAGAGCAGCTTGAAGGGGTAGATCAGGATGGGAGTGCCTTTTTAGGCTGGTGGTCAGAGAAGACCTCTGTTCTGGGTCACACCTGAGCTGCTCTATGAAACGCTGGGAGAAGAGTGATATCTAAGCAGTGGGAGCAGCACATGCTAAGGCCCGAGGAGGAGAGCAGGCTCAGCAAGCTTAAGAAACAGTGCAAAGGCCGAAGAGGCCATGGTGAAGTGAGCAAGGGCATGAGTAGCAGGACTGAGGTCAGAGGATGGGCTGGCCATGCCAGATTCTGTAGGGCCCTGTAACCCATGGCTGGGTCTTTGGGTGAGAGGTGCAATAGGTGGCCAGGTTGTGCAGACTTTTGGTATGGTGCCACATCAAGAAAAAGGCTTACATTATGGCCCAATCCATCACTAAAACCCTGGAATTCCCTGGGAAAAATTCTTCAGGGCCACTGATTCTCCATTTTTTTCTGTAAGCCCCACAGACATTGAGTGGCGCCTTGCAGGCTTCTGTTGATAAGAATCCAGTGATACAGAGCTGGAAGGTTCTTACTTCTGAGGGTTGAACCTAAAACTCTGCAACATTTCAGGACTTACAGCCACGTGGTTCCTTCACCCAAGAGCTCTCACTTTTCCTATTTTCTTTCTTCCTATATGCTTACCAAGGCCAGGTGCCTGGGCTTCTACTTCTTTACCTATTCAGTTTAACACATCTATGTTTACCCTTTATATGTTTGCCCTGTCTGTCCAAAAGCATCTTCCCACTGTAAGCCTTTCCTGATTCTCTGAAGTTAGATCCAGTGTCTCCTGCGCACTGGCTGCACCCTCTGTACCCTCGATCGTAGTGAGCAGAATGTTGTCTCATCATCTGTTTGCTACACAGTGAGTTCCTTGGAATTAGATACCCATTTTCTTTTCCCTATTAACCCCATAACTTAGCACAGAGCATGGTGATATATTTTATTGACTTTACAAGTTAGAATTCAAGAGAGGGAAAGAAATGTTTGCTTCACCTTAAATGAAACATATATATTTTTTTCTGTGGAAAAAGGGATGGGGGAAATATTCTGTGGACAGTGGAGAAGAACCAATAAAAAGAACTTTGCACATTTTCCCACACTGAAGAATGTCTTTAAATATGAAACATGATATCTTTGAAATGGCATTAAGGAGGCATGGTGGGGAAATGCAACTGCTAAGGCTTTGGAATACCAATATTGGGCTCTCATTCAGACACAGAATAATTCTAGCTAGTAAATCTCCTGGTTATAGCCACATTACCTCCTTTCTCTAGTGGAGAAGCCCCATACCCCAGGATCTTAGGGAGATAAAACCTCTTCAGTGACTGCGGAGGTGTGGGGCTTTCTCACTGGAGGAAGGAGGCAACGTGGCCATCACCAGAAGGTGGAATGACTGAGGGGCAATAGGAATCTCTTTTAGATACAGCATTTATCAAACTTAAGGGAAAGCTAAGACAGATGGGCAGAGGAAGGAGGAGGAGGAAGAAGAGGAGGTGGGAGGGAAGAGGGAAGAAAGAGAGAGAAAGAGAGAAAGAAAGAGAGGGATTTCATCTTTTGTGTATTTCTGATTCATTTGTTACCCCTTGACACTTTATAACAAGCTCATGTTTATAAAGCTGAAACTAAATCTCTACTATAGATTTATTTTTTCTTGATTCTATCCCCCCCTCCTTATTTTTGATTAAATTACTCTTTCAGAGCATCCTTGATAATAATCTTATAGTTGGGTGGGAAGCAGTCAATGCAGAGTCAACAGAATTGACCACGTAAACTCATTTCAGACTCTGGCAGGGACTGCTCATTGTCTGCCAAATTTCTCTCTTACAAATAACCTCAATTTTATATGGAAGCAACATGTTCAGACAGAAGACTACCTTTCCCTGTCTCCCTTACAGCTAAGAGTGGCAATGAACTATGAGGAGAAGTGATTGGTGGAATTTCCAGAAAGATTCACCTAGAAGGTGCTCCTCTTTGGGAGTTTTGGTTCTCCCTCCCTTATGCTGCCTAGAACACAGATGTAATGGATGTACTACAGCAGCCATGTTGTGACACTGAGATGACTCTGAGAATGGAAGCCAAGGACTAAAAATGGTGGAAAAGAAAGACAGAAGCAGCCTTGGTGCCTGACAATTTGAAACTACTGTTATCCCTGTGCCTCCCAGCTCCAGATTCATTTTATAAGAAAGAAAACCAACTTCTATCTTGTGTAAGTGACTGTGATTTGAGACTGAAGATACTGTGAGAAAGACTCTTCAAGCCATTTCCAAATATATCCATGCTTCTAACCCTTTTCTTGCATATCAAGCTTCAACTGGAATAACATCTCTTGCCGTAACACCTTTGTCAGCTCTCCTGATTTCCTTGGATCACTCTTTTTCTTGAGTTCTGTCTAGCATTCTGAGTATCTAGTCTTCCCCAAGCACTATGAGCAGGCACAAATTAGTCCACATAACAATGCTGACTTTGGGAATTACTTTTCCTCTAATATCAGTACTGTACAATGTATGCAGTAGGTACTCAAAACATGCTTACTAATTAAATTGGAAGTAAAGACTGCTACTTGCCAAACCCTGGAGAAGTAACATTTTCCACCTATACTTTTTGAATATTTGGTGGCCAAAATTGAATAGGCTTATTTTTCATAAAGGAGGAAATATTTTAAAAACCTGGTTGTCTCTTCAGTTTAGCCACCAAGTAAGCATGGCAGCAGGTTCAGCGAACAGGTTGCATGGGCCAGAATGGACACAGGTTGCATGGGCCACAATGTCAGGATTCAGCTGTCATCATAGACAAACTAGGTTAATGTCTTAATGACTAAGAGAAAAGAGAAAATGAGAGGGCACCGTGGAAGTCTCAAATGGCCATGTGCCACTCTTCAGGGGTAACCTTGGCAGAAAGCAAAAGACCTGGAATAAAAACAGTTTGTGTAAAATAACCCAAAAAATATTATTACCAACATCTTGGCCATCTTTAAATGAAGTAAAATGAAAGGTAAGTTAATTGTTAGGCTAAAAGGAGGAAATAAACAAGAAACAACTTAAAAGATTTTATGATGCACACACAGTTAAAAAAAGAAAACAAAAATCATAGGTAAATTGAAACACAAACCCTGAGGTTTTAAGTTCTCCTAGGAAGAAATATTTTATTTTAAAACCCCTATTTCCCAGTGGGGGAACTTTGCTGTATCAATTGACAGGAGGCAGGAAAGACGAATAAGCAGTGCTTTCAAAGTGGTGTTTAGGGACTTCAGGGATGGACAAAGTGGCTTGCTTTTGCATTTGGCTTTCTCATGTAAGGACACCCTGACTGAGCAGATCTGCTAACCTCAGAATCAACCTAGAGTTTGGAGGAAGCTCAGGGCAGACTCACCAGTGGATGCCTTCACGCGTGCGGGCTTGCTTTTGTGCCTGCCTTTCTCGGCTGTCAGGAGGACATTGTACTCCTGTCCCGGTTCCAGGCCTCTCAAGACATAGGAAGTGGTGTTTCTTGGAAGCTGCACTCCCACCCACTGGCCTGTGGGGAGGCTGTAATTGAGGCGGTAGCGGTCAAACTTGGCCAACGGGGTCTTCCAGAACAGGGTCAGGCTGGTCTCTGCAGTTTCAGAAACCCGAAGGTCCTTGGGTGTGTCCAACTCTGGGAGGAGAACAGAGAGATGAATGCTCTTCAGGCTGCAAGGCAGGGCTGCTTCTGGGGTTGAAAGTCAACTGCCTCTGGGCTGGAATTTGGCCTCTGAGCTCCTCTGTGGGTTTGCCACAGAGGAGCTGAGGGACCACAGGAGAGTCACCTCTCTGGGTCTCTCTTTTTACTTTTGTAAAATAGGTCTAATTATACATTATCCACATGACTCCATTGGAGTCTGAGAAGATTAAAAATGTCATGGAATATCCATTCCGTGAAATGCTAGTCAAATGTAAAGCGGTTAAAAGGAACCGACTATTGATAAAAGAAGCAATTTCGATGAATCTCGAGAGAATTATGCTGAAGGAAAAAAAGCCAGTTTCAAAAGGTTACATGCTGTATCGCTATGCACTGAATGTCTGTGCCTCCCTAAAGTTCTTATGTTGAAACCTAATCCCCAGAGTGAAGGTATTTGGATCTAGGGACTTTTGGGAGGCCTCATGAATGGGAGTAGTGCCCTTATAAAGGAGACCTTGCCCCTTCTGTCCTGTGAGGGAACAGTAGAAAGATGGCCCGCTGTCAGCCAGAAAGCAGGCCCTCATCAGACACCAAATCTGCTGGCATCTTGATCTTGGACTCTGCAGCCTTCAGAACTGTGAGAAATAAATTCCTTCTGTTTATAAGTTACTTGGTCTAAGATATTCTTGTTACAGTAACACAAATGGATTAATATGTGTAGGATCCCATTTATGCAGCATTCTTGAAATGGCAAAATCATAGAGATGAAGAACAGATAAATGAATGCCCAGGGTTAGGCAGAGGGCCAAAGGGAGGGAGGTGGCTGTGGCTGCAAAGGGTAGCACATGGGATTCTTGTAGTAAGACTGTTCTGTATCTTGAATCTAGTGGTGCATTCACAAATCTACATGTGCGATAAAATTGCATAGAACTAAGTATATACACACACATGAATGAGTGTATGCAAAACTGGTGAAATATAGAGTTGGCAGATTACACCAATGTCAATTTCTCAGTTGTTATATTCGTCTACATTTATGCAAGATGCTACCCTTGGGGGAACCTGGGTGATGGGCACAGGGAATCTCTCTGTATAATTTCTCAAAATTGCATATGAATCTGCAATTATCTCAAAATCAAAAGATTAAAAGAAAAAGAATTGTCATGTAAATGCCCAGCCTTGCATCCTGCATAATGTAGAATCTCAACGATGCTCCATCTCCTCTTTACACACCAGCCTTCCTCTTCCTCATAGTGTCTGCAGGGAGGTAAGCTGGGGGCTGGGGGCTGGGGGCTGGGGGCTGGGGGAGAGGCAGAGGAGGAGTTTTCTTTTTGCAGTGCATACTTATTAGAAAAATGGAAAAAAAATCTTGAGGGAAGAATCAATGACCTCAAATCAGGTAACCCTTCAGCATCTTCACCTGCAGGCTGTGGCTACAGGATATGACAGGTAAGTGCAGAGCCTGGATTTAAACTACAATCCCGTTACTTATAATCTGCTTGACAGGGGTATAAAAGTTAGGTGTTTTCTCAGAGAAAACCCCACAGATGTGTTTGGACTAGACAATGGTTTATTTAAAAGATGCAATTGATTACCAACTTAAAAATGTTCGTGAATTTCTTATAAAGCCTGGTTCCAATTTTTCTTTTAAAAAATCCCAGCTAGGCATAGTGGCTCACGAGTCCAATCCCAGCACTTTGGGAGGCCAAGGCGGGCGGATCATGTGGTCAAGAGATTGAGACCATCCTGGCCAACACGGCGAAACCCAGTCTCTACTAAAAATACAAAAATTAGCTGGGCATGGTGGCGCACACCTGTAGTCTCAGCTACTTGGTAGGCTGAGGCAGGAGAATCTCTTGAACCCAGGAGGTGGAGGTTGCAGTGAGCTGAGATCATGCCTCTGCACTCCAGCTTGGTGACAGAGTGAGACTCCATCTCAAAAACAACAACAACAACAGCAGCAGCAGCAACAACAACAACAAAAACAACAACAACAAAAATCCCCAGTCTCCCTTTCCGTACAGGGGATGATGTTGGCATCACACAGATGGACCACACTTATGTTCCTTTTGAATTTTGACATTGGGGCTAGGTGATACTACAGGGCCCTTTCTCCTCTGGGCTTCTACTTTTTCTCTTTGAATAGGTTTTGGCCACATGGGCCCTGTCTCATCTGCCCAGCACCTGCTCAGTGGGATGGGAATCCCAGGTGTGCCTCACCTGTGGCTGCGTTGATGGTCGCTGGATTGCTCTCCTTGTCTTCCTTCACAGCAGAAACTCCAATCCCATATTCAGTCCCCGGCCTCAGACCTAAGGAGAGAATGTGCAAGTTGAGATTCATCCTGAAATCAGAAAAACTTTCAGAGGATGATAAAAATGGCTTTGAGTTGGTCTCTGAAGGCGACGACCAATGTTCAGAATGTTTTACAAAAGAACTCGCTGCAATCCAAGTAAGCAGTAATTCTGGAAATTGGACTTATTTCTGAGGATTGCAAATGGGGACACATGGGAGCAGGTGCCCATCCTTTAAGGGCCCTCTAGGGCTGGCTGGCTCAGGCTTGCAGAGATGCAGAGCTCACCTGTGAGTGTGGTTTTGGTTGTGGCTTGTTGGCTCTTTGGAACATCAACCTCAGCGTGGTCCCCTCCAGAGATGGGAGCATACTTAATTCTGTAACTGTCAATAGCTGCTTTGCCATTCCTCCATTCCAGGGTAATGCTGTTATCTGTCTGGGAAACACGTCGAAGGTTCCTGGGAGCATCGAGGCCTGTTTGAGAGAAGAAGGAGCATTTGCATTGAACATATCAGTCACAAGAGAGCAAGAGTCTTTGATAGCCCAAGCTGACATATGAAATGTGCCTGGAACTGGAGATAAATTACAAAATCTCAGCACATTCATCTGTCCCCATAGTTGATGTGCAAATCTAAACAAGTGCTACAGATTTGGCACCTTTCCCTATTATGGATGAGTGCGACACTTTAGTCATTTGTGTTTTTCTCAGACTTTGTGGTTAAAGAACAATGCAAAGACTTAAAAATAAGTTCATGCATGTAAAAGCTGGTCTTTTGCATTTTCTCATCATATTTCTTTCTTTCTTTATTTTTTTGAGACAGAGTCTCCCTCTGTCACCAGGCTGGAGTGTAGTGGCATGATCTCGGCTCACTGCAACCCCTGCTTCCCGGGTTCAAGTGATTCTCCTGCCTCAGCCTCCTGAGTAGCTGGGATTACAGGAGCACACCACCATGCCCGGTTATTTTTTAAAATTTATTTATTTTTATTTTTGTTTTTATTTTTGAGACGGAGTCTCGCTCTGTCACCCAGGTTGGAGTGCAGTGGCGCGATCTCGGCTCACTGCAAGCTCTGCCTCCCGGGTTCATGCGATTCTCCTCTCTCAGCCTGTAGCTGGGACTACAGGCACCCACCACCATGCCTGGCAATTTTTTTTTTTGTATTTTTAGTGGAGATGGGATTTCACTGTGTTAGCCAGTATGGTCTCAATCTCCTGATCTCATGATCCGCCCGCCTCGGCCTCCCAGAGTGCTGGGATTACAGGTGTGAGCCACTGCACCCGACCCCAATTTTTGTATTTTTAGTAGAGACAGGGTTTTGCCATGTTGACCAGGATGGTCTTGATCTCTTGACCTCGTGATCTGCCTGCATCAGCCTGCCAGAGTGCTGGGATTACAGGCATGAGCCACCGCACCCAGCCTCCTCATCATATTTCTAATAATTCACAAAGTACTTACTGAGCTCCGAAAAAATATTTACTGAATGAAAAATTGACACTTTCGAACTTTTAAAATAATGCCATAGGCTAAGGTGTTAGGAGGCTCATTTGTCATATATGTTTTCCATATACTGTATTTTACTTTAAAAATATTTATTTGAACTTTATTTTAATCAGAACTTTTGTCTCAGAATATCTGACCAGCATCTTCTATATAGGCCCCCCAGCCCCAAAAGTGCTTTGGAAGGTTATTTGGAATTTTTTTGAAAAATTAATTAATAAATTGCTACAATATTTTAAAATTTACATGAGTAGAAATACTCCTTTTTTTTTTTAACTGTAAAATGAGCCTGGAAGATACCCCAACATGGAGTGGGATGGAAATCTTTCAATCTTTCCTTTACTGTATCTGTTAACAGGCAGAGGCCTTTTACCTGTTGTGAAGGTCTCTTTGGCTGGGTTGCTTGACATGTCGCCTCTGCGGGAGATGAGGGACACCTCGTACTCAGTGTCGGGCTTCAGGTTCCCGATGGAGTACTGATTCTCGTCCTCTGTGAGATCGATGGTGGTACGGTCGCCTGGCACGTCTTTGATGCCGTAGGTCAGCTCAATGCCGTCGATCTCAGCCAGGGGCTTGAACCAGGTGATCAAAGCAGTGGTGTCTGTGACATCTTTCACCTCCATCTGGCTAGGGGCATCCAAGCCTATGATGGGCATAGGACAGAGAGGTTTCAGAGGTTAGGGCCAGTGCCTGAGGCTGAGCAGAGAGGACTTTGTAATTCTCCAGATCTGTGGGTGAATGTTTAGATAGATACTAACGGCTTGACTTTATTTTACCTTTCTGAACCTGTTTTTGGTTTGATAAGTAGGGATAATAGCAGCTACCTCTAGTGTTTTTTGTTTTTGTTTTTTGTTTTTCAAATCTTAACAGAGATAAAGCTTGCAAAACATCTAGCACAAAGCCTGGCCCATGGAGTCACATGAAAACGAAAAAAAAAAAGGTTGTTCTTTTGTTATTATCATTATTGGTATTATTACTGTTCTCATAAGTTGAGGAAACATGCTTTGGGGATACTTTATTTGAAAAAATGAACTTGGTCTCTTTAAATTTTTAATTAGGCAAAACTTCCTGGATGGTTCAAAACTTTTCCAACAGAATTACAAAGCAGAAAAGTGAGGCAGTAGACTGTCTTGACAGTGTATGAAAAGTTATTTTTGATGAAAAGGAATTCACGCAAGAAAGTCATTGCTATTTCCAGCCGTGCCTATCTTTGCATGCTCTTCTTGACCTTTTCTGCCCCACCCACTATCTGTTGTACTCTGACAGATGCTCAGAGCTCTGGAAGCACATTATGCTGTTGGGCACCACCTGGTCTCTGTACATGCTGTTCTCTCTTCTTTCTAAGATCACACTTCCCTGTAAAAATCTCCTATGCATCCTTCAAAATCCCACTTAAATGTTGTCTCCTAATGAGAAGCCTTTCTTAAACCCGGCTTCAGTAAGGTAAACATGTATTCCCTCCCTGTGGCTGCTACTGTCCTTAAAGAGCATTCTAATATCACATCTGTTTCATTGTTTCATAACAGATTTCTGTACAGTTTGAGTCAATTTAGGTGGGGTTATTCATTCATTCAGAGAGTGAGTCTTTTTAAATTCCCAGTATAGAGACAGGCACATTCTGGGTATTCAGTGAATCTTCTTCTTCTTTTCTTCTTCTCCTCCTTCTCCTTCTCCTTCTCCTTTCTTCTTCTTCTTCTTCTTCTTCTTCTTCTTCTTCTTCTTCTTCTTCTTCTTCTTCTTCTTCTTCTTCTTCTTCTTCTTCTTCTTCTTCTTCTTCTTCTTCTTCCTCTTCCTCTTCCTCTCCTTCTCCTTCCTCTTCCTCCTCCTTCTCCTCCTCTTCTTCTTCCTCTTCTTCCTCCTCTTCTTCCTCCTCTTCTTCCTCCTCTTCTTCTTCTTCCCTTCTTCTTCCCCTTCTGCTTCTCCTTCCCCTCCCTCTCCTTCCCCTTCCCCTTCCCCTTCTTCTTCTTCTTCTTCTTCTTCTTCTTCTTCTTCTTCTTCTTCTTCTTCTTCTTCTTCTTCTTCTTCTTCTTCTTCTTCTTCTTCCTCTTCTTCTTCTTCTTCCTCGTCATCGTCGTCTTCTTCTTCTTCATGTTTGTGTTTTCAGCGTTTGTTCAGTAAACAATAACAAGTGACAGGAAATTGGCTTTACATGGCGAATGAAAAGGAAGAATAATTCACAGCTGATTGTGAGAAAACTGCAGAGTCTGTTTTTGAAGTCTAGGTATTGATACATCAGTCTCGGCTCACAGATGATATAAAATGCACAACGAAAATGATGCCACAAAAAAGGACAGAAGCTGCCTGCTCTATGTCATTATAGGTGCTAGCAAGCACTCAAACCGTACCTACTGCCTTCCTTAGTCCCCTTACATTAAAGAAGTGGAGATTCGGTCAAGGACACTGATGTCCCCCTAGATTTGGGGCCCTTGAATAGCAGAAACTAACAATGCTCTGTACTTATCAGGTGCAAACATGGTGCTTTGTTATTTAGGTCTTGAGTCTTATGACAACCTCACAAGGAGGATACTGTAAACCCATTTTTCAGCTGTTGGATCTGGAGCTTAAAGAAATAGATTTTTCCAAGGTGATGGTGAATGGTAAAGATGAAATTCAAACTCAGAACTCATTGAATCCAAAGCCCCTCCTTTTCCCCCTTTACATGACAACACCTTTCAAAAATATCGACCTCAAAAGTAAATATAATACCACCTTGATATAGATGCCAGACAGAAGGAGCCAAATGTGTTTTGAACTGGAAATTTAAGGCCCTTTAAATCTGGAAAAAAGGTTAAAGGTTCAAAGGTTTCAGGTATATGTGGTAAATTGCGGCCGGCCACAGTGGCCGGCCAACATGGTGAAATCCTGTCTGTACTAAAAATACAAAATAAACAGGTAAATATCTGTCCCCCTATGTTGAAATTTATATGATTATGCAACTTCAAATGTTGGAATGTTTGTTCTAAAATAAGAAGAAATAAAGCAGACGATTCCCTAATTTAGATTTTAAAAAATCTAAAATAAGAAGAAATAAAGCAGACAATTCCCAAATTTAGATAAAAAAGAAAAGAGCAGTGAAAAAAAAAGTCTTTTGTATTGTCAGTGTACCTCCTCCATAGCAACTAAGCATTTGCTTTGTCTTTTCTTTGTCTTTCTGGTGATCTAATGATTTTTTTTTCCTGTTGGTACCTGCTTTTCTACCTACCACAGAGAGATGTTGTCAGGATGATGGAAAACACTTACTTATGGAAGAGAAAATTCTTTGAATTGGCTCTGAGCTAGGCAAAATGTGCAAATATTTAAACGCAAGATGTTCTTTCTTGTCATTAGCAACTGATTTAATTTTTCCAACAACCCCTGCCAAGAAGAGTCAATTACTTAAAGAGTTGGCGCATATGTTATCTTGAAGAAAATAAAGAGGTTTTCCTATATGGAAGTGCAAAATTATGTACGTTTTTCTTTTTAAAACATTGCGGCCTGGCACGGTGGCTCACATCTGTAATCCTAGCACTTTAAGAGGCTGAGGTGGGTGGATCACTTGAGGTCAGGAGTTGGAAACCAGCCTGGCCAACATGCTGAAACCCCCTCTCTACTAAAATACAAAAAAATTAGTCAGGTGTGGTGGCGGGAGCCTGTAATCCCAGCTAACTGGGAGACTAAGACAGAAGAACCACTTGAATCCAGGAGGCAGAGGTTGCAGTGAGCTGAGATTGCACCACTGCACCCCAGCCTGGGTGACAGAAAAAAAGGAAAAAAAAAGTCGCTTCCTGTTGGAGCAACTCCAAATTCAGGTCTTTTTCTCACCAAATGATCTAGTACTGCTAAATCCTATTCTACTCCCAAGAAGTTCTGACATCATTAGTACTGAATGAAATTTTATTTAGGTTCCCATTGAAGAGATGGAATTAACATTCTGCATAAACCAGAGCCTAGTCAATGTTAGTGGAAATGGGGTTAAAGTTATAAAACTTACCCTGGCTTAAAGTTATGCCCCTGATAGTGTTACCTATATGATGTTAAAGTCATTGAGCTTCTTTAAGCCTTAACATTAATATTTTCCCTTCCTCTGTCCTAGAACTGGGTGCTAATATTAAACTAGCCATATGGTAGATTGTTAGCAATGGGCTTAATTATCTTCAGGTAGTCACGCCCCTTTGAAAGGCGATTTTGAAATTCCTTTCATCAAGAGATGGATCTGTTTCTCTATTCCTTAAATATAAACTGGCCATGGGATGTGCTTTGATAGAAGTGATATAATGCCAATTTTGAACCTGTTCAATAGCTGTGTGAACAGGACCAGCATCCTGGAGAATGAGAGATCCTGCGAAACAAAAAGACACCATCTTGGCTAAGGTCATCCTAGGCCAATCCACCCCTAAAGCACACAGATATATGAGGAGTGCAGCCAAGAACAGATAAACTGCTCAGCTGAGCCCAAACCCAAATCACCAACATGCAAAGAATTGTTATTTTAAACCACTGTATCTGGACTTTTAAAAATGTAGCAAAAGTTAAATGATACAGATGCTATATGAGAAGGCACTTTCTCAACCAGGAGGCGCTATGAGGTACAATCAGCCTTATCATTCTATAAGTATTAAAGGTGATACTCACGTGTGGTGGTCACCCTCTTCAGGCCAGGGCCCCGGGTATTGTTTTTCACTATGTGCAGAGATATCTCATACTCTTGCCCAGGAGCCAGGCCAGTTTGCCGGTAAGAGGTCTCTGGCCTCCTCAGGCTTTTGGTGATCTCTCCCTCATCTTCTTTATTCTGAGAGATAGAGGCAGCTTAGTAAGACTTAGGGGAGGTGTCAGTCTCTTAATTTATGTGACTCATTCACTCTGCATTCATTCATTCCTCTTTTATTCTTTCATCTATTCATTAGGCACTTACTATGCATCAGATCAGTATGTGAGCTACAGAGGATACAGAGATGATAAAGACATTTCTCTAGTTTGTTTCTCCCTCTTGTAAACATTTACCCCTTTGTCGTGCAAGTCAAATGACAGAATGTGAGAGCCAAAGGAATTCTGAAGGCACAAGCTCAATCCCTCCTTTGGTAGACTGAGGCCAGCATCAGAGAAGCAGGGTGATTGTTGCAAAGTCACACAGCTAGTTGGTGGCAGAGCCTGGGCTTAAATTCAGAGAACAAGTTCCCTCCCTCACGTGTACATTTGGGTCTGGAGAGAAGGGTTGCTGAAATCTGAGATGTACTGTAGTTTGAGGGAGAGACCATTTCTTCTCTTCTTTGCATCTGAGTAGAGATTCCCAAGGTGATGAGGACAATTGGAACCTTGAGGTGACAACTTCTCTTTGTCTAGGGTATCAGCCCTAAGTGCTAAACTTACTGACTTACTAAAATCAGGGGAAAACCAACATCCCTTAAAACATAGATGCAAACACAAAACATGCTAATTAGAGCCTTGTCCTCCACGAAAAACTAAGGAAAATGAGTTGATACAGAAGTCTTCAGAACCCTTTGGTCATCTTTCAAATTCTTGAGAGCAAATGGATCTGCTCTTTTGTATTCCTTACCATATTCCGGAAGATGATCTCCCAGGTTTCAAAAGCGATATCTAGAGGATCCCACTCCACTTCCACAGATGTCTCCTTGATAGACTTGAATTTCAGGCCTTCAGGTGCAGGCAAGTCTGTAAGTAACAACACAAATAGAACATAAGGATAGGGCAGGTGTGTGGTTGGGCAACACAGCCACGATTCCACTAAACCAGACTGGATGTCTGCAACAGTCAGGGGCTGACAACCAGAGCAGGTGTCCTTTTAAAGCTTCTTCTGGGATGAGGTCTACTATGAGGTTGTATAAAAATTATTATTAGGATAAATGGCATGATTAATTTTGGCAATTTCATATGGTTAAGTCTAAAATGAACACAGGCTTTGGAATCAGACAGACTTGGGGTTAGAATCTAAGCTCTACTATTAATGTGAACTTGAGCAAATTGCACACAATGCTCTAAGCCTGAGTTTCTTCACCTGGAAAAAGAAGGTAAATATGTCTACTTCCTGGGAATGCATTGAGGCGTGAGTGATATACTCCACTGCAATGTGTAGACTGCTGGGCCTGGTTCGTGGCACACAGAGCAAGTTGAATAAATGGCAGCCAATGTTATTATTAAGCAAGAAAGGGTCGATTTCTAGCCAGAGCTTGCTTTTCAGATATGAAGATAATTATAATGATGCTAAACTCATAAACCAGAATGTTTCCACTTAAAAAAAAATAGTCAGTGAGCTCCACTGAAAAGTAATAGAGTGGTTAAGAACATAAACCTGCCAGGACTGCCAGGACTGCCAGGGTTAAAGTTTTGCCTCTACTCCTTGTTAACCGCATGATTTGGGATAAGATGCTTAACCATGTAGTCTCAGTTTCCTCATCCGTAAAATGGAGTTAACAATAGATCCTATTTCATACGTATACTAACTCATATAATGAGGACTCTTTTTTTTTTTTTCTTGAGACAAAGTCTCATTCTGTCGCCCAGGCTGGAGTGCAGTGGCATGATCTCAGCTCACTGCAACTTCTGCCTCCTGGTTTCAAGCTATTCTCCGCCTCAGTCTCCCGAGTAGCTGGGATTACAGGCATGCACCAACACGCCTGGCTAATTTTTGTATTTTTAGTAGAGATGGGGTTTCACCATGTTGGCCAGGCTGGTCTTGAACTTGTGACCTCAGGTGATCCACTTGCTTTGGCCTCCGAAAGTGCTAGGATTACAGGCATGAGCCACCACGCCTGCCCGGCCAAATGACCATTCTTGTACTAGTATGTAGACTGCTTACAACAAAGTCTGATACATAGTAAACACTTGCTAAATGTTACTTGTAATGATTTTCTCTGGCAGGAAGTATACAGGAGAGCAAGGAGAAAGATTTCATGGAAAACGAGGGATTTCTTTAAGAAATGATTCTATGGACTTAATTCTAGGCTCTTATTTGGTATAACTATAAAGAACAACTATAGGATTGTAGGGGGCCGTGGCAAGGGAGGGTTATATACTGGGTGGGCTGAGGTCAGGTGAGGCTACCCTACAGAGTTATGCTCACTCACACGTGGCCACCCTGGCACTGACAGGAATGCTCTTCTTGTTCTCCAGGATGGCAAATACACGGATAAAGTACTCCACACCAGGCTCCAGCTCCCGGATGATGGTAGACGTCTGGTCCCCAGGCACACGGAACTGCATTTCCAGGCCGCCCTCGTGGGTGGGCGTGTACACGACAAGGTACTCTGTGACCCGCATCTCATTGTCCCAGGCCAGGTTGACCGTCTCTTCCGTCACTTCTGTCACGATGAGGTCTTTGGGAGGAGACACTGGCAGGAATAAGAAAGGACATCTGGTGTCAACAATATGCCCTATAAAATCTCTCTAGGTTTGTTTCTCTTGACCTGTCTCTTCCACTGTCAGCCACAGAGGTCTGAAGATCTTCCACTGCCTCTAAAATGCAGACAGTATCAAGGACCCCCTGCTGTGATCCATCTTAAGACCTGTGGTGGCTGTTCCTTAGTCCATTTCCTTCAGGCTGGAGTCCCTTTGGTGTTTTGGCCTCTCCAACTTTCTCTGCTCCCTGAGTCTTAGTTCAGATGCAGGCTGTTGGCATGGGAAAGTGCAGTCTGAGCCTGACTCCCTGCTCTGAACTTTGAGTTACATGTCCCTAGCACTGGGAGGGTATTTTGGGTTCATCTGGTCTAATTCCTTATTTTATAGAGGTAAGTAAGGCAGAATGACTTGACCAAGCTTGCTCACCTCATCAAGTTTAGAACTTATATCTCCTCCCTGCCAGCCTGGTGTTCTTTCCAACCAGGCTTCCCTGCTTGGGCCGCACTGAACACAAAGCCATTTATTTATGTCTAGATTCCAATAACTTTAGTAAAGGCAAAGATTCTCCATTATGACAATTATAATATGGGAGGATGAGAGAAGCACAAAGAAGACACTCATTAAACATGAACATTATATTTCTCTCCTGTGTTTTCATTTAACCAGGGTTTCCTCAGCACTTACTATGTACCAGGACCCTTACCAACTGCCAGAAATAGTGCCCTTTTAAGGATAGGAGCTTTAGGATTAAAAAAACGAAACAAACAAAAAACCAAAACTAGTTACAAAAGACAATTAAAAGACAGGTCAATCTTGCAGATAATAGGCATTTAGTCTTTAGCTGAGTATGCATTTGAAACAGTTGTTTTTATGTAATCTCACTGCATATTCAATTTGGCTGAATTTTTACGTCCATCCAAATAGAGAGACTTTTTTACTGTTGGTTTGATGTCAGTGGAGAGTAGGAAATAAAGTTGACATTTAGCAAAAGAGAGGTTATCCCTTTATCTACCTCATCTTGAACACTACATGTTAAACTCTATGTAGATGAGTTAGGTAGACTCGAATAGCAGCTCTGTGATGTGTCAGCTATGTGTCCCTGGGACAATTATATAACCTCTCTGAGCCCTTCAGCCCTTAAATAGGTCACCTTGTAACAACTGAATGACAGGGCCCCCTTAAAGAGTCATTATGGGTGTGTGTCTAAATGGATATATTAATATGTGCAAAGAATCAGTGTGTATGTATGTTTATAAATATAAACATAGTTTTCCAACCCATACTAGGAGTCCACTCCATTACAGCCATCACGCTGGTCTGCACCCTGGGACTCACCCTCTGAGCAGTCTTCTCCGGCGTAGCCCTCGTTGCAGATGCAGCGGCCTGAGACGCATTGTCCTAAGTTGCTGCAGTCACTGGGGCAGGAGCGCTGGCCACAGTCCAGGCCTGTGAAGCCCTCGTGGCAGATGCATTGGCCGTCCATGCAGCGGCCCTGGCCATGACAGTCACTGGGACATCTTTGCTCCTTGCAATCTTTGCCCATGAATCCTTCATGGCACACACACTGCCCGTTCACACAGCGACCCCGGCCATGGCAGTCATTTGGACAGGAGAGTTCTGCGCAGTCAGGGCCGGTGAAGCCGTCCTCACAGACGCACTGTCCGTCCACACAGCGGCCCCTGTTGCTGCAGTCCCGGGGGCACTGGCGATCCCGGCAGTCTTCACCTGTGTAGCCGTCATCACAAACACACATGCCATTCACACAGCGGCCGTGCTGGTGACAGTCATTGGGGCAGCTCATGTCACTGCAGTCATAGCCCTTGAAGCCTTGCTCACATACACATTTGCCCTGGACACAGCGGCCCCGACTGTGACAGTCATTGGGGCACCGTAGCTGGCTGCAGTCTTCCCCAGTATAGCCCTCATCACACACACACTGCCCATTGACACAGCGGCCATGGCCACTGCAGCCATTGGGACACTTGAGCTCCCCACAGTCAGCTCCCGTGAAACCATCATCACACTCACACTGCCCGTCTACACAGCGGCCACGATTGTGACAGTCAGCAGGACACCTCTTCTCGCTGCAATCCACACCGGCAAAGCCCTCATCGCATACGCACTGCCCCTCCTCGCACCGGCCCTGGCCATGGCAGGCATGCGGGCAGGTGAGTTTCCCGCAGTCTTCACCTGTGAAGCCTTCTTCGCAGTAGCAGGTGCCATTGATGCAGCGGCCCCGGTCGAAGCAGTCATTGGGGCAGATGAGCTCACTGCAGTCTTCACCCGTGAAACCCTCATCACACACGCACTCATTCTCCACGCATCGCCCACGGTTGTAGCAATTGTTGAGACACAGAGGCTTGTTGCAGTCATCACCTGCAAAGCCTTCGTGGCACACACACAAGCCATCTACACACGTGCCGTGCTCCTCACTGCAGGGCACCGGGCAGATTTCCCGGCTGCAGTCAGCCCCGGCGTAGCCTTCAAAACAGATGCAGACTCCATTCACGCACTTGCCCTGGTCATTGCAGTCGCCGGGGCAAGCAAGCTGGCTGCAGTCCTCGCCCGTGAAGCCCTCGTCACAGATGCACTGCCCATCAATGCACTGGCCTCGAAGGTTACAGTTGCCTGGACATTCGGGCTCAGAGCAGTTGGGGCCTTTCCAGCCAGGTTCGCAGACACAGCCACATCCTTCAGTGCTGAAGTTGCCCCGACCGCTGCAGAAGGGCCTGGTGTCCACGCGGCCTGCAACGAAAGAAACAGAAGTTCTCAGCCAGGCTTAAGCAGCCACATTTCTCGGCATCTACCCAGGGCACCCAGATTCAAATTCAGCTGAAGGATGGTTGCATCCTCAGGCTCCATCTGGCTTGAGAACCATTTGTTGTAGTGTGTGAAATCAGATGAGACTCACATCCAGTTATACCAGGTAGGAATTCATAAGCTGAACTCCCCAAAATTATAGGCTTGTATGCCAAAACAGTGTGTGATTATGCATAGGGGGGTGTGTGTGTGAGTGTGTGTGTGTATTTCCACCCCTGGGGAGTGTATTCATAGTTTTTGTCACATTTTCAAGAAGTCTTACTATTTCTATGATGATTATGAGTCATACATTAGGCTGGGCTGTGTTACTATATATATATTTTGTTTGTTTGTTTGTTTGTTTTGAGACGGAGTCTCGCTCTGTCACCCAGGCTGGAGTGCAGTGGCACCATCTCTGCTCACTGCAAGCTCTGCCTCCCTGGTTCATGCCATTCTCCTGCCTCAGCCTCCTGGGTAACTGGGACTACAGGAGGCCATCACCACGCTGGGCCAATTTTTTTGTATTTTTAGTAGAGATGGTGTTTCACCGTGTTCTCGATCTCCTGACCTTGTTATCTGCCCGCCTTGGCCTCCCAAAGTGCTGGGATTACAGGCGTGAGCCACCATGCCTGGCCACTATGTTACTATTTCTTTAGTGCGTGGTCAAGGCCGGGCACATAAAAGATTCCCAAGAAATAGTTGTTGAGCTGAATGTAATTCTAACTTTTTGATTCAATATCTATGCCACATTTGGCAAGGGATTTAGACTATCTGGAGCTTAGTTTTCTTATAGATGAAGTTGGGCCAATAGCCCACTTCCCTGGGGAATATCCGAGTTAAGTGAACCCCCTAAGAGCTCACTCTTGTGTCCTTGTTATTTTTTTCTGTTTTCTTTTCCAAAGTTTTTGGTGGAAGGTTGGCTCAAGTTGGTATGTGGGTTTATATAACCAAAACATTCTAATTTTCCACAACTAAAATGAGGTAGCTAATGGCTTTCTAATTCTATAAGGACACCTTTCAGTTTGGCTCTGTCACCAGAAAAGTATCGTGCCTTTATCTTTTATTTATTTCTATCCTGAAGGCTAAGTGGAGGTCAACCTGGAGAATGTGGGGTCAAGGTTGACATTACTCGAGCTCCTTGAGGCCTAAATATTGCCTTAGCTCAGTTTGCAGAAGTCACTGGTCTGATCTCCATGGAGCTTAAGGAGAAGAAACAAAACCCACTTCTAAATAATCTGCACTGGAATATATTCACTCTATATTCTCTGTACCTAGAAACAGCTTGTATTAATATATTTTATCTCCTTCTTGACAGCAGGAAGTAAGAATTTTTTTAAAGCTGATTTGTAAAGTGAGAGTCTAAGTCTGTACTGTCTAGTATGGTGGCCCTTGGCCACACGTGGTTATTAGGCATTGAAATGTGGCTAGTCTAAATTGAGATGTTCTGTAAGTGTAAAATACACATCAGATTCCAAATAGTATGAAATAATAGACTGAAAAATATCCATTAATAATTTTTATATTGATTTCAGGCTGAAAAACTGATATTTTGGCTACATTGAATTAAATAAGAGATGATTAAAATTATGTTTACCTGTTTCTCCTTTCACATGACTGCTAGAAAATTTAAGATTACATGTATGACTCATATTTTCATTAGAGAGCACTGCTCTAAATAATCGTTTTAACTGACTACTTAGCATGACTCCTGCTGTGTATTCTCATCTGCATTTTTCCAGGGAGTTGGCAGAAGTGGAAGATAAACTAACTTATGCCTAAAGAAAATGTTTTCAAATGGGTTTAAGCGATTCTCCTGCCGCAGCCTCCCGAGTAGCTGGGATTACAGGCGTGCACCACCATGCCTGGCTAATTTTTTGTACTTTTAGTAGAGACAGGGTTTCACCGTGGCCAGGCTAGTGTTGAACTCCTGACCTCAGGTGATCCGCCCCCCTCGGCCTCCCAAAGTGCTGGGATCACAGGCGTGAGCCACTGTGGCCAGCCAGGTTTACTCTTGAAATAATTGTTGAAGAACATTTTTTCTGAGTGGCGGACACAGATTTTCAGCTCTGATTTGAAGTTGTTGAAACTCATAGCTTTATCAACTTTAGTTATTGGAGATAAAGACATAATTCCAAAGCAGCAAAATTCCTTGAAATAAGATGCATGTGGAAACAGGGCATCCATGGGAGAGTATGAGCTCTGGAGACACACAGGCACATGCAAAGTCCCTATTTCTCTCTCTGTCTCTCTCCCTCTCTCTCTTTTTTTTGGATGGTGTTTCACTCTTGTCACCTAAGCTGGAGTGCAATGGCATGATCTCAGCTCACTGCAACTTCTGCCTCTTGGTTTCAAGTGATTCTTCTGCCTCAGCCTCCTGAGTAGCTGGAATTACAGGCATGTACCACCACAGCCGACTAATTTTGTATTTTTAGTGGAGATGGGGTTTCACCATGTAGGCCAGGCTGGTCTTGAACTCCTGACCTCAGGTTATCCGCCCACCTCAGCCTCCCAAAGTGCTGGGATTACAGGTGTGAGCCACTGCACTCGGTCAAAGCCCCTATCTCTTATTGCTCTTTGTGTCATCTTGTGCCAGTGGGTTAATCCCTTTGAGTCTCATTTCTTTGATCTGCAGAAGAGGACTTATCTTTCCCTTATCTAACCTTATTAAAGGGCTGTTGGGAGGATTAAATGAGATAATACAACAGTGCCTGTTACACAGAGGTAGCTTATATGATTGTAATCATTATAATTGCTATTAAATTGGAACTTTTTTTCTAATTCTTATAGACTCAGCACTATCACAGGCAGCACTGTGAATTTGTAAGAATACTGAAATGTGAGGAACTTAACTCCTTATTGGAGGACCTTCAGGAATCCCATCCTCCTTCCAAGCCTCAGTTTCTCTATTTGTACAATGAGGTGATGGGGCCACACCAATACCTATCAGAGAGTGCTCTCTGGGGAGAAATTTCATGGCGTACTCATAGGTTTTGGGGTAGAAAGTGGGTAGATTTCATGGTCAAATACGTTTTAGAAACTTATAATTAAGGTGAAATAGGGTTTTTCAAAGCAGGGTTTATCAGAAGCCTGAAAATTCCTCTGAGAAGCAGTTGTCGCCATGACTCCTCCAAGCAGGAGAGAGATGGCTGCAGTGTCCACATTTATTTGAACATAAAATCTCTTTGTAATGAACACTCTGGGAAGCTAGTTTTCTAGTGAGCCCACTTTGGAAGCAAGTGATGGATGCGGCTATGCTCTTCATTTCTCCGTATTTGCACAGTGTGGGACTGGGCCGGTCGCCAGCTCATACCTATGGCAGACTGGAGACAGCAGCCTGCTCCTGCAGCACATTGCTCCCTCAGGGAAGACACCAGGTTCTCCAGCTCCTCCAGTCTGCTCAGCAGCTCCTTAACATCAGGCGCTGCGGCACAGCCACAGGCCCGGCGGGGGATGTTGATGCGATGTGTGAACACAATCTGGTTTTCCCCATCCACTGTGTGCTCCTGGAAGCTTTCGCTGGGCTCTGAAGGTGGGGCCAGGTCTTTCTCCCCACTGGCTGACTCCAGATCCACCGAACACTGGGATCCCACTGGCAGCTTGATGTTGTAGACGTGGTTAAACACCACTGGCTGGTTCTCCTCTGGCAGGGTGATGTTCACCCCACTCTGTCGCTTGTGCCGGATGACTTTCTTGAGGACCCCACCTTCGGTAAGGAGGGCAAGCAAAGCAAGAAGGACACCTGCCGACAGCCGAGTCATGGCCCCCATGGTGGAGGTGGGTTTGGCTGGGTGCTGCTGGAGTTCTACAGTTCTGGGGTGTCTCACTCTCAGCAGAATTGGGGATTTAGAAGCACAAAGTAGACTTCAAATCCGTTGTCCCTGATCTTCTCGAAAGAATTATTTTCTACAAGCAAAGATGAAGAAAAAAATTATGAGTATCTACTATTGAATATATTGAATATCTGTAATTCCAAGTGAATTTTGATTTTATTTCCCTGTATTTGAAGCTCTCCTGATAATCTTTCATTACATACCCTTGTAAAAACATAAAATGGTCTCTAGAAGAACTTTGCCACTTGAAGGAATGATTTCACTCACTATTCAACTTCTGGAAATTTAAGGAGACAGAAAAATAGAGAGAAAAAGGTAAAATATTGAAATGAAAGAGACACAGGTTAGTATCTTGGCTGTAGCTTTGGTCCCTTGGATAAGTTATGTAACTTTTCTTTGCCTTATTTCACTTTCTGTGTAGTGAAGATCATAATTGCTAATGACAGGGTTAAAAGAATGATGTAGAAGTTATTTGTGTATTCAGTAATTCCTTCAGTATTTACAAAGTCCTCTGAATGAATTATTACAGTGTTATAAAGGCCCTAGTCCCGGTAGATGTTCAGTAACTCTTGCCTCTTATTATTGATCTTCAAAACTGATTTTCACACCATCTGCTGGTTCTCTTCTGTCATGAGAGGTAGAGGTTAATATAAAGGATGACTCTAGGAGGCAAACTGAGTTTTAATTCCAGTAGAGTTTCTTACTAGTTATGTGACTGTCAGCATAGCATTCAGTCTACTCCTCTGCACCTCAGTTTCCCGGCTCCTTGATTTATTTCCAAAACCTTCAAAAGTCCAGTTTTTAGAAGAGCCTGACAGAATATTCCTGAACCAGTTGTCTAAACTGAAATTCACAGCTCAGAAAGGATGTCCAAGAGCCTCTGATGTCTTCTCCAATCAACAAGTACTTAGAGCATTTTTACAGAGGTCTGAGGGTGGGAGAAATAAATATAAGACCAAGTGTATATATACCATCAGGGCAGTTAACAATAGAATTAAGAAGAAAATGGAATAATCCATTCAGTACTTAAGAAGCAAAGCAAGAAAGAATGTATAGGATTTGTTTTGTGGTATAGTGTATAACTGCCTATGGGGTTTGAAAATAAAAAGGAATGGTCAAGAGAAAGGTGGGGCATAGCTTATGGGAAAGGGAGAGTAATATTTAAACTGAGACTTAAATAGTGAGAAGAATTAGATGGGAACAGAATATGGAGGAGAATATGCTACCATGAAGCAGTTCTCACTTTGCCAAGTTATCTTATTCATCTATCTCAGAGCTATTCACCGGTAGGGGCAATCAGGCAGCGGAGAAAAGGGGACTTGTCAGAGGCAGTTGAGAAACTAAATAAAGACAGGAAGAAATGGCAGTTATAATATTCACTAAAACAATGCCATGGAGGCATGTGAAAGTGATCTACACATGATATGAAGTCATTCATGGTTTTCTTTAATTAGGGAATGCACCTGAGTAAAGTTCAAATGATAATTGAAGAGCTATTTATTTATTTATTTATTTATTTATTTATTTATTTATTTTCTGAGAAGGAGTCTTGCTCTGTTGTCCAGGCTGGGGTGCAATGACGTGATCTCGGCTCACTGCAACCTCCATCCCCCAGGTTCAAGCGATCCTCCTGCCTTAGCCTCCCAAGTAGCTGGGATTACAGGTGCATGCTGCCATGCCCAGCTAATTTTTTGTATTTTCTTTTTTTTAGTAGAGATAGTGTTTCTCCGTGTTCCCCAGGCTCATCCCAAACTCCTGAGTTCAGGCAATCCACCTGCCTTGACCTCCCACATTGCTAGGATTACAGTCATGAGCCACCGTGCCCGGCTGATATTTGTTTTTTAACATGTCATTTAGAAATTGACACTTCCCTATGCCCATGATGTTCTTATATTTGCACATTGTAAGTTAGTTGTTTATGTCAATTAGTGGTGGTGCTTGGATTGCTCAGCCTATAAGAAGGTTTCTAACTTTTTTCTGGAAAGATTTTATCCTAATGATAGAATGCATCAACATGATCCCAACTGACCATCTCCTTCTTCATGACAGAAAGCCTTTGCAAAACTTAGAGAGGAATTGCGGCAAAGAAAATTGAACTGGGAAACATTTCTATATGACTGATCAGGGGCCTAAAGACTGAGAAAGCATAGTGCATTTAACCAAGAAGGTCCTATCCACATACCCACCACATTCTAATTATATTCTTATTGACACTTTACCAACTATTCCTGTAATATATATTTAGGGCATCTTCTCCTAGTTAGACCAAAAACAAACAAACAAACAAAAAAATAAACAACCCCCCCCAGAAACAAAACAAACAAAAACCAAAAAAAAAAAAAAAAAAAACCCCAAAAACAAAGAAACAAAAAACACCCAACCTTCTTTTGAGCATGCTTTCTCATTGAAATAGCTCCTTAACTAACAATGTGTGGGTCTGTAATGTAGGTAAGGCCACTGAATGAAGATTATTATAAAAAAGGAGACTTGGCATGTTCTCTCCTTTCAAACCAATTTGGCCATCTTACGTGTTTACTGGACAAATATTTATTGGTTGCACAGTCTACTAGAATAGCTGCTCTAACTCTCTTCACCTTCACAAAGTTCTACTTTCCTACTCCTTTCCCATCAATTCTTAGCTTTTTTTTTTTTTTTTTTTTTTTTTTTTTTTTTTAGAAAGGGCCACGGGCCAAGCTTGAAATGTTTTTGGACTTCTCCCTGACACTTTTGTGTGTGTTGCTAAATGACTTAAATTTCCATCTAAAAAGCCATTATAGTTGCTGATTGAGACTCCAAGGCAATGAGTTTAGAGTAATAATGACCAGAGTGTGAGTAGTGTGAGGATTTCTCACTGTGTGTTTAAGAGATGTGCACTGGTACCACCAAATGTTGCATCGTTGGGGGAAAGAGTATGTTATTCTTGAACATTGTGTATTTCCTATTGGCTCATGGTGGTCTGAGGGAAGGCGGGTGTTTTTGTACTTTGGGAAAAATCCATTATATTTTCAGTGTTGTAGAAAATGATTAGGCTTTGGAATTAGACATACCTGGGTTCAAATGTCACTCATCAGCCCTGTAACTTTGGCAAGCTACTTATCATCTCTAAACTATGACCTCATTTATAACACAGGAGTCAAAACCTTTCCAGAGAAAATTAAGGATTAGAGACCTGTACATAAAGTACCCAGCATGGTGTCAAGCCCGTAGTAGGCACTCATTAAACAGTAGTTCCTATTTTGTTGCACCCCTGGGAACAAAACCTAACAAGAGTCCATGCCAATAGCCTCCTTTTACTTAAGCCTGAGCTTGACCTCCTAGTTGAATACAGTCCTAAACTCAGCAGCAACTTGGATGTAGATCAAAGAAGAGCTGCAGAAATCACTGGTGGGCGAGGAGATAAATTTACTAGAACTAGAAATATTTATATGAGAGAGGGAAAAAATAGGGAGCAAATAATGACCTTTAAGAATGTGAAATATTCTCATGCAGACAACTGGCTGTTTTAAGTCTCCTTTGTGGATGAACCCAGGGAAAATTACTTGAGATTGCAGTTGGAGGTATTTAGGTTAGACATGAAGAATCATGTTCTGATAGTAGGACTTTTGTAATTTCAGAATGAGCAACTTATTCTACAGAGACTCTTTAGAAAACACAAACAGATTCTAATCTTTATAGAAAATCGATCAGCAGTAAAAGGTCTGGAAAATATCTTGTAGGAGGAAGGACTACAGACCTGGGCATGTGTATTTTGTAGTTGAGAGAACCAAGGTTGAGTGAGTCAGGGTTACTATGTATAAATCCTGGCAAAGCAGGCACTGGCTTGCCTCTTGTAGCCCCTAAGGACAGAACAAGTGCCTGTGTGTGTGTGTGTTTACATGCTGGGGATGGGGCAGGGAGGGAGGGTTGGTTATGAGAAGACAAATTTCAGCACAACAGGAGAAAGGCTTTTCTAGTTGGAATTGGCACCCAATAGAAAGGGCTTCTTTGGGAATGTAGCAGGTTCCAAAGCACCAGAATGTGAATAGAATGGTGATGAAGGGCACAAGTTTTATAGGCAAATTGTCTTAGGTTTGAATTACTGTTTGATCACTTCCTGTTCCTTGTGCAAGATATCATCTGTGACCATAAGCTAGAGTCTTGTCATCAATAAATGTGTTAAGGGAGTCCTCATAGTGCATGAGATAATGTGTGTAAAAGAAATGGCACACAGTCTTCGGTAGCAGTAAGAGCTTAATAAAGGGAAACATTTGTAACGAAAAATATGGACTTTAATGAATGTGTTTTTTTTCTAGGATTTTCTTTCTCCTAAACTTTGAAAGCCCTACTTTGGCATATGTCTGTTTTTAAGAAAAGACAAGAGTTCTGCAGCAAAGTGAGAACTTTTCCTCTCTCAATGATCCCAGAAAATATGCATGCCCTGATATATATATATCTCTCACTATAGTTGTTCCAATTATATTATATATATTATTATATTATAATATGTGATGTAACATACTAAATATTATAAAACAATGAAAGATAATATAATATAGATAATATATTACATATTATGTTATATATGTAAGTGTGTGTATATCTTTCATGGTGATATTTAAGGATCTGGTAAGTCAATGATTGCAAAGAAGGGCATCAGGAAGAGACATAGCCTTTGCATTGGCGCAAAATACAGATTTTTGGAGTCACATACCCAGGACAAAGCTATTTCTAAGCTAAGCGTGTTGTGCTGCCTTTTGCTCTGCCTCAGCTTATGTATCTAATGCAAAAGAAGACACATGTGTCTTTCTTTCTTTACCAAAATTAATTTTTAGAGTCAAATAAATACCCGTGAATTATGAAATTGTTTTTGTGAGATTTTCTATGTATTTCCATCCCTGTCAATGTCTCACAAACTAATTAATCTGGTGAAAAAAATCCACAATAAAAATTTCCCCATGAGATAGAAAATTTAAGAAGAGGTAAAACACTTTGAATTCATTGGTCTTGAGCTGCTCTGTCCAATATGCCGCCTGTGATTATTAAAATTAATTAAAATTAAATGCAATTAAAAATCTCATTCCTCAGGTGATCACTCACATTTCAAGCACCTAAGAGCCCATGGGGCTTGTGGTCACAATATGAGACAGTGCAGATGAAGAACATCTCTGTCATCCAAAGAAGTTTTATTGAGCAGCACTGGTTTAGAGGATTGCTTGTTTTTACTAAGCCCACGGTACAAAATGAGGAGACTGAGACTTAAAGAGGTCAAGAAGAATCTACAAGAAAGTTTCAATGTTGTTAAGTTTCTTGACTAATGAAAATGGGTGAGTACCTCAGATACAAGTGCCTTGGGATTAGGGAGAAAAAATGGCTTCTTTTTAGCAACTAACTCAATTAACTATAGCAAGCATGTATGTGCATTGTAGTTTCCATACCTTACATGTTTGAACATATCCAGGCACAAGTGAGAAATAATCCTCAAGGCTATTGTTCTTTGCAGATCTGAAGAGATAACTACCCTGTGTCAGATCAGCATCCTTTCCCCCAACCTTGTCCTTGGGTTAAGAAATGTATTTTTCTGCCTCCCTCTGCACACCTTAGAGTCTCGTGAGAATCTTCTCCCCACGTCAAACTAAAACCAAATTGCTCCAGGAACCACTCTGGCCAAGTCTGCTGTCTCTTTCTGTCTGCTTCAGCCTCTCCTTAGAAGCTGGAGGAACTTGTCAAAGACAACTCATGACTCCCGTTCCTCTGCTGTCCCTGCACTGCTGTGCTCCAGTTTTGAGAGCACTCAGTCCATACCCTTCAGCCATCTAAACATTTCTGTTAATGAAGCAGCTGGGTATGGGGGAAAGAGTCTGGTCTTTGGAGTAAAATAAACCTGTGTTCAGATACAGTTCTATCACTTTAGCAGCTGCTCCCTATGGCCAATCCCTTTCCTCTCTGAACCTCACTTTCCCTGCCTCCTCTCCCCGGGGATACATATGCCTATCTCATAGTGTTGCAGGAGAGTGGGATGAAATGAGAAGACACATGTTAAGCTACTGGCACAGTGTCTGGCACACATTAAGGTGTGCTTAATATGTGACAGCTAATGATAACAGCAGCAGTAATGACAACACTGATCAAATACAGAATAGATCAGAAAGAAAACCTTGTCTTCAGAAGGGATGGGGGAATCAGGGAGATACATTCATGACTATAACAAGTAACAAAAGAGACTGGCCAACTCATACCCATTGAGGGTCCCAAGAAAGACATCTCAAAAAAGTGGCATTTGAGATGTACTAGAAAGATGGGCAAGATTCTGAAAAATGGTTGGATACAACTCCAGTAGGTGGGTTCAAATGGAAGCCTACAGCATCCTAGAAAAAAGAAACACCATGAGAAAAGGCAAAGAAGTTGGAATGCATGGGTGGTGAGGAGAATTAAGAAGATGGCTGTAATAATAGTGGCTTATCCTTGTGGGTGCCAGACACATGCTAAGGTGGTGTAGTATGCAGGGAATATGGAGAGGTCTCATTCTACTAGGGTATGAAATAACGCATAGGAAAGTGGAAAGGCAGAGACTACATGGTGTTGGCAGAAGCCATATTAGGAAGGATATAAAAGATCAACATGAAAAGCTGGTACTTAACTCAGTAAGCAGTGTGGCACCTCTGTAAGGCTAGGTGCCTAACTGTTCACAGTTAGTCATCTGTTGAGAAGGCTGGGTAGAATATAGGCTTTAATATTTAGTCCCCCATTATCCAAATACCTGGTACATTTACGGCCCAAGCGCCCTACAAAAAATAAGAAGATGAAAACAATGGTCCTGAAAGCTTTTGGGGGGAGTGTGGGGTAAGAGAGGGGTTAAATGTTAAGCTTTAATCTTATTTCAGTTGTCTTGGTATTAAATGTTATCAGTGTTGAATCATTTCTTCAGATTTTGGCATTACAGACTTTTATTCAGAGCGTTACTGTGAGATAACAATTTATTTATAAGGTTGAGAAACCAAGGCCAGTGTCATGCCCGTCTTAATGGCTTTTTAGCACATAATTTTACACATTAAGATGCCTATTGGCTTGCTGTCAAATCCTTCTTTTTTTCTCTTTTACTAGTAGAGCTGTTTGGTAGCTAACCTTTTGGAAGCAGCAGGGAATAGACTAACAGTTATTTTTGGGCACCTCACTGCAGGACAAAGACCATTGCTAGACAAAGAAATCAACAATCTGAATTTTTCCCTGATCACAGCTGGAGAATAAACAATTTCATTTTTAGATAAAGATAAAACTTCCAACTGGCTAGAATCATGTTTCAGAATTAGTTGCCTATGACTTCATTTTTAGTACCTCATGGAATATATTTATCTTGTTGACTTAAGCACGTACATGAAATATTCTAGGTTTGGGAGGACAAGGAGAATTCCTGTCATTTAGAAATGCAGATGAATTTGTTTCCACATCATTTTGGCAACTCATGAGGCAGCTTATACCAAATTTTTCTTCTCACTTACAGGCAAAAGGGTTTTATTGTGCATGGCCTGTCAAGCGTAGAGTTGCTTACATGGGCGTTCTTAAATGTCCTAGAAATTCCTCACCCTTTGTCCTTCCCAACATCCATAAATTCCTTTTTGGAATGTGTCAGGAAGAGAGAGGAGCCAGGAAACAGCCTTAAGTGTGGATTTTTTTTTTTCCCTGAGGACATCTGATCTCCATAGTTGAATGAGTCCAGCACAACCTGTGTCATAAGAGAACTGAGAAAACTCTTAACTGCCAAAGTAAAGACCCTCCTAACCCTAGGTGTTTGAAGAATTCCAGAACTGAGAAGTGGTTATCCATTTAGGCAGAACAGTGGCTTAACTGATGCCCGGTTAAGATGTTGGGGGAGCCAGCGATTATCCGAGAGGACTGAGAATTATTTTTTAAATGATTTATTCTTGCATTCAACAGAGATGTGTTGAACAAATGTAAGAACAGGCTATGGGATAGCCTAGTGGTGGGGGGGTGTTTCAGAAGCCAATGATGGTCTTGCCCTTAATGAGCTCACAGTTTGGTATAGAAAGCAGACATGTAAACAGATACCTGTTGCGAAGAATGATAAATACTAACATTGACAGATATCAAAGAAACATCTGTGCAATGTTTGAGGATATCTGCTCTCGCATCAGTCAAACACTGCTAGATCCTTACTCTGCCACTTGCTATTAATTTGAAACACATGGAATTACCACTCTTTTCTTTTTTTTTTTAATTATACTTTAAGTTCTAGGGTACATGTGCACAACGTGCAGCCTTGTTACATATGTATACATGTGCCATGCTGGGGTGCTGCACCCATCAACTCGCCAACTACATTAGGTATATCTCCCAATACTATCCCTTCCCCCTCCCCCCTCCCCACAACACGCCCCGGTGTGTGATGCTCCCCCTCCTGTGTCCAAGTGGGAATCACCACTGTTTTAGGTTAGAAATGGTTGGGTAGTAGCATATCCACAGGGCTCCATCCAGTAGCTGTCTTGGTTGTGTAACATTGCCTGTCTGGGCCTTAATTTTCACATCTGTAAAATGGGAACACTAATATCAACTGCACAATAAAGTTCATTCAACTGAAAGTGAGAAAAATGAGATAATACAGGCAAAACATTCAGTAGCTAACACTTAAAAAGAGGGAGACCTTAGCAACTGGTGTGTTTTGGTATTATATGATTATTCTGTCTTTTGCTTGGAGACGGCATTTCTAACAGAAGGCTAGTCTCTGAAGGATAAGATCTATAAGACAAATCTGGGAAGCCCTCTCTTTCCTGCTGTTGCTTTTTCCATGGAAATGTGTACATCTTAGTGTTTCAATTTGTCAAGTAGCAGAGACACTCTAAAATTTTTAGGAAAGTGAGGAGGCTGTGGCTACAACCCTGGGTTTCCTCCTATCCTACCTCTTTTAACTCAGTAGCAAGAAAAGCAAACGAATTAGCCTGGGGTGGGGCTCTTTTCTGGGAGGTCAGGACCCTGGCCAAGGTTTCTCAGGGGCAGTGCTGCCGTTGGGATGGCTGTCCATGCTGCTGAGCCAGGGCTTTCTACAGAATAGACTGCCTGTGGTTTAGTCTTTCAAGACTGTGTTCCTAACGGGAAATATTTGGCTCAGCTTCTCAGTACTTTCCAAAGACACAGACAGACATCAAATTATAGAATCAAAATCATGCTTGAGCAGGACTTAGAAGCAACTGTAGAAGATCACTGGGTACAGGCATGGCAAGTCTGTGGCACAAAACACTTCATTCTAGTGCATGGGGCAGACACAGCTAATCAATAACAACACACTTCTGAGGAACCCTACTTAAGAATCATTCTGAATCATCACTTCAGGCAGCCAATTAAGTAGTATATAAATAGAGGTAGGTATATCACATGAAACTTATTTGCTATACTACCTAGTTATTTAAGAGAATAACTGAATTGAAACACCCACAGAGAGTCACTAGGTAATCAGTGGTGACTTTTACTAATTAACTATTAAAGCTGATATTAAAATCCAGAGATTTTGCTTTTGGGTCAAGGAGTTCAACTGAGATTGATCTTTTCCTCTAGACCACCGGGAGGCCTTCAAAAAGGAGTGTATATGTATGACATGGTGACTACAGTTAATAATAACATATTGTATACTTCAAATTTGCTAAGATAGTAGTAGATCTTAAGTGTCTTTATCATTGACACACAGAGGTAACTATGTAAAGTGATGGATGTATTAATTAGCTTGAATCTGGTAATCATATCACAATGTATACATATATTAAATCACCACATTGTATACTTTAAATGTATAAAATTTTAATTTGTCAATTATACCTCAATAAAGCTGGCAGAAAAAAACTTAAAAAAAGTGCATACGAAAGTCATTCAGTAATTCTTAGTCTGAGGTTATTGTAATGATCTCCAGAGAGAAATATAGGTGGTGGGATCCTGGAGCGCATTTGTGTTAAAGTATTTCTAGACTTCTTGACCCTGTTGAGGTTTTTGCTTTTCTGTCTCTCTATCCATCCATTCATCCAACTATCTACTTTTTCAGTACATACGTGCCAAGCCCTGAGTTAAGTATGAACAATACGACACTGAAGAAGATAAATGTGTTCCGTATAATCACAAAGCTCATAATTTCCTCCCAAAGAGTCACAAAATGCTATTTATTTAGTTATTTATTTTTTGAGATGAAGTCTCACTCTGTTGCTCGGGCTGGAGTGCAGTGGTACGATCTCGGCTCATTGCAACTTCCACCTCCCAGGTTCAAGCGATTCTCTTGTCTCAGCCTCCTGAGTAGCTGGGATTACAGGTGCCCACCACCATGCGCAGCTAACTTTTTGTATTTTTAGTAGAGACGGAGTTTCGTCATGTTGACCAGGCTGGTCTCGAACTCCTGACCTCAGGTGATCTGCCCGCCTCTGCCTCCCCAAATGCTAGGGTTACAGGCGTGAGCCACTGCACCCAGCTGCAATTGATTTTAACTTCATGTATAGCTGATTTAGTATTTGTGATATTCTTAAGTGCCACTGCAGGTTGAGAACATGGTGAACACTCCCAAGCCAATAGCAAGAGTATAAATGTTAACATTATTTCAAGAGCGAATTGCTATTCACTTACTATGGACCTCCCAATGTGCTGGGTACTTTGGAAAATAGGCCAAGTAAGCAGTTATTTTTTGTTCCTAGAGATCTCAGAAATTAGAAGATCATATACAAGCAAGGTCTGGTATTAATGCCAGCCTGAATGAGATAATTGTGTGTCAGTTTGCAATGGGAAGTTCATGGAGGGCTTCCTAGAAAAGCAAAGACTTACAATCACCAAATATTGGTTGAAGAGGCCTTGGAAGATCATTAAGAAGTTAACATAATAATAATAATAATCAGGAAGTTGACATCGTTATCATCACCATCATAAGTAATACGGATATCATTAACTATAATTTATTAAGTGTTGATTTTGCCAGAGCCTGTGCTTAGTTAGCATTTTAAATTTCCAATTTCAAATTCACATAAAATTATGAGATAGTATTTGCACCCTCATTCTGCAGCTGATAAAACTGAGGCATAGAGTCTTTACATGGTTTGTGCAGGTTCAGACATTATTAAGTTATGGAGTCAGGATTTGAACCAAAGCCCATCTGAGTCCAAAGTCAGGGCTCTGAACCATGGTTTTTTACAGGCTTTTGTGCTGGAGGGCCAAGCAAAGGAGCTGTGAGTCAAGAACAGCCCCAACCTCTGACTATATAGCTTCCCAACACCTGGCTCAAAGCAGTAGACAATCAATCCCCGAGAAGTAGACCATTAAGATGCTAGACAGCCTGTGACTGCTATGGAGATGAAGCAAGCTAACAGATACCTTTGGGATGCTGCCATTTCTCAGTGATCATTGAGCGAGGGTTCCAGATGCCTTGAAGGCTTCTAGAAGCCTTTTTGCCATCTCTGCGAGAATAAATCTATCAGTCCTTCAAGATGCTGCTTAAAAAAATCTACTATTGAAAGTTTTATCAGGTAACTTTGGCCTAAATTTATCTTTCTCTCTTCTGAATTGTCTGGGGAATTGATATGATATTATTTCATTTATCATTTAAAAAAAGATTTGGAATGGCTTTATTACGCGTGCATAATTCCATCTCTTAGGAAATTAGCTAATTCTAGCTTATATTTGTATTAGTCTATAAACAGTGGGTTTGCATACAGTTATTCTGCATGCAGTTAGATTGTATGTAGACTATAAGCTCTATGAGGGTAGGGATATATCTGAGACATTCATCTCTGAATGCCCAACACAAAACATTTTATCTAGAACATAGTAAATGCACAATATATTTATATTAAATAAAATGAAGCTGAATGTATTTCTTGGTAAGATGTATCAAGGAATTTATCACAGTCTCAGTTCTGAATTAGTTTGTTTTTGTTTATTCAGTTATTCAGTGAGTACTTACTATGTTCCAGACACTACACTAAGTGCAGAGGGTACAAAAGTGACAAAGACAGACCTAGCTCCTTCCCATGAGATTCTAGACATCAACCCAAGGGCTTTTAAGAGCTCAGTGCTTTCTACTTTGAAACAAGATTTCTTTATGACCAAATAAACTTGGTCATAAAGTTTGGCCAGGCCTAAGATGCACTCAGCATGAAAATTTGGTTTTGGTGTGAAGAAAGCATCCTGGGTTATTAGTTAGTAGCACTTTCAATTTCATTGCAGTATTTGTCATTTTGTTGTACTGTTGTTAAATCTAGGTCTCCCTTCCTCATTTAAAATTTTTACCTTCATTACTTTTTTTTAAGTTCCCAGATACTTGGCCTTTTATGAGGCCATATAACAGGAAGTGCAATAAATTGAAGATCTGGAGGAGAAGCTCTGAGCTCCACTTCTGCCAAGCAGGTCTGACCAACAGGGTCATTGTGTGACCTTGGGCAAGTCACATCCACTCTTGAGGCCTCAGTTTCTCATGTAAAATGAGCAACCGTGTATGGTTCCCAATTCTAACATCCCTTTGGTTCTAGTGATCTGTGGTCCATTGCTAATTTCACAATATTTTTGTTGAACTTTATTTTGAATTTCACTTTAGACCCAAGTCAAATGGCCAACATTAAATACAAAACCCTCTAAATACTGTTTCTTTCCATAGTTTGGCTTAAGCATTGGTGGTGCCTCACGACTTCCTCCATCCTGCCCCTTGAACAGAAGTTCCATTACCAACCAAATTAAATCCACAAATCTTAATCCATAAAATATTTCCATCCAGACACAATAACGAGATTCATATTTGTGGTTTAGTATACCTAAGAAATGCTCAGATGAAATATGACTAGATCCATTGATACATTCAGACCACAAACTGCCCTGGTGTGGTCTGGTTTCAATTTTTGAAATAAAACTGCAGAGCACTTGCTTTCTCTCTTCTATTTCTTGCCTAGACAGAAAAGAAAATAAAAAGTGATTCTGACCAAGTGGCAACAATATAGATTCCTGTAAAATTCTGGAAAATTGTTTCAAAAATAGATTTGAATTCATTTCCCAATGGAACAATGACCTCTTCTATTTTGGTCTTCATCCAGAATTTTAAGAAATCTAGTTGACTCTTTCACAAGCATTGGAAAGCAGTTCTCAAAGTCTTGAGCCAAGGTTAAGAAATGGAAGAGATTTATCTAGGAAGAACTGATTACGACAAAGTGCAGACAGACTAACACAACCCTAAGTAAGAGAACTTCTGAATAGGGCTCTGTGATATGGTGGCCTTTGTGAAACTGTTATCAGCCACCCAATGTCAGAAATACAGTCCTGAAAGACCCTGAAAAATTTTAAGAAGGCATTGCAATGGGAGAGACAGGAGCATTGCCTTTAGAGTCAGGAAGACTTGAGATCAAATTCTACTTATCTGCTGGGGAGCCTTGGACAACGTTCTATACCTTCTGAATTGTGGCTTATTCAACTATAAAATCTCTCCAGGGATGTTTGAGACAGTGAATGGGACAACAAAGCTGTAAGTGCCTGACATATTAATAATAAACGTTACCCTAATGTTAGTACATCTTCTCCTTTTCTTTCCTTTTCCTTCGTGTTTCCCTTTATGAAGGAGCTCCATGACATTGGGCATATTAAAAAATAAAAGAGTAATAGCGTAGAGGTGGTTCAGGCACTGGTTAAGAAGTGGAATTGGTTTGGGATCAATTACGTTTCAACTCAAAGAGCTGACATAACTACCTGGAACTGCTTTGAGAAAGATTCTGTGGCTATGACTAGGCTTTCGGGAAAAGGTGCTGTGATGGATTAGCAATATCCACCATGGGGACAGGAGTGGGGAGTATTGATGCATACACCAAATATTTGGCATAGCAAAACAGACAGCTTTGGAAATCTTTTCCGATCTAATGTGCTAATATTCAAATGAATGGAATCCTGCTTGAGTGGGTTTGCATCAGAAGGAGCCAGATGGAGCCACTGACAATTACAAAATCCTGTTTAAATCAAGTTCAATAAAGTCTGATACATTTTGATAGAATATGACTCGTGAAACAAAAATACGTCTCTAGGACTGGAAGCAGGAAACCAGACTCTCAGGGAAAACTAAGACTACTCCAGTAATAAATTTGTGTGACTCCAGGCAAAGCAAACATACTTTCATTGTCTATTTTCACTTTTCCAAAATGGGACCATCTAAATGCTACAATAATAACCAACATTGATTGCATATGCCATCTGTGCCAGACACTGCTTCTTGTGTCTTCTGTGGATTATCTCATTGAATCCTCCCCAAGACCTCTGAGGTAGTTGTCTTTATTTTTCACAGTTTATAGATGAGAAAACTGAGGCTCACACAGCTCAAGATCACATAGCTCGAAAGGGGGAACAGAAATTTAAATCAGGTGAACTGATTCACTTGTTTTAATTATGTTAAAGGATGGTTTGCATAACCAAGGTCGGGGTCTGGAGAAGCTACTGGCAATGAAACATCTTTATGATCTACAGGCAGGACAGGAAAAACTGCAGAAGAACCTGAAAAATAGAGATATGTCTAACCTCCTTGACTTGGCTTTAACTTAGCTGTGTAACTCTAAACAGCATTTTCTAAAGTGTAATCTACAACATGTTGATAGGTACTAATGTGAGGGAAAAAGATTTCCTAATTAAACATGTTTGGAAAATGTTATTTTAACCATATATGATTTTAAGCCAAACAAATTACACAACTTTCTTTACTTCAGGATTTTCCAGGGTGTTTAATAGGTTCATGCTCGTTGGAAATCTCCAAGAAGGGGACAGTTTATAGAGTGTTTCCCAAATCTACTTGATTATTCTGTTTGAAGTGAGTCACAGGATTAGGATTAGGTTTGATGGCACACGATAGGGGAAGAACTGATAGAGAACAAATCCTAGACCCTTTCTCCTTTCATTTCCTCCTGTATTAGAAGGAAGCAGCGATATACCTATGACCTGTCTGGGATAAAATGTGAAGTCCTGTGTTAGAGGATCTTGAGCAATTTAAACTATGAGGCAAGTAAGTCAATATTTATACTGTGCCTGGCACTTTACAAATGCTGTTTAATCATGTTACCAACTGTGGGAATTAGGGAGCATTGTTTGTATTTTACTGGTAAGAGAACCGACGGCTTAAGAAGGTTATGTAAGTGGCCCAGTCAGCATTTATTTGAATCAGAATTAAGAACAGCCTTATAATTCGAAAGTCTATGCTCTTTCTGCTATATCAAGTTACCTTTGAAGTAAGATTCATTGTTCAAGTTAAAGAATTAATATTTATCTACTAACTATCAGAGAGAAACTCAACATAATTAGTATGAATAGAGTTGTTGGATTTGCAAAATGGAACAAGGTAGGATGGTGTTTGGGAATTGGGATTCACATAACTATTTTATTTATAGTCGTGAACTTGAGGGGACAGCATAGGCCAGGCGGACTATAACATCTATGTCTTAGGCAAATCTTTAAAGCCCCTGGAGAAAAGCCTGCTCTCCTTGAGTCTGACCTGGAGAGAAGGTTAATAAGTGAGAGGAAGATATAGTGAGAAGTAGCAGATGGGGGAGCTAAAAATCTATCATTTCTGGAAAACTGGGCTTCACACTATGTACTATCTAAAAAAAGCGTGGTTTCCAAGAAATCAGTCAAGGCAGGAGAGCATTTCAGAGGGGCTGGAAATTACCACTTTCAGTTTTGAAAGCATGGACTTCTATGAACAAACAACCTATTTGTATAAGTAAGGAAAGGAGGGAAAATTCTTTCTAAATAGGATCATTTAATTCAGCATATGGCAGGAAATTCAAGAAATTTAGTCAGAAAGAAATACAAGTCAGAGGAAGGCAGAGGCAAATGAAGATGAATCATACAAACGAATAACTTTTAATCATTATTCTGAACTTCTTTTAGGTATAGAGTTTAACATTATGTTTTTGGAGGGGAACTTACTAGTTGATTTTTTTTTTCTGCTTCAATCTCTTTATATGCATAGGTATGATAATACCCACCTTGTTAGGTTAAGGTGACTGGAAAGTAAGTATAAAAATTTAGTAGGTTGACTGGAAGGGGTCAGTAAACTTTTCCTTAAGTGAACAGATAGAAAATACATTGAGCTTTGCAGTTAGATGATTTCAGTCACAACTATTCGACTCTGCTATCGTAGAGGCAGCAGCTATAGATAATACATAAACAAATGAGCATAGCAGTGTTCCAATAAAACTTTATTTACAAAAATAGGCTGCCACCCTGTGGTTTGCTAACCTCTGCTGGAATATAGTAGTTATTCAATAAATGACAGCTTCTATTATGAAACTAAATACAGATTGAATTAAACAGTAAGGAAACTAACATTTTTTTGAGTGGCTATTATATACATTTTTATGACAAATCTTATACTAAATGCTTTTTATTCATGCTATCATTTATCTTGTCATTTGTCATGACAACCTGGTGAGTTAGGTATTATTATGTTTATTTGAAAATTAATTTGAGACTCAGGGAGTTTCCATGACTGGCTTGAGAGGCAGAGCTAGCTTTTGAATGCTGATTTATTTGTGGCTCTAAAATGTGTGCTTTCAACTACATTGAGCTACACTGGGCTGACTCCTAAAGGAATTTTCTTCAGTTCAGATAAGGTAAAAACTTAAATTTTTACTGCTCCATAAAGAAAGAGATCAGCATGCAAGTGGATACCTTGACTTTCCATTTCCCAGACCTTCAGCAGCTCTTTGGTGGCTGCGCACATGTAAGCACCAAAATATTTGACCTTTGTTTTTCTCTCAGAACCTCTGCTGGATCTCAAGTTTTATGCACTTCCTTTTTGGAGAATACTTAAGCCAAGGTGTACTGTTTGCAAACACTTATTAGCCTTGGGTAGATATTGGCGAGTTTCCGTTGGCATCAAATGGGCTTCCAGAATCTGCTGAGGCCTGGCTGCGCTCATCGATTGTCTTGGCCAAAAAGAGCTGCTAATTAGGATGACATCCTGCTTGTCTTTACCTCTAGAGCTAGGTTTTCCTTCCTGGGCATACCTATCATGTCCCAAGCAGTATGTTTGGATTTTTACTGCAGATCTAGATGAAAAAGAGCAAATTTGCAGTCTCTTTAAAATCTACGAAGCCCTGTACTCCAGTGAAGAATTTCCCAGACTACGTTGCAAGATGTTTTTAGGTAGACGTCCTATGGTCAGGTATGTTTGGAGATACTGGGCTAATGAAAGTTGAATAGATTAATTACAGCAAGATTTCTCAGATGATGCACTCTACTTCCCTGAACCATCCATTGGCTTCTAACCACACTCAGAATAAAATTCAAACTCCTAGTCATTGCCTACAGAGCTCCTTCTCTCCTTTCATTCAGATGTCTGCACAATGGCACATTCACCTCTCACCCCATCTAAAAGAGCACCCCTCTCCCCACCAGTCATTGTTTATCCCCTTACCTTATTTTGTCTTTCTTCTCAGCAAATATCACTACCTGAAATTGTGCTATAAATTTATGTGATTCCTTTTTATTGTCTGCCTTCCCCCTGCTATGGTCTGAATGTTTGTGTTCCCTCAAAATCCACACATCGGAACGTAATCACCAATGTGATAATATTAGTTGGCAGAGTCTTTGGGAGGTACTTAGATCTTGAAGGCAGAGCCTTCATAAATAGAATTTGTGCCCTTATAAAAGAGACCCCAGAGAGCTGCCTTATGTCTTCCACCATGTGAGGACATAGAAGGTGCCATCTTGATCTTGGACTTCCCAGCCTCCAGAACTGTGAGAAAGTAATTTCTGTTGTTTGTAAGTCACTCAGTTTATGGTATTTTGTTGTAACAACTTGTACAAACTAAGATACCCCACCATAATGTAAACACCATGAATAAAGGGATCTTGACTGTATTAGTTTCTATTGTATCACCAGCCCTAAAATTATGCATTGAATGGACATATGAGCTGTGCATTTCCAAGAACAGAAGGGTATCAAGCGTTCCCCAAACTCATTTGGCCACAAAATCCTTTTTTGGGTGATTTCCATGAGAATGCTTTTCCACATGACACACTTTTGGGAACTGCTTCTCTAGTGGGATGTTATCATCAGGAACTATTTGATCAACAAGTAACAAAACAATGACAACAACAAAACATTTATATTGAATGCCAGTTTCTGTGTTAAGCAATGCTCATGAACTACATCATTTAATCATCACAATAAACTTTTAAACTAGGTGCTACTACTTTGCTTTTAATATGGATAAGAAAAAATTAGCTTAAAGAAGCTAAGTAACTTGGCCAAGATCACATAGCATGCAAATACCTCTCGGACCCAGAGGATTCTGATGCCAAAGTCATACTCTTAACCATTATTCATTTCTTCTCATGGGATGTGAGCTTCTCCATGTCCAAGATAGACAGCTGTTTGTCTCCATCCCTCCCTTGAGCCTGTTCTTTCTTCCTATTAGTTGTTGACTGATCTTTGTTTTAACCTCCAGATTTTCAGCTATCTCTTGTGACTCAGCCTAAAATCCCCAGACAGGACTCCTCTGTCCTTGGTACTGGTTTTTCCAAATCCAAAGCAATTTGTGTTTTATCCTGAAGGCCACCTCTGAAAGCAAACACATTCCTTGAGGTCTGTGTTCTGAGACAGTTTCCTGTCCTAGGGCTGGGATGGTTTCCTCCTGTCACATGTTGTGTCACCACACTGCACATTTGCAAGCCAGTGGGTGAAGCGTGAAAACAACTTCAAGTTCTGGGCTTTCTGAGCAAACTGCTAAGGAAGAGGATGTCCAAATCTGGGACACAGCAAAGACTCCTATTAATTGCTAAAGATTAACTTTATTCTGGTTGTGCTAGGTTTCAGATAAACCAGATACAATTTTTTCTTTTAAGAACTATATTGTCAAGAGGGGCAGATAGTCCATTCCAGGATGATAAAGGAGATGACAGATTTGAAAAAAGAAACATAGGTAGAATGAGATGACAGTAAAGGGGCATCTAATTTACCTGGAAGAAGTGGTGCCTGAACTGAATTTTGAGAGAAAAATATGAATAGGTGAAAAATATAAAAAAGGATATCTAGGCATGAGGGAATGGCATTTACAAGGACATAAAAGGAATAAAAGGGTTGATGCGAAGAGTATGAATTACAGCTGAAGTACACGATCTGTTTAGAGACCAGAAGCAAGATCATGGAGAATCTTGAATGTCAGAATATCGGTTTTTTTTTTTTTTTTTTTTTTTTTTTTTTTTTTTTTTTTTTTTTTGCAGGCAGAGGAGAAGCATTTGGAATCTCGAGGCCTAGGAATGTTAACCTCTATGTCTCAGGTTGAAGAAGGGGAGGGCTGGGTTGCTGGGGGCCAGTGGGAAAGCTGTTGCAGTGGCCCATCTGTGAGGTGCCAAGACCTGAACTACAGGAGTAATGGAGGTGGGGCAGGGGATGATGATGGAGAAAGTGGGGAGGCAGTGAACAGATTTGCTTGTCAAGGCAGTAGAGACTACAATATTTTGTATGTGGGGATAGTAAGGAAAAAAGAATTAATCGAAGATGTTACTATTTATTATTATATCTGCTGAGAGGAATAGATTGAGAAGGGGGACAATGGATGAGTTTTAGTTTTGATCACATTGACTAATAAATAAAATTATTAGAATAAAATAAATTTGGAATCATTACCTTGAAAGACCCCTCCCTGGGGTGAAATTCAGGAGAAATTATGGCTACCCAATGAGTTAAGACAGCTAATCAAAACATTTGACTCCACTATATACATGGGAGGATGCTAAGCAGAAACTAGTCCACTTTAGTGGCTGCCATAATTTTTTATTACTCATCAGGGAGAGTACAGATGGGTTGAGTGAACTTGTCATTGATAAGAAGTTGCCAGAAATTGGTGACACTGGAGTGTTGGAGGCTGTGGCAGGCAGACTCTATGGTGACCCCATTGATACTGCCTCATGGCATTTTCATACGTGTGCAATTACCTCCCCTTGAGTGTGGGATGGCCCAGCGACTTTCCTCTAACACACAGAATATGACTAAGGTGATGGAATATCCCTTCCATGATTAGATTACACAGGATCGTGATGTGCCTCTTGCTTATAGATTCTCTCTCTCTCTCTCTCTCTTTTTTTTTTTTTTTTTTTGAGATGTAATCTCACTCTTGTTATCCAGGCTGGAGTGCAATGGCTTGATCTTGGCTCACTGCAACTTACGACTCCCGAGTTCAAGCGATTCTCCTGCTTCAGCCTCCCGAGTAGCTGGGATTACAGGTGCCCACCACTATGCCAGGCCAATTTTTTTGTATTTTTAGTAGAGACAGGGTTTCACCTTATTGGCCAGGCTGGTCTCGAACTCCTGACCTCAAGTGATCCACCTGCCTCGGCCTTCCAAAGTGCTAGGATTAACAATAGGTGTGAGCCACCATGCCTGGCAACTCTCTTTCTCATTGGCTTTGTTAATGTAAATGGCCTTGTTGGAGAAGCCCATGTGGCAAGGAACTGAGGGTGGCCTTGGACCAACAGCCATCAAAGAACTAAGGCCCTCAGTTCAATATCTCTCAAGAAATGGAGTCCAGCCAACAACCACATCAACAAGCTTGGAAGCTAATCATCCCCCAGTTCAGCCTTTAGATGGGACATCAACCCTGTCCAACACAGACAATAACCTCATGAGAGATCATGAGGCAGACAATCCAGCTAAGCTGTGCTTAGACCTCTAAAAACCATGAGATAATAAATGAGTGTTGATTTAAAGTAATTTGGTATGCATTAATAGATAATGAATACAGAGATACTAGTCATCCTTGGCTCAGTCCATATGAGTTAAGGCTGTTGAGAGAATAAGACTCTGTTCATTTTTCTTTTCTAAAAGAATGTCTTAATTCTGAAACTTTTAATGTTGTCCCTGGCTTCCAAGAGCAAGAGTCAGAAGACCTGGGATTCCACACTGACCCTGTTGCCAACTGGCGGAAGATCTTAGAAAGATCTTTCCCTTCTCTACGTCTCAGTTTCACCCTCTTTAAAATGAGGTATGCTAACCTAGGGCAGCAATTTACAAAAACATTCTGTTTTTTCCCCACAGAACCCTTTCATCAAATGAAATTTCATGAGGAGGCTCAGTGTACAAAACAGATAAGTGGAGGGGCTTTCATTGATATAAGTTGAGGAGAATCCCCTGCTTGACCTCCCTGTCTCTTCACAGCAGCCCCCAAATCTCCTCTGAGGTTCTTTTTAAAATCCAGTCTGAAAGATTCTGGCTTAGAGGCTGCCCGTGAGCCCTTACAGTTTGAAAATTCTATGTTCCCTAAGGAGATTTAAGAAAATAGTAACCTACCTAGAAGTTAAAGCACTCCTCTGCAATATCTGTGCATCGACCTTCACAAGACCATTCCACAATCCTGGGTATCTCCTTTGGGGACTGTGCTAATGGTGCGTCTGCCCATGGTTGGCCTTTTTTTTTGGGGAAAACGAACTCCAGCAGACAAAGCTCCTGCCTCCCTAACGTTCTTGACCTTAGTGGTGTACAGTCCAGTGTGGCAGGGAAGGCAATCATAGGGGTAATTATGACACACACAGTGGGGGACGGGTAGAGCTCAGTGGGAACCTGGAGCAGGGGGATTCCAGGCAGCCTGCAGGGCATTCATGGCTTTCCTTGGGCAGCACTTGCTTATGTGTGTCTGTGCTTCAGATCTCGGGCTGGTTGCGGGGATGTGATGTGGATCGGGCTTTGCTCTCATGCAGCATAAAGTCTAGTAGAGAAAATATATTACATTTATGGGTCACATGCTAATCATTTAATTACAGTTTTTTTCAAGAGGTGAAGCCTGAAGGAGCAAGCTGGAGATAGCAAAATTAACCAGTCTGTCAAAGAACACAAGGACCCAAAAGACAAGCTTTTGTCTCTTTCTTAGCTTTGCTGTGTCTAGCCCTCTCTCATCAGTAGATGAATAGAATTAGGGTGCTGAGCATGACTTCCTTACTGAAATGGTTATAACCACCCTCTCAGGACTGGGAACCGGGTTTGATTTTTGACTCCACCAAGTACTTTCTGCATGGTATTGGGTAAGCTACTTAAACGTTTTCAGCCTCACATTGTGCATATTTGAATGGGGTGGGTGTTAAGACTTACTAGAAGCTATGGTTGACTAAATGGCATGATGCCTGTAGAGTCCTCAGTAAATATTAGCTATTATGATTATCCCCTAGGATTCTCCTAGGACAACATTTCAGACACATTCTTGTCGAAGTTAGCAGTAGCCAGCTTTAGGGTTAGAGGTGAATAATGGTTAATTCTGAAACAAAGCTATCTATGTTCAGAGCTCATGATATATCTCTGGCTCTTGGTGTAGGGTATTTGGGGAAGGTTAAAGGACCAAATAAAGCTATTTGAGTTGCCATGGCTATATCATGAAGGACCTATGAACTTCAGGAAATTTCAAAATTCTGAGACAACATGGCATGAAATATATATTGTTAAAATCTCCATTCACAGATAGACTGAAAATGCACATGGAAGGGATTTTCCATTCATGATCTGCTTTTGACTTGGACATTTTGCTTTTATTCTATGGTGAAGGGTCAAAGAGAGTAATGATGGTGATAGAGTTGTTTCTAAAGTGGAGGAGAAGCTGGAAATGTGAGACAAGGTGGAGGGAATGGAGTTTAGGCTTAGGGGCATAACTGAAAAAAGTCTGGCCACTAGGATTAGAATCAGGTTGGTACACAGACTTTTCTCCTTTACAGAGAAGTCACAAAGCATGTATAGCTTCCGAAGGTAGGTAAGTTTACCATCTCTGTCTTTTACATTGACTAGAATTATGGCTGGGGTTTGTAGGCAGCTGGTTACATCACACTTTGAGGGGGGTTTTCCTCTTGGAAAGGAGCCTTCATCTAATGTTTCCCACATGTTGAAGGTGTTCAGACTGGACCGGGATAAGATTCAAGGGGATTCCCTACAATCTTCTCAGAGTGAGAAGTATTTGAATCATAATCTTCCTCTCCCAGGCTTCCCCTGAATTTGTAGCTCAATTTGTGGCTTGGAGCCTACAACCATTTCCAAATTGTCCTGGGATTCGTGGCCCCAAGGCCGATTTCACTTTACCTACCAATCAGCCCTTTTAAAACCAGATGTTTGGCTCACCTGTGTGCCTACTTTTCTGAGATGAAAAATCAGCAGGAGTGACCTGACTGCTACCTCTAGTTTCATTCTTCTCTCTTCCAGGGGCTGAAATTTGAACTTTCCTGTTTCCAGGCAGAGAGTTGCACCACTGAGAGCTGACCTTTGCTGAGAACCATGAAAAATGATACATGCAGGGCTATTCTGTAAAATCAATAGGCACCAATGACAGCTGGGGTCTTCTTCACGATCTTGATCATTCACTGAAAGACACCATTAAAGGTTCTAAACTTGGTCAGCACAGCCTGACTTCAGAAGGCAATGTAGCACAGCAGAAAGAACAGTAGGGTATTAGTTAGAAAGCTTGGGTCAAAGCCAGCTCTGCCCCTCAATTACAGAAAGACCTCAGATGAGTCACCTAACTTCCTTGAGTGTTGATTTCTTTAGCCATAAAACTGAGCTAGTAATTTATAATTTGTAGTGTTAGAGTGAGAATTAAATGAAAAACTATTGGCAAACCCTCCTATTACATATGCCACACATAGCCCTCACTATCAACTTTGTGTTTGCATGTTTTACCATCACAAAAGGACGTCTATTTTGAACCAACTAAACTTTTGCAACCTAGACTTTTTACATTTCAAACTGAAGTGCCTTCAGCATGAAGAGGGTTGCACTTTGGTCCAGTGGATGTTTTTTCTTGTAAGAAAGCACAGCTAGGTGTCTATAGAAATCTACAGAGAAAGAAGAGAATATGTGCTCTTAATTTATTATAAGCATTAGAAAGGGTAGGATTAAGGGGGATATGTTTTTCATCCTGTCATCTTGAATTCTCTTTCCAAATTCCATTCTGGTTATATGATCACGCTACTGCTGTATTTATGGGTGGCCACAGTCTGCCTGGAGGGGCATATTTAGTCAGAAAGGAAGTGTTTTCCTTCTAAAGGCAGGCAAGAAGCAGAGAAGCATTCAGAAGGAACATGGCAGAATGTACCTCTGACTTGGTGATCACGGGGACCTGGGTGTGAAACCTGGTTCTATCACTTCGAGTTCTGGGACCTTAGTAAATTTATTCAGTCTCCCTGTTCTTGAAGCCATCTCTTTGTCCAACAGATACAGTCCACAACTCAGAGACATGCTGTGCATGATCCCACCAAGGGCTACAGTTTAGAAAGTAGGCTCATCGTATATTTTGGCTATCATTGTCATTAGAATTAATTAAAATAGACTGTTAAACCTTTTAAATTTCTCATATATTTTCCTGTCTATTGCACTATTTGTGGACTTGCTTTTACTTCTGTTACAGATGGTGATTCAGAGGCGCAAAAATCCTTGTTGAAGGGTAGAAGGGCAACCAGAATGCACGCAGCCTGGTTTCATGATTTGTAACTGTGTTTTTTTGTCATTGGACATTCTGTGGCAATGTCACAGAGGCTAAGAGCAAAGGTATAAGTTTTAGACCCTGTGACCTCACTTCAACCAAAGCAGCCCTGCATTTACCTGTCATATACTGGGGTTTTGCCGTAAATTCATGTAATGAATATTTCCATCTTTAAAAATAAGTTTAAAAATCATGGTATTAGAACATTAATCTTGGACAACTCCTTGTAAAATGATAAACAGAGAAAAGTTTCCATTTATTGAACCCTTAATATGTGGCAGGTACTATGCCAAGAGTTTGCCATATATTACGTCATTTGAATGTTGCAAGAGCCCTGTGAGACATAGTTTGTCATCTCCATTATATGAATGACAAAGCTGATGGCTGAAAGGTTAGTAACTTCTTAGAGTGGGGAAGGAGGAGGTTAGTGGGAGATAAAATAGAGAAACTAGGTTTTTAAAACAAAGCATAGAGGAAAAAATATTTAATGACTGCAGAGGTTGGCAACATCCCTTTCAATCCTTGTCCAATTTACTCTGTTTGAGCAAACCAGAGAATACTCATATTGTGCACCTTTTTCTTCCCCCCGAAGCAGTCACCTTCCTGAAATGCAAGGGCCAAAGCACGCTAACTTACATATCCTGCAAATGGCTTGTATGTGCACAATGCCAGAAACTCTTCACTGGGTTATCTAGGACTGAATAAATCTTTAGTCCTGAATCAGGCTTGCCTGGCTGGGGTGGGTAGTAGTTTTCCTTTCTAAAGCACATATGGGAAAGCTCTGTAAAAATGGGGAAAAAAGTCTACAAAAACATGAAAAAGAGGCATTCATTCTTCAAGTGGGGCTCCCTGTCCTGCTCTCCCTCCGGACAGAAAGCTTTCCAAAGAGTTTCCAACAGCATCGTACTTCATAGCTGTCAGCTTTAGAATCTGCAGATGCCTAAACTCAAAACCTCCTGACATTCTGGAATCAGTATTTGACATTAACACCCAGCCCCAGGCTGCTACCTTTTCTCCAACCTGTGCCAACACAACCTCCTGCTTGTAAAATATAGCCAAGTCTCAGACTTGCCAGCCTGGTGAGACACCATCAGATTGGGTGAGATAAAAAGTGGGGGTTGGGAGTGGGCTGAGGAACAATACACAAGAAACGATCCAACACTGGCTAAGTGCCTCTTTTAACTTCCAGAGTGATGGCAGTTTTTGGCAATGACAATGATTATCCAAACTTCCAGTTATTGAGCAGTCACTGCTGATCTTTCTATACCTCATTTTCTCCTCAAAACGACAGCAGACGCTATTGTCCCCATTTTAGAGATGGGAAAACTGAGGACTAAGGAGGCAATGTATCTTTCTCAGGGTCGTATGCATGGTGGTGGGGAGAATACCAAACACCTCTGGCTTCAAACATAAGCTCTTATTCCTCTTACAACACCGATGGGTGAGAAGAAACCCTGCATTCTTTCCAAAGTACACCAGGGGCAGTAGGGTTCCCATACCTGGGGGAAGTTGTTGCTCAGATCTTTCTGTGATGAGAAGTGAGGAGGAGGAGGTGATTCTAGAGACATGTGGGATGCTGCTGGCTCTAGGCACCCCAATAAAGCTGTTCTCCACCACTTTCTAGCTGCCTGTCAGTTACTCATCTGGCCCAGGAGCCACCTCCTCTCTTCTGTCCCCCAACTCTCATCTCCAGGGTGAATATTTTGAGGACCAAATGAGGGAATGGGTACAAAACTGTTTGTAAACTTTATGTAAGGTCTGTTTAGATGTAAACTTTTGTATTCTCCCTGCACTCCTCTATCAAAGTCCCTCTAACCCATCCCAGGGGCAGGCTATGAGCAAACTCTACCTTAAAACTCTACTTCCCTAACCCTCAAAATGAAATATACATACAGGTGAATCAGTCAGGCTAGAAGTAGGGGGGGGAAGTTTAAGAGAAAATTCTTACTTTTCCTCTGCAGAACAGCTGAAGATAACAACTTTACGAAAAGTTCCTTCCAAGTCTGACTATTCATAAAGTTAAAACAAACAAAATTACAAAACCAGAACAGTCAAGGTGCATCTGATCACAACCAATACACACTCATTTTTTTTTTTCCAGCAGCGGAAAAAAACAAACAAAAAAAACCACCCAAACGTTTTATAATTATAATATAAAACCACAACTTATTTGGTACCAGGAATGCAATCCGTACATCATAAGGATCTCTAGTGATGAGGGAAAAACAGACTTACCTCTCTGATGGGGGAGAGACCTAGATCCTTGGAAGAAGTACCTGGAGTGGGAAGCAGCGGCGGTTCCCACGTGCGCGGTCCCGAGTCCCCCAGCCGCGCCGCCTTTGTGCCCACGGAGGCGGGGGCGTGTGTCTGCGCGCGGGAGAGGCGGGTGACAGTAGGCAGGCTGTGGCCGGTGCAGCCAACTTTGGCTGGCTTATATAGCGAGCTCCTTCCTCTGTAATGGGACGCCTCGCCTCCAGACATCCTTTCCCACTTTTTCAGTTGGCGAATTAAAGGAACAGCCCTCCCAGCGGAACAGGGTTAGCTCATGAAAGACGCACTCACTCCTGGCTCTCGGCCAGGGAAGGAACCCATTTGCATACAATTTATGGAGAAAGTAGGAATTCCCGCTTCCCCTCCCGCCTCCCCGCCCCCGACCCGAGTAGTTGTTAGTGAAATGTGATTTTTGCTTTGCTCCCCACACGGGTTTTCTAATTGTGAGACGGATGCCCCGGGGAGCAAGAGGGAGCAGGATCCGCAGCCCTGGCTCCCCTCCTGTACTTGGTCAAGCTGGAAATGGGACCAGGGCTCGCCTAGGCTCTGGGCAGCAGCTGCTCAGTGGCACCTGGGAGTGAGTACAGGGACTGAGCCCAGTTCCTGGAAAGAGGAGATAAAGCCCTTCAAAAGCCTGGGGCGTTTCAGGTTTCTCTGGGCCAGCGGAGAGATAACCCAGGATTAGGTCTCAGCAGGTGGGGACCGTGCGGGAGGCTCATGTCAGCCCTGCTTTTCTTATGTGGCAGCCAGCCTTGCCCAGCTGCTGGGAGGCATCTTTGTTCTAGCCCCAGTGTCCTACAGGGCAGTAGCTTTTTGACATTGTTCATGCCCTGTGCCTGGTGTGGTCTTCTCAGCTTGGGTCTCCAGGGGGAACGGTTTCTGAGGTTTTCTCTTAGTGCTGAAAGGCGTCCCCCACAGCCTTTTCTTTAAAGAAAAGCAATAATTTAAAAAGGTAACAACCTAATCCTTGAGCCATAAGCTGCGCCTTTGCTTTCCAGCCTGCCGTGGATTTCCTCCAAGCTCTGAGTCATTCGTTCATTTGGTGGTTAGCATGCGCTGAGTATCCGCAGGGCATACAGGGGCATTTAAGGGAGTGGAGAAGTAGCACTTCATCCGCGCCTAGAGACTTCTGAGCCTGTCACAGAGCATAGTAGTTTGTGACCGTGGAGGAAAATGAAACATCGAATGTAATTCAAAATGCAACTACCATTGAGCCCTCCCTTATTAAGTCTTTAATAAGGTGCTGTGCAGGGTACTTTATGAACACTATTTTTGTTCACGATTTTTATTATATCCTTGCAACCAGTAAGTAGGATAGGCACAAGTGTCTCTTTTTCACAGAAGAACTGAGGTTTAGAGAAGCAATGAAACTTCACCAAGGGAATACACCTGGGAAGTGTTTTTATTACAACACTGGGCTCCAGAGTTCTATTACACGTTACTATTTAGGAATAGGGTATGAGGATATTTAAGCAATGTTTTATGCTGTATTAGATTGTTAACACGATTTGTGTAGAAATCACAGCCATATTTGAATATGGAAAATACATTTCTTTGCTCCGTAAAGCTAATTAGGAGAGACCTTTGATTTTTTAAAAAATAGCTACTAATAATGGAGGTCTCAATTATTCACTTATTTTCAACATTAAATGATATCATCCCCACAGTTATTATTGTTGCTGTGGGCCTCAGTTTCTCTGAAAAAAAAAAAAAAGACATGATTAGGTCATCCTACGGTGCTTTGGCTGTAGTATTTTAGGATTCTCTGCTAAAGTGACCCCTCCCAGAGAGCAAGAAAGCCCATAAATAGTCATGTCATAAAACTGCTCATTTGAACTTTTGATCCATTTTGGCTGATTCAAATGTTGGTTGTTTGGGAAGTTTTACATTCTGTGCTTTAGCCAAAGGATATTTCAGTAGCATGAAGCTGTGTCTCAACCAGCAGTGAGTGGTTCCATGCCTCCTGGCTTTCCTAAGGCTACTGAGTTAATCTCTTGGGTTAGGGAGTAAAATATTAGAATAGTGTACAATATATTTCCTATGGTATATAAACTATATTTGTATATAACATATAATCAATATATTTATAATTCTATGTGAGTTTTTAAATAAGACAAGAGCACATGCTAGAAAACTAGATGATAGATATGGCTTTTTTGGGGAATGTCTCAAACTCGAACTCCTCTCCCCAGTTCTCTTAAGATTCTACAATTATTGATTAGTGTCTACCACAAGTGGCATGGCCAATCACAGGGAAACTAAAGCCAAATATGACCAGGCTGGCCCTCAAAGCAGGAAAAGGCTAGTGGAGGTGACAAACAGGAATACTATTGTGGATTAAGTTAACAGCTATCATATAAGTATATTCTGATAACATAGAGAAGAGATGATTTATGCATTTTTAGGAGAGGCTACTTGTAAAAGGTATTTTCTCCAAAAAGCTATGTGGCATCTTAAGCTATATAGCTTTTTGGCATTTGAGTAAGGAGGGCCCAGACAAGGACGTGTTTTCCATCCCTGTACTGTTCACAGCCTCTGTTTCTGGTAGATGGGTCCATATGCACCATGTACTCTACAATACCCCCAACCTTTTTTCATGCTAGGATGATGCCCTAGGCTCCTCACCTCCATGTCCTCACATCTATTTATCATCCATTTCTGATCTGACTTCACTATGGAGCTTCCTAAGTGGAAGAAATCCATCTAGGAAGAAATGCTTCTATGCACTATGGCATTTGTAACTCTATTAGGACATCCATTGCATCAACGTGGTATAATTAAACATGTGCATGTCTAGATTTTCCTTCTAGACTCTAGGCTTTCTGAGGTTGGTGATCACACTTGCTTTTTCTGTACCTGGCATAGAGCCTTGGGTATCAGAGAAGCTCAGTAAATATTTATAGAATGAATGAAGTAATGGAGGAACAAATAAATGTTTGACATGTTGTGCTTTATAATTAAATTCTTCCTTTTACAACCATAGAACCTGGAAAGGAAACTGGATTATTGTGTACAATGCTTCCATCGCACAGATCAGAAAATGGGGCACTGAGAGGAAGAATGACTTGTCTGAAGCCACTATGCCTGCTTTCCAGGAAGAAAACTGTCACAGTCAGAACTGAGTAACCAAGCCACACTAGACATTACAGCAGAGGAAGTGTATGGAAATGAAGAACCATTTATCCTCCTGTTTGGCAGAGGCCATACCTCTTGGCATCTGATCCCTCATGGTTGCATCCTTCTCAGAAGCATAAGCACTTTTTTTCCACTTGAGAGGGTAGAATGAATGCGTGTAAACACCACCTCTGCACAGAGCTTCCTGCCAAAGACTGATTTCATTGTTGCTTGTTTGCAATTTTCATTCAGGACTTGTTGGTGGAGGCTGTGGTTTGGAGGCCAGAGGAATGTCGGGGTTTGCCTCAGGTGAGATCATTCTCATTTCCTTAAAGGTCTGTTAAATGTAATACTTTTTCTTCCAGACAGAACAGCCAATGAGTGGAATTTTGGCCAGGACTAGTGCTGAGGAAGCTGAGTGTCCACTTCCCCATGGAATCCCCTGCTTCCTACTCTGATTACGTACTCCTTCAGTGTTCCCAACCTCCTCCTCCTCTTCTCAGGATTCATCTCATCTGGTGTGCTAACTCCGGTCCAAAAGTTTCATGTAACTCCATAATCACCAGAAATCTTTTCCAAAGCCAGGATGGATCTCTGATCCCACACAGTGGGCCAGTCATTTAATTAAATGCATTTCGTTAGAGTCAAGGTTTCCCAACTTGCTTACAGATCATGGTTGAGTGGTCTTCTTTTCATCTGTTCTCACTTTTCCTTAGAAAACAAAGGACAAAATCAAGGTCAAAGACCATATGGAGTGTGTGGCAAGACATATGAGAGCGTCCCTGATGGATGGACTATGGCAATTTAGCCTCACCATCAACCAAGAAGCCATGCCTGGTCAGCAGAGCAGAGTGGAGAGCGTTGGTTAAGTGTCCAAGTCTTGATGCTGCATCAATTCACTGTGTGACTTTGGGAAAATCCCTTTCCCCGCTGACCCCCAGGGTCCTGGTTACCAAGTGGGGAATTCCCAGGGATTATAGAAACTCAAAACTCTCAAGTAAAATCTTTAAAGAAATAATTTAGAAGTCTCCAAGCCTTTGCACATTCACTTCCCTAGGAAGAACACTGCCTTATTGCCATGACAAATTCCTTATTATTTTTTTTTCAAGAGTTCCTTCATACTCTTCTAACAAAGTTTTTAATGACCTTCACATCCAGAGAGAAGGGTCTCTCCTTCATGCTCATCCACACCACCATTTTTTAACTTTTGGCATATTGCACATTTTATTTCCATTGCCTGTTTACCCTGCTAGATCATGGACACCTGAGGATAGGCACTGTGCCTTTCCGTCTGTTTGTCAGCAGTTCTGCTTGTTGCCAGCATCTGTTGATGGCTGCTGCCTATGCCATATTATTTGTTAATTATTTTGAATATTGTTCTTGCATATCATAGTTTTTAGAATAGCATATGACCTGTCGCAGATTTTGGAGGTAAGCAATAAAAACATTCTTGAAGTGACTTTTATGAAATGATTAGAAACCTTAACTGTGATCATCGATTTACTCATTCATTTGCCTGGCTGGTCTGTGAGGACTCCTTGAGGGCAAGGACTGTGCTTTTCGCCTGTACAGACCCAAAACACTTGGAGGTCTATTAATGTTCCCTTGAAATGATTGACTGATCAACTAATTGGCTGCATAGTGGAAAATATATGATATTACCACACGGTTTTGTGTTCTATTTGGCCCAACTGCTTTCAATGTGAATTACCTCGAGAAAAGCACGTCCCCTCTCTTAAGCTCCTCTTCTTCTTGGGCTCCATCTGGTTTCCTGTTTTATAAAACTGAGATAAAAATCTGTACCTTGAGTACCTTTCAAAATTGGTATGAAGACCAAGAAAGAGGGTATAAGCAAAGTGCTTAGCAAACTGGGATGCCCTATGTAGAGTTTTTTGATGCTAAATGATGTGGTTCCCTTCCCCGCCCCACAACCCCCAAATCCCAAAAGATAGCTCAATATCTCCATAGCTGTATTGTGCTTATGAAAGCATGGAACCCCCACTTCTATCTGAAACGCTTCTGGGCTTTACAGGGACTAGCAGCAGGAAGAGGGGAGTTGAAGCCACCTGGTGCTGTCTTGTTAAAACATTCTAAAGACTGCCTCTTTGGAGGTTGAAGGGAAAGAGGGAGAATTTAAAAAACTAGCATTGCCCAGGCTAAATTAGAAGATCTGGAGTTGTATATTTCCAACAGAGGGATGGGGAGGCAGTTTTGATCATGTTTACCGGTCTGAGCTCAGGCTGTGCTGATGAATACAAATGGGTCAAACAATCTTGGGCTTAATGCAGGTCACAGAGGGAATATATAGCTTTGAAATCAATGCAAATTGAATTTCTTTCTTTGATTTTCCACAGCTGGGTTGGATACTTGTGAGGAAGTATAATTTGCTTCTTTTCCTTCTCTCTTAGGTTTCTTAAGATTTATTTTGTGGACCACAAAGAATAACAGTGGCTAACGCTGATTGAATATTTCCTGTGATCTAGGCACTGTTGAAGCAGTTTGGATGTATTAAATTATTTAATCTTTACAATGAGCCTATTGGGTTAGTCCTATCATTGTTTCCATTTTGCAGATGGGGGGTATGAGACATGGAGAGGTTAGAGAAACGACCAAGGTGCATGGGTAATAAATAGTAGCAAGAGGATTCAAACCCACCAAGAGGACTCCAGCTCCCAATTTTCTATTATTGTCAGTGCTTTCTTATGTATGTAATGTAACAATTGCCCAAAGGCAAAGATTACATTCTTCGATTCGTGAACCAGATTGAGTGATTTGGAGCTTGTGCATAAAGATCTGATGAGGCAAGATTTTG